>NW_025963857.1:6510000-6950000 GCF_023055435.1 Haliotis rufescens
AGTTCGATTCTATTTATGCGACCCGTGAAGATCCAGGGTAGAATAGGTCTTCAGCAACCCATGCTTTCCGTAAAAGACGACAATGCTTGTCTTAAGAGGCGACAAACGGGATCGGGTGGTCAGTCTCGCTGACTATCCCAATTGCGATGTCTATCCCTGGATTGTCTGGTCCAGACTCGATTATTTAAAGACCGCCTTCATATAGCTGGAATATTGTTGAGTGCGGCGTTAAACAACAAACAAACAAAACAAACAAATCTAATTTAAGGATATCTGTCCTAACTCTCAGTTGTTCAACATTTGTTCCTTGAACATTAATTAGCTGCTTGCAAAAACTCAGCTCCTATTATTCCCGCCAAAAACAATGCATCAAAAACATTTAAATAGTACATATTTCATGCTTCTTCAGCAAGACGTGTTAAGCAGTCAGGGGGAGTCACTCTATATGTGCGCAGTACATGACAAGAATCAACAGTGACTGGGATCGGAGCGGGCCCCCCGGACATCTGGGATAACGACGCGAAACCTGTCAGTGTTGACTTGAGTGCTTCAACTGGAGACCATTACGTTTTGTTTGTTGTTTAACGCCGCACTCAGCAATATTGCAGCTATATCACGGCGGTCTGTAAATAATCGAGTCTGGACCAGACAATCCAGTGATTGATATCATGAGCATCGATTCACGCAATTGGAATACGATGACAT
Source organism: Haliotis rufescens (assembly GCF_023055435.1). Lineage (NCBI taxonomy): Eukaryota > Metazoa > Mollusca > Gastropoda > Lepetellida > Haliotidae > Haliotis > Haliotis rufescens. The sequence continues at coordinate 6,510,706 of NW_025963857.1, forward strand.
GCATCAACCAAGGCAACGAGCCTGACCACCCGATCCCGTTAGTCGCCTCTTACGTCAAGCATAGTCGCCTTTTACGGCAAGCATGGGTTGCTGAAGACCTATTCTACCCCGGATATTATGTCTGAGAATGGCATTGATATACAGTAAACTACGTTTATAACAAACTGACGGATATAGCGTACTATTGTTTGGTCCCGGGCATTTTCTGTGTATATCCTTTGAGTTCGTTATAACCGTAGTTTAGTGTAGTTCGATATGGTGACCTAAATGCATGAACTGCATCCTGTGATGCTGAATTGCTGGATTTTGAATTGATTTACGACGCAGAAATGTTCTATGAAGTAAGAAAATCACAAACTGAAAAAACAAAACAAATAAATTTGTACTCTTTTTCAGAAAAAGACAAATATTGATGCTGCTAATGAACAACCTAGCAGCTATCCAGGATAAGTTGAACTCGCAAAACGCGTTTGAGACAAGTTGGAGGTGCACAGAATTTGGCCAAACATTTGGTTTGTTGCAGGTAGAGAGGGTGTTCGCATGTTGTGCACGTTTCAATGACGATGAAATTGACTACGTTCCCTTGGTTGGTTGGTTGGTTTGTTGTTTCACGCCGCACTCAGCAATATTCCAGCTATATGACGGCGGTCTTTAAATAATCGAGTCTGGACCAGACAATCCAATCATTTGCATCGATCCACGCAATTGGGATTGATGACATGCATCAACCAAGTCAGCGAGCCTGACCACCCGATCCCGTTAATCGCCTTTTACGACAAGCATAGTCACCCTTTACGGCAAGCATGGGTTGCTGAAGACCTATTCTACCCCGGAATCTTCACGGGTCACGTTACCTTGGACACACAAGACTATTAAGAGGTCGGTGTGACAAGTCGATACCAGAATTCTCTTAGAGTCGTTTGTTAGCTAGCGATATTACGTTTACAGAATGCTGAAACCCCTTAAACAATCACAAGGGATTAATTAAGGAGTATGTCATTGAGTCAACTATCTCTGCGTTAAGGTCCGAAACTTCACAACTATTTGATGAATGACATGACACTATTCATTGCTCTCTGGGTTAAAAAAATATTCCATTTTTATCGCAAATGAATTCTCTTCATTGTCACCATACTTCTCAATTGTTGTTATCTATGCAAATTTGCTGCCACTGTTTTCACGGGCATCGGGTACCTCACATCAGCACGTATTATTATGTGATAGTGAACTCGCCACTAGAACTCGTTATCAGTCGAGACAGGACACACACATGTCCATCTTACCACTTGGCGCGGACCACCCGCTAACCCTTTCTTCACAATGGTACGCGCCAGTTGGCGGACCTCGTACATAGTCATACAGGGTTAATTGTTAGGTCACAACTCAACTTAACCTGGCTTACCAGTAGATGGTTTGACGAGGAATGTTCAGTGCAAACCGAATTAGATATCAACGTAACATATTCTTCGCAAATCAAAGAACAAAGCAAACTAAGAAATGTACTCAGCGGATAGAGAATAGAACTTGTACTTTACTAAATATAGATAAGAATCACATTATTTTTGTATTAAAAGAAAAATGTAATGACGTCTTGAATTTAATTTATATTGCAACACCGCATTTTTTCTACTAAAAAATGCTCAAATCCTCTCCCTAATATTACCGAACTAAAACAAATCTCTTAAGCTTATATGATACGCAAAAATATGTCTCATACACGAAATGTGAAAACGATAAATTTATGGCCTTCTGCTCTACATGTCACAACCTTTTCACATAATCATACTGTATTGACAAATTTGCCTATCCTACATGTATTTAATATGTATCATAAAAGATTCACTTCATATAGTCATATTGACCAACATAATGTAATACAGTATTGAAATAACATACCCTATCTGTACGCAAGAAAAAAGTGATGAAGAATATGTACTCATTTAAGTCCAAGAGAGATTTGTGAAAGACGTGCGAGGAAAAGCAGCTTACTTTCACTGCTAGAGATTCTGGCGTATTTTGGCGCACCGTAAAATCATGACGGGGAAAGTTTGTATCCACTAACATGGTTCTACATATTTTAAAGATATCTTTAATTAATCCAAAAACTCTGATTCTGACAGCGTGGTATGGGAGTTTGTTAAAGAACATGATTGTTTGAATTGTGAAGATTAAATAATGCGGATATGCTGTTGGATTTTATATGGGAAGATGAAGTGAGACGCCATAAAATCACCAATATGGGGTAAGGACCAGGATGGTTTGCCATCAGTTTTAAAAACAATGCTTTGCACTTTGTTCCATAAATATGTCTTTAGTTTAATTCTATTTTGAAAACTGGTCTTTTACCCCAATTGATGAAATGTAGGAATAATATTGCCGCATTTTAAGAAGGGGGACAAGTCTGATCCTATTAACTACAGGGGCATCTCACTGTTAAATGTAGTTTGGAAAATGTTTACATCCATTATTGAAAGTAGACTACGTCAGTTGTTAGAAGTAAAGGAACTTATATCAGAAACCCAAGCGAGTCTCAAACACGATCATTCGAATACCAATAATATCTCCCAAAATCAAAGCATCGTATTTTTTGCACATATACTGATTTCCCGAAATGATTCTGTTGATACGACTACATTATTGCAAATGCCTTTACAGAATGGCATGCTTGGCACATTTTTTAAAGTGTTTAAAATTATGTGTGCAAATGTTTGTGCTTGTGTTCGCATTGGAAGTTTCAGAACTGACGCATTTCAGAACTGCAGCGGAGTCCGACAGGGCTGTATGTTAAGCCCATTGTTGTTCATATTCTTTATAAACCAGCATGCTAAAGATGTAGATAACAATGCAACAAAAAGGTATTATGTTTATGAGTTTAATGGTGAAATCAAATGGTTGTTTTTTTGCCGATTAAATTATATCGGACTCTGTTATTGAGTTGCAGAGAAAATTAGATAAACTGGAATCAGTTTGTGATACTTGGTGTCTGGGGGTCAATATGGATTTGTCAATTATTTTGGTATTCATAAATGGTGTTTTTTATTGAAAAATGGTATTATGATAATACACAAATGAAAAGGCTTACTGTTACATATTATATATACTTGGGCATTGTCTTTCATCTTTGCTTCTATGATCTAAGGTGGTGAGGTGAAATTGGGTTTAACGTCGCGTCCAAGATATTTGCACTTTTTTTATAGCGACGTGCATGTACGTGTGTGTGTTTGTGTGGCTGCTTGTACTAGTCCGGATTGATGCCGATTTATAGTGCTAGCACACTGAGATACCATGCCACAGTTTAACTTGAATACCCAACTCAGACACAGTATACTGACTCCGAGCCGACCAGTCCTTGTTTTAGCCCCTAAATGCCGGGCGCCAGACAGGGTAACAACAAGTACCATCTTTAAACGTATTTTGGTATGACGCGGCCGGGGATCGAACCCCAGGCCCTTCCACTTTCCGGGCGGACGTTCTACCACTAGACCACGGAGGCGGTCCTTCTATGATCTAAAACCTTATCTAAAACATGTGAAACCCGACCGACACAGGCCGGTTAGCATGTTATAGTTAATTAGAGTTGAGTTAAGCTTTATCATTATCATTTAGGTAATTGTTTCTATTGTTTGATTGTAAAATAGCTACGATTGCAGAAATTTAGGGGTTTTGTCATTTAGAGAAAGTATAGAAGATGTCGACAGTATTATGTTCAAGAGATATTTGTTAATCAGTGATAAACAATCGTCTAATGCTGTTCTTGGTGGGGCTGGTCGTTATCATCTACTGTAAGTGTAACCTATTTTAGCCGATGTATAAGACGCACGTTATAAAATGCTTAAAGTACAAGATGATAATAGTACAGTTAGGTGGGGATCTTGTGTGAAAATGCTTTTCTTTGAATCGGGTCTTGGTTATGCCTCGATATAGTAGGATTGTGAAGATATACATTAAGTTTTAGAATTATTCCAGAGAAGATCTATTGACATCGATGGACCAATCTTGAGTCAAAAGATTAGTAATTCTGCATTCATAAATCATTTTGCGTCTTATAAATCTCTGTTAGAAACTGAACGCTATATAAACCCATGATTTGATAAGGATTTTGAAGAGGTTCGCTAAATTTTGTTCTTCATCACATGGTTCAAAAGAACAAAAACAGCGTTTTAGCGAAACCAAAGTTAATGCTTTGTGATTTGTAAGAATTAAAAGATGAATATCTTTTGCACTAGTTCCATCAGTATCCATCAAGACAGATATTTGTCTTCCTGATGTCTAAAAAGAATGTGGATGTATAAGACGTTTTGCTCTTTGCCAGTTTCTCGTAAGGCAGAAATATTTAATCTGGATTATAGATATAGATGTGTTTATAGATATAATTTCTGCATTAAAAAATATTTTTTATCCGAGTGACGGGTGTTACCGATAGAGCAGAATATGCTTAGTATTACCCTTTTCGCGAACACCTGGGCCCACTTGCCCAAAGCGATCTTAGCGCTAAGATGATCGTAACTCCCATACTTTAACATAGGCTTACGATAGTCCTAGCGCTAAGATCGCTTTGTGCAAGTGGGCCCTGGTGTCATCACTGATTTTAAGTGATCCATCCTTACAATGTTCGTCACCTTCTAGCCTTATGAGCCCAGTTTCTGAATAATCATTGTGTCCTCGCTTTCGTTATGACGACACATGTATATACAACGGCAACCTGTGAACAATGCTTTGTCAGAATAAGAAATTAGTGAACTTTGATTGTAGTGGTAATCATTTGCTTATATGTGGAAAGACTTGTATCAGTGGATTGCTTCTAACTGCATCCCGTGAAGATCCGGGGTAGATTTGGTCTTCCGCAACCCATGTTGTAAAAGGTGACTATGCTTGTCGTAAGAGGCGATTAAAAGGATCGGGTGGTCAGGCTCGCTGATTGGTTGATGCATGTCATAGTATCCCTATTGCGTGGTGCGGTGCTCATGATGTCAATCACTGGATTGTCTTGTCCAGACAAGAATTTTGCAGGACTTCATCATATAGCTGTAATATTGCTGGGTGCGGCGTTAAACAACAAACAAATAAGCTTGTGTGTGTGTTTGTGTGTGTGTGTGTGTGTGTGTGTGTGTGTGTGTGTGTGTGTGTGTGTGTGTGTGTGTGTGTGTGTGTGCTTGTACTAGTCCGGTTTTACAGAGCTGGCCCACTGAGGTACCAAGCCGCAGTTTAACACGAATACCCCACTCAGACACAGTATACTGACTCCGAGCCGACCAGTCCTTGTTTTAGCCCCTCAATGCCGAGCGCCAGACAGGGTAACAACAAGTACCTGGTCCATATTTTAATGGTTTGATGCGTCCGGGGATCGAACCACCGACCTTCCGCTCTCGGGTTTGCGTGATGGGACTGCCACCTAGCCCATGCGACCCGTGAAGATCCGTGGTAGAATAGGCCTTCAGCAACCCATGCTTGCCGTAAAAAGGGACTATGCTTGTCGTAAGAGGCGACTAAAGGGATCAGGTGGTCAGGCTCGCTGACTTGGTTGATGCATGTCATTGTATCCCAATTGCGTGGATCGATGCTCATAATGTCAATCAATGGATTCTCTGGTCCAGATTCTATTATTTACAGACCGCCGGCATATAGCTGTAATATTGCTGAGTGCGGCGTTAAACAACAAACAAACAAACCTCGCCCATGCCGACTCCCCCTTTATAGGTTTGCATCGATCCCTTCAGGTAGCTCATGTTCATTGGTTTAGTTTGTTGTTTAACGCCACACAATATTCCAACTATATGACGGCGGTCTGTAAATAATCGAGTAGATTTGGGCGAAACGACGTTATGTAAATAATATATATCAATTCGGCTTATCCTGTATTATTAGCATAACGCTCCTTCCGCTCCGGGGCGGTCGGGTAGCCTAGTGGTTACAGCGTTCGCTCGTCACGCCGAAGACCTAGGTTCGATTCCCGACATGGGTACAATGTTTGAAGCCCATTGCTGGTGTCCCCCGCCGTGACATTGCTGGAATATTTGCTAAAAGCGGCGTAAAACCATACTCACTCATTCCTTCCGTTCCATGGTACTGACAGAGCGGGATGAAGTAAACCCATAACAACAATCGTTAAGACAATTTAAGATCTACGAATGCTGGATAGCAAAAATGAAATGACAATATAAAACTGAGTCTGTTTTAAACATAATTCTTTATATCATGTAGAGACATAAACGTGCTTCTTGTCCTCCACCGTAGTTTATTTCTCTTCATCTGAAATCATAAGATTATACATATCAAAACTGGTGAATCGATATATATTACTGTTCAGAGACACTATTGGTTTAAGATCAAAGACCACCTCATGAAAGGTGGTTGCGGCCACCATCTTGGGTGTCCGCAGACTAAGCGGACGAGGACGACCGTCGCCGCGGTGTAGTCCAGCGTATGGTTTGGGTGAGGAGTTGGCTTCTGCGACACCTTGCTGCAGGAGCCGATGTGTGGGTGTGGGTGTGGGTGTGGGTGTGGGTGTGGGTGTGGGTGTGGGTGTGGGTGATCTCTCCAAACTGGGTCTGAGGGCTGGGGTCTGGTCCTGGCTATGTGTGGGTGTGGTTGTCGGTGATCACTCCAAACTGGGTCTGAGGGGTGGGGGCTGGTCCTTTGTTATGTGTGGGTGTGGTAGTCCATATCCAATCGCATAGTCCAATCAAATCGCGTAACGAAATCGACAAGCTGCCGTGCAGATTTCGGTTGATTGCAGGATTTACAAAGCATTTGTACCGACAATTTAGCGTCAACAGATATTTTCCTAATCTTTTCATGTTTTTAATCAAGGTGCCCAAATGATATGGTGCACTTCTCTGGGTAAGACCAATTTTATTATTGTATAGATCTTGATAATCGATCAGATCGTCTTGACTGGACGCCGCCATTTTGTTTGAAGCAAATGCATGTGATATGAGAGGTGAAATGTGATTGTCAATAGGAGGGACATAGAAGGGACATAACTCGTGATAGCCACTGGTGGCGCTACGATCGAGCCAAGAATATGTTTAGCGTAGTTCGGCAAGGGTGGAAACTTAGCTTTTACAGTCAGTTAACTCCCTTGCCTCGGGAAGGTGCCTTTTCTCTGGATTAATCCGAAACGTGACAGTTGACCCAAAATTACTTTCTCGACAAAGGGGCGGTCGGGTAGCCTAGTGGTAAAAGCGTTCGCTCGTCACGCCGAAGACCTAGGTTCGATTCCCGACATGGGTACAATGTGTGAAGCCCATTTCTGGTGTCCCCCGCCGTGATATTGCTGGAATATTGCTAAAAGCGGCGTAAAACCATACTCACTCACTCACTCACTCGACAAAGGAGTACTCCATGAGTCGAAAACTATAACTAAGAGCACCCACCGTAGTAGTCGTAGTTCGGGGCAATTGGGAGACCGTCGCCGAAGGTGAGGTGAGCGCCGTGCAGGTAGCAGTACCACTTGAGCCAAACAGACAGCTCGCGGTAGAAGACACGGAGGTAGAAGTTCTGTCGTTCCTCCTCTGGATTGGCCTCAGTCAGTAGCGGGCAGCTGCAGTCTTCGTACGTCTTGATGGAGATCAGAATCTCCTCGCAACAGTCCGTCAAACACTCTGAAATCAAACACAGACAACCCTACAGTAACACTTATACATTGCAGTCGTTGTAATTAATCTTGTGGGGGAAAAAGAGCCTCTGCCCTCAGCGTAACCATCGAAAGTGAGGTGTGGTGAAATGGGGTTCAACGTCAACAAACAAATAAGCTTGTGTGTGTGTGTGTGTGTGTGTGTGTGTGTGTGTGTGTGTGTGTGTGTGTGTGTGTGTGTGTGTGTGTGTGTGTGTGTGTGTGTGTGTGTGTCTGCTTGTACTAGTCCGGACTGATGCCAATTTATAGTGCAAGCACACTGAGATACCATGCCGCAGTTTAACATGAATACCCCACTCAAAGTATACTGACTCCGGGCAGACCAGTCCTTGTTTTAGCTCCTAAATGCCGAGCGCCAGACAGGGTAACAACAAGTACCATCTTTAAACGTTATTTGGTATGACGCGGCCGGGGATCGAACCGGACCTTCCGCTCTCCGGGCGGACGCTCTACCACTAGACCACTGATGCGACCACTTCCTATAATTTGAGTTAGTAGTAGTAGTAGTAGTAGTTGTAGTAGTAGTAGTAGTAGTAGTAGTAGTAGTAGTAGTAGTAGTAGTAGGAGTAGTAGCTGTGTGAACGAAAACAAATTTACTAAATTGCCGGGAAAGAAAGTTTACACTTGAAAATTGGATTTAACCAAAAATTACAAACATCTAAACGATACGAGGCTGAAAACAGTCGCCGAAACACTGCAAACTTGAGATGCAAAACATAACTGTTACCCGTATCAAATACATTACCATCAAATAATCATTTCTTGTTTCATTTTTAGCCACCATCAAGCATGGGTGAATACTTTCTTTCGCCCGAGCACCCCCTCTTTAAGTCCACAATCATCTACAGTAAAACCTTCATCGCGACACATCGTTTAGAACAATGAAACTGTGTGGTTCAAGCAGAGATATCATGCTCGAAAGCAACCATGATCTCATATCGACGCTCCGCTTATCTCGAACATAGGATAACTCGAGTTAACGAGGTCTGACGGTACTGAACAGTATCTCATCTACACACTGGTGGCCCAGTCGTCTAAGGCGCCGCGGTTCGCTGTGCAGAGTTGCGTCCCTTGGGCACGCCAGAAACCTATGATTGTGGGTTCGAATCCCGGTTCGCCCCGATTATGTTTCTAGGTTTGTCAGCACCATACCCGTGCTCGTGGGTTTCACCGAAGTGGTAAACGTCTGAGACCTGCATCACTTCGGGCTTTCCTCCCACATTAAGCTGACACGCCGCGATATAACTGGAATACTGTTAAAAGCGGCGTTAAACCCAACTCACTCACTCACTCACTATCAAATAGTGATCATACCAGGTGTTCCAGAAAAGGTTGCATCCGTTACAATTACATGCAGTAATAATCACAACAATACCTTAAGTGTGTAAAGATCTTCAGCTTACCTTCGCATTCTACTACAGGATCAGTTAGACATTCGTTCGTGGCAGCATTGACCATGTAAACGTTGATGGAGATGCAGACGACGAGGAAAGCGAGTGTAACTTTCATGACTGTAGCGTGTATAGGACCTCACCCGATCAACACAATGGTGATACTAGCTAGGATACCTCCGTACTTATAGCATGCAATATCACCGCAGTTGTCGTTGTTGTTGGGAGTTACACGTCAAGGCCACTTAAACAGCTGTCAAGTGTATCACGTACCGACTATGTATACATATTAAGTCGGGAATTAGTTAATTACAGTCCAAATTGAAATATAATAAGATTAAGCCATGTGTTCGAAAGTTCAAATGATTGCTACTTCTTTTCATCGCATGTTTAATGTTTGTTCCGAGAGTAACCTTTTAATTCACGATATGAATATCAGTCGTTTAGAAGAAATATAACGTACATTTTATACATGTGGTCAACTATATCGACGTATATTCGACAGCTTCGATGACTTAGGTTATCGAGCATTTGACTGTACAATAATGTTAGTTAATCAACAATTTTGAAAAGAAATTTAAAATTCCATGTCATGTGTAACTTCTCAATAAAATAGACATATGTTGTATGCCAAATAGTACTGAAATCAGGGTCATGTGTAATTTGTCAATAACATATATACTGGTTGTGAGCTAAACATCACTGAAATCAAAATCTTGTATAATTTCTCGATAACATAGATATGGTTGTACGCCCCATATCTCTAAATTATTAATATTTTCATGGATATAAGATAGTCATCTTTTAAGAAAAAAGTATATAGTGACTTTTTGGCTTCTGTTTGCACTTCATCTTTCGACTGTTTAATATACTCAACAACAAAAGTTACTGTGACACCATTATTTTAGTGTATTTTTCAAGTAAAGTTTGGTTTTAATTATTGTAGTGCATGTTAGAATCAAGTCACAAAAACGCAACTGCTACAGAAAAGCATGCATTCCATGCAAAAGTTGACTTTTATGAAAGCCCCATGCATTTCACTACCCAAGAATGGGTATAAAAACATGTGCGTTAACGGGATACCATATGCATCGTTTAGCATCGTGCTGACAACAACCAGACAACAAAATTACGCAATTATTCAACATTACGAAATGCCACGCCTGTCCCAAAATGAGCGTCTGCGAGCCATTGGTATACTTGTAGCAGGATCGAGTCAACGTGATGTTGCAAGACAATTTAACGTCCACAGAAACACCATTTGGTGTTTATGGCAACGTTGGCAACAGACGAATGCAGTCAGAGACCATTCTCGGAGCGGCAGGCCAGCGTAACCAATAATCGCTAAGACAACTGGATTCGAACAACTCATCTACGAAATCGATTCCAGCCAGCAACAGTGACTGCAAGAAGCATCCCTGGCCTTCGACGAATATCTTCACAAATCGTACGTCGTCGCCTCAGATGTACAGGGATTGTCGCCAGAAGACCCGCCAGACGTCCCGTTTTGACAGGAAACCACGTCTACAGTGGTGCAGACAGCGTCTACGCTGGACGGCCATGCAGTGGGGACATGTTCTATTCACTGATGAGTCTCGTGTTCACCTCAGCCACAGCGATGGACGGATTCGAGTGTACCGACGTCGAGGTGAACGTTACGTCAATCATTGTGTCATGGAAGAAGATCGGTTCGGGGGCGGCAGCGTTATGGTATGGGGTGGGATTACAGCAAGATAGAGGACCCGTTTGATAGTGGTAGAGGGAAATCTCAATGGACAGCTCTACCGCGACGAGATCATCGGTCCTGTTGTTCTACCGTTTTTGTGTCGTCATGGCCCAGGCATTACCTTTCAACATGACAACGCCCGGCCTCATATTGCTCGACATGTTCAGGATTCTCTTCAACAAAACAACGTGAATGTCATCCCCTGGCCAGCTCGCTCCCCTGATCTCCCACCAATCGAGCACATGTGGGATGAGATGGATCGGCGCCTTCGACGTCAACCACGTGTTCCACAGACACTCAAGAAACTTCGAAACATGCTCCAGCAGATATGGACAGATATCCCACAGGACTTTGTGCGACGCCTGGTCCATTCCATGAGACGAAGATGTGTTGCTTGCATCGCAACCAGAGGTGGACACACACGCTATTGATTTGTAAATTGACACTTTGGCATGTTCATGGGTTTTTTTACGAAATCACGCATTTTCTGAAGTCAGTATGAAAAATCAACCATTTGAACATTTACAGGAGTCTTTTATCTGTTGCAAACCGAAACTGTTTCAGATTTGGTAAAAAGCTTAACTTTGCATTAAATCGTATTCAATGTCACAGGAACTTTTGTTGTTCAGTATATAACCGTCTTGTCATTATGAGCCGAGCACATTTATATATTTTTACAAATGAAATAAACAACTCTAAAGAACACAGTAGCTATAAAAAATGTCCAAATTCATTAAGTTACACGTATTCTTACTGAAATCTAGCGTACAAGAACACTGCAATGTATGCATAACGTATTAGGTTTGTGAAGAGTTTTTCTAATCTAGATTAACTGAAAACTACATAAAATAATCACCATTATCATATTAATAAAATATATATAAAAGCGATAAAAACCATTACCATAACAATAGTTTATTGTACTATGTCATGTGCATGTGTTTATGAATCACAATCAAATAGGACCGCCTCCGTGGTCTAGTGGTAGAGCGTCCGCCCGGAGAGCGGAAGGTCCAGGGTTCGATCCCGGGCCGCGTCATACAAAAAGACGTTAAAAGATTGTACTTGTTGTTACCCTGTCTGGCGCTCGGCATTAAGGGGCTAAAACAAGGACTGGTCGGCTCGGGGTCAGTATACTGTGTCTGAGTGGGGTATTCATGTTAAACTGCGGCATGGTATCTCAGTGAGCTAGCACTATAAATCGGCATCAGTCCGGACTAGTACAAGCAGCCACACACACACATACACGTGCATTCACGTCGCTATATAAGTGCAATAATCTTGGACGCGACGTTAAACCCAATTTCACCTCACCTCACCTCACAATCAAATAGTGATAACACCGGGTGCTCGCGTACAGATCCTTTCCCATTAGTCGCACCCGTCACAAACACATGCAAAAGCAAGCCAATTGTTTACTTAAAAGTAACATGGGAACATATGCTACATGTGAAATTAGGAAATTGCATAGGACATGGTATTTGTCACTGATGCGTCAAATTTGGAAATGCCTTCCACATGCCTAACATAAGACTTTTTGAAGGCTTTGCTGTGACCTTGGATGTTGTAACCTTGGTCACGCAAGTTTCGAACAAGAGTCGTATGACGTTCTTTGAAATCATAGTAGAAAGAGCATGCTCGGTTGTAGAGACCACAAGCTGGGGCAGAGGGAATATTGCTCGACATAAAAAGAAATTTGACTATTGGAAAGTTGAAGTGATTCCCTTGCATACAATCTTGTGGAGAGTGTTTTGTCACTCTAAACCTGTATGTGTAGATATAAATATTAAACAGATGGAGCGGTTTCACTGGCCTCTTCTATTTCGACCACAAGTATGTAAACCATTTCTTGTTTCATTTGGCTATTTCACTGTTATTAATTTATATCAGATAATCGATACGAGGGCTGGTCAAAAGGTTCTAAGCCTAATAAACAAAACCAACAAATGTGAAAGTGTTTTAATATTATTTTTCAACATAATCTCCCTGCTTTTCAGTACACCTCTCATATCGACAGTTTCAAGGTCATTGCTAGAACGCAATATGAATGTCATGTTCAGAAAGTAATATGAAGGTTATTGTCATAAAGCAATATGAATAGTTATTTTGATAATAACGCAATACAACAGTAAATGTAAGAAATCAATATGAATGGACATTGTAAAGGTACGATGACAACGCCAGAGAAGAAGCAGTCTCTCGATTATCTGCCTGACCAGATTCCACTGAGTGTAAGGAATTCATTTTAAAGAGTCATGTTCAGAAAGTAAAATCAAGGTGATTGTCAAGAAGCAATATGAAGGTCATTGTCAGAAAGCAATATGTAGGTCGTTGTCAGAAAGCAATATGAAGAGTCTTTGTCAGAAAGAAGTATGAAGGTCATTGTCAGAAACCAATATGTAGGCCATTGTCAGAAAGCAATATGAAGGTCATTGTCAGAAACCAATATGTAGGCCATTGTCAGAAAGCAATATGAAGGTCATTGTCAGAAAGAAGTATGAAGGTCATTGTCAGAAAGCAATATGAGGGTCATTGTCAGAAAGCATTATGAAGGTCATTGTCAGAAACCAATATGAAGGTCATTGTCAGAAAGCAATATGAGGGTCATTGTCAGAAAGCAATATGAAGGTCATTGTCAGAAACCAATATGAAGGTCATTGTCAGAAAGCAATATGAGGGTCATTGTCAGAAAGCATTATGAAGGTCATTGTCAGAAACCAATATGTAGGCCATTGTCAGAAAGCAATATGAAGGTCATTGTCAGAAAGCAATATGAAGAGTCTTTGTCAGAAAGCAATATGAAGGTCATTGTCAGAAAGTAATATGAAGGTCATTGTCAGAAAGCAATATAAAGAGTCTTTGTCAGAAAGCAATATGAAGGTAATGGTCAGAAAGTAATATGAAGGTCATTGTCAGAAAGCAATATGTAGGTCATTGTCAGAAAGCAATATGAGGGTCATTGTCAGAAAGCAATATGAAGGTCATTGTCAGAAACCAATATGAAGGTCATTGTCAGAAAGCAATATGAGGGTCATTGTCAGAAAGCAATATGAAGGTCATTGTCAGAAACCAATATGAAGGTCATTGTCAGAAAGCAATATGAGGGTCATTGTCAGAAAGCATTATGAAGGTCATTGTCAGAAAGCAATATGAGAGTCATTGTCAGAAAGCAATATGAAGGTCATTGTCAGAAAGCAATATGAAGAGTCTTTGTCAGAAAGCAATATGAAGGTCATTGTCAGAAAGTAATATGAAGGTCATTGTCAGAAAGCAATATAAAGAGTCTTTGTCAGAAAGCAATATGAAGGTAATGGTCAGAAAGTAATATGAAGGTCATTGTCAGAAAGCAATATGTAGGTCATTGTCAGAAAGTAATATGAAGATCTTGTCAGAAAGGAATATGAAGTTCATTGTCAGAAAGCACTATGAATGTTTTTATTAGAAAGCAATATGGTGGGTGTACTTGATACTTCACACCACTTAAAACTAATCAGTTTCCTGTCGAAACTTCATCTGGGACATTGTATTAACTTATATCTATCAACGTTTCGTCAAAGTCATTGTAAGAAAGCAACATAAAGTTCATTGCTAGAACGCAATGTGAAGATCTTGTTCAGAAAGTAATATGAAGGTCATTGTCAGGGAGCAATATGTAGGTTATTGTCAGAAAGCAATATGAAGGTCATTGTCAGAAAGCAATACACATGTATGTAGGTCATTGTCAGAAAGCAATATGAAGGTCATTGTCACTAAGCAATATGAATAGTTAGTTTAATTAAGTAATATGAATAGCAAGTGTAAGAAGACAAACAGTTATAATCAATATGAATGGACACTGTAAATGTAAAACGTCAGTTCCAGAGAATTATACAGTCTCGATTATCCGCAAATTGCGATGAATCTATCTCTAAAGAATCAAGATAAAAGTCGTGTGCCATTTGAGACACTAAGTCTGTTCTTTGAATGAGACATATACAAGGTGATTTACGTTATAAGTTTAACAGTGGTGTGACAGTTTATCAATAAAAAGTTTCACGCCTGTGATGTGTAAGAAGGACATCAGTAACTTAATTACCTAACAGATATGTACCATTCTTTGGCAATATGTCATGATTATCGCTCGATATATGATCATGAAGTAGTAAACTATGTGTTCAACACACCATGTTTTAATTTTTAATGGACAATTTGTTCAGAAACATTTCTCAAATGAATAGTTTCTTGGCCATGGTAAACAGAAAATGTGGGAAGTACCACAACGTCGAAAATGTTATGTTGATAGTGAAAATGAATAACTTCGTCTGATGCAGCTCGGAAAATAGCTTGTTGAATATAGCATGGGAACAAATCAAATGGGTGCTCCTTTGCATAGTCAAATTGAATCACCCCGTATAGCACGAACCATGCGATTATTCAAATTAAGAATAACCAACCTTAGCATGTCAATTTGGAAAATCTAAAGCACGTGTTACACACCTTAACATATGTTGATAATTGAAATCCATACCTACTGTGTGACACATGTCAATTATGTGGTTCCCATTGATGAGTATATAACCCTATAAGGTCAGCGTCCAACTACAACGTCAGTCCTCCTCAACGTCAACAACATGCACCTCCTCGTCGTCGCCGCAGTCCTACTCTCCGCCGTCTTGACGGTCGTCTACAGTCAGACAGGCGGCGCCTTCGGTGGTGGTCTTGGTGGATATCTTGGAATTAGTGAGTGTGAATCTGTTCTTACCTGTAACTTTACGTGTCATCTTATATACGTTGACAAATCCTTGTCACGTCAGTTCTCAAGGCTCTGAACGTACAATAGTTCCTACTTTCAGATATTATTGAATATTTTCCTAATTATTTTCCAGCCAACACTTCATGCTGCCAACAGGTGCTGGATCATCTCAATGATGACCTTGCCGCTGAGCTGGAAAAGGTGCCAATGGACACTTTCCTCATCGGGCGATACTACCAGATTGACCAGAGACTTAGAGAGTTTTGCAGCCGGTTCCTCAACAGAGGTAGGCAAAGTCTTTTTAAAGGATATGTTTTCTGGTGTTCACGTTTTTGAATTTTCATTTACCTTGAGCATACCTACCAAAAAGGGGGCAGATTTGCGTTAGGGGCCGTTTGAACTTCATTCGGTTAGCCATATTACTTTCACCTAAAAGAAATGAAAAACTTTCTTCATTAAGTTGGGATGTTCAATTCCACTGCATTGTTCTCAAATTATTTGGTGATGTTTCAACCAAATTATAAATTCTACACTTATAAGCTTCATCTGGCGATACTACCAGATTCACCAGAGACATAGGGAGTTTTTTAGCCGGTACCTCAACAGAGGTAGGCAAAGTCTTTTTAAAGCATGGTGTTGAGGGTTTGAATTATATATGTATATCTACCACTGAAGGGATCAGATTTGGGTTTAGGGCCGCGCGTGCGTGCGTGCATGCATGCGTGCGTGCGTGCCTGTGTGTGTGTGTGTGTGTGTGTGTGTGTGTGTGTGTGTGTGTGTTTGTGTGTGTGTGTGTGTGTGTGTGTGTGTGTGTGTGTGTGTGTGTGTGTGTGTGTGTGTGTGTGTGTTTGTGTGTGTGTGTTTGTGTGTGTGTGTGTGTGTGTGTGTGTGTGTGTGTGTGTGTTGCTGCTTGTACTAGTCCGACCAGTGCTTGTTTTAGCCCCTTAATGCCTAGCGCCAGACAGGGTAACAACAAGTACCATCTTTTAACGTCTTTTGGTATGATGCGGCCGGGGATCGAACCTCGAACCTTCAGCTCTCCGGGCGGACGCTCTACCACTAGACCACAGAGGCGGTCTTCAGTTATATGATAACATGCCGGTTTGATGTGCGAGGAAAGCCCGAAGTGTTGCAGGTCTCAGACGTTCACCACTGTGGAGAAACACACAAGCAAGAGTAGGGTGTCTGGGAATCTGGGATTCTAACACGCACAAGGGGCGTTGTACAGGAGAAAACCTAAAATTATACAGATCTTAGACAGTTTACCACTTCGTCAAAAGCTACGAGGACAGGTACTGTCAGATGAACTGCTTCCTGCAGACCAATTCGTGGGGTGCTACCTGAAAATAACATATTGGTCGGTGTGCAACTGATGATGAGGTCAGTACATCAGCTGATTCATTCAGTGACCATGTGTTAATGATGCTTACAGGAATAACCATGATACACTGAAAACCATAAAGGGCGGCACACATTTGTAGCAATATGGGAAATTGAAAGCTGTAAGTACAGACTCCCATCTACCTTCAGAACCATGAACTACATCATGTACACAGATCAGAGAGAGGAATGAAGATTCTTTCTTATCACTGTCCTTGCAAAGACGACGCATACAACCACGACACGTGCTCGGCAGTTTAAGCTAGGTCATAGTGAGTTTGTGAGTGAGTATGGTTTTACGCCACTTTTAGCAATATTCCAGCAATATCGCGGCGGGGGACACCAGAAATGGGCTTCACACATTGTACCCATGTCGGGAATCGAACCCGGGTCTTCGGCGTGACGAGCGAACGCTTTAACCACTAGGCTACCCGACCGCCCCCTAGGTCATAGTGAGTTTGGCACGTCATGACATAACTATTGACATTGCCCAAAGGAGATTGAGGATCAAAATGATGTCTTCAAAGTTAAGCAATCATCTGTAGTTACTATTTTATTGCTGGGTTAATGTTTCCGGTTCACATTTGTACTCTCTATGCTGTATTGACTAAATATAATCTTTTCATTTCAGAGACCAAATGAGGAGCTGCTAGGCGTCACCTGACGTCTATGTTATCTGCTACGTGGGGCAATGTATCTACCTGTTGCAATAAAGTATCAAGATCAACGTCAGTTTGTGTTTCAGTGTGTTGTTTTACGCCGCAGTCAGTAATAGTCCTGCTGTGTCACTGTAAACTTTACATACTCGAGTTTGGACTACACAGACCAGTGTTTGGTATGATTACAACGTTCAGCGAGTCGGGAAGGCAGCAGGAGAGATCAACAGATCGTTTTTAGTTGCCTCGTACTACAAGCATAGGTTACTAGGGACCTACCCTCGGAATACCCTCGGGGAAAAGGTTCTTAAAAGAACCTGATATATATAGTAAACTATACGAAATTTATATCCATAATGAATTTAAGAAAGCGAGTTGTAGAATTCAAATGCATAAAAGGTAGAAGAGAGGGATAGAGCTGTCAATTAAAAAAAGAAAAGCGACAAAATCCTTTCCATAAACATATTAATTAATCAAAAGTATTAAAACGCAATAAAAACCCTTTAATATCATATTAAATCTCTATCAAAAGAGTCCATTCTTTCAGACTATATCATGATCATGTGTTCATGAATCACCATCAAATAGTGATGATACCAGCGTATCCTGCCCCAGCGGTGGCACCCGTCACAAACACATGCAAGGGCAAGTCAATTGTCCATCTGAAATAACATAGGAACATACATACATACATACATGTGAAAATAGGAATTGCATCTGTCATCAGTTGTCACTGATGAGTCAAATTTGAAAAAGTCCCCCACATTTCTACCATAAAACGTTTTGAAAGCCTTACTGAGACCTTGATTGTTGCAACCTTGATCAAACCATTTTTGAGCATGAGTCGTGTGACGCTCTTTGAAAGTTTCGAAGAAAGAGCATGCTCGGTTGTACATCACCAGTTGTGAAATGAAGACTTTTGAAGCTTGAGTATTGCTCGAAGAGTAGAAGTTGGCTGTCCCCTTGACATACAATCTTATGGAGAGTTATTTGTCACTCTGAATCTGTATGCGTAGATCTAAACATGAGAGAGCGAGTATGGTTTTATGCCGTTTTTAGCAATATTCCAGAAATATCACGGCGGGGGACACCAGAAATGGGCTTCACACATTGTATGCATGTGGGGAATCAAACCTGGGTCTTCGGCGTGACGAGCGAACGCTTTAACCACTAGGCTACCCGACCGCCCCCCTAACATGAAACAAATGGAGCGGTTTCACTGGTTTCTTGTATTTATACTTCAAATGTGTATATCTGTGGACGAGAAATGGCTATTTGACCGTTATTGAACGATATCAGATCAAACCGCTTGGCCAAATTCCTTTGTTTTGATTTGCCAATCCAAGCAGAAATTCCGATTCATATTCATAACGAAACAAACCAGTAAGGAGTGGGTCACTATTGGTGCCCCTTGGGACACCTGAATGTCTGTCCTAAACTCTCACAGTGATGTTATCAATACGTCCAGCATTACACATATAGTTTTCTCAAGAACACGGGAGTGATTTTCTATTCCTTGATTGTTTGTCCTGGAGTATATATCTATATAAGTTTAATGGTGGAAGATGTTTATATCACGGTGTATCGATTAGCATCAATGAAAACGATCCATTTGCGAATTCACGTTTATTGGTGGTAGATGTTTATGTCACAATGTATCGATAATTATCAATGAAAACTATCCATTTTCGAATCACGTTCAGGTTTTCAATGTACGTTTGCCACTTTAAAGGGACCTTTGAATATGAGCTAGATTTGCGTTCAATCCAATATAATATACAACGTCAACGCAAGACAATAACCAGTGTCGATTATCCACCGATACAGATTCCATTGGGCGGTGTAATTACATGAGTGAGTGAGTGAGTATGGTTTTACGCTGCTTTTAGCAATATTCCAGCAATATCACGGCGGGGGACACCAGAAATGGGCTTCACACATTGTACCCATGTCGGGAATCGAACCCGGGTCTTCGGCGTGACGAGCGAACGCTTTAACCACTAGGCTACCCGACCGCCCCTGAAATTACATGAAAGCATCACGGAAAATCAGTAAGGACACCAGGTGTTCGCGAAAAGGGAAAGCATGTCCTGCCCTACCGGTAAAACCCGCCACTAACAATTAGGATAAAAAAGGGAAGTGTTTGTTTGTTGCCAGTACTTTTGCCATGCGACGACAACCCGTAAACGAACCAGATAATCAAGTGATGGACCAGAGACACAAAAGCACATTTACTGTTTTTATTGACACTAAAAAACAATTTGCTATTTTTTAATTATGTTTGCTGTGTACACGTGCAGATATTCTGCTGCAAAAAAAAGCAAAGAATACCGTTTTAAGAAATATGTTCGTTTTGCAAAACCGCTGTGGGCAGTTTTTATGTCCCTATCGAAACATTTCTTTTGTAGTTTATTCAATCGGCTGAATTCACAAAGGTGTGTAGGCCAGAGGCCGCTAACACATAGTGGTTTGAGTGGGGTTAAACGCCGCTTTTAACAATATTCCAGTTATATCACGGCGTGTCAGCTTAATGTGTGAGGAAAGCCTGAAGTGATGCAGGTCTCAGACGTTAACCACTTCGGTGAAACCCACGAGCACGGGTATGGTGCTGACAAACCTAGAAACATAATCGGGGCGAACCGGGATTCGAACCCACAATCATAGGTTTCTGGCGTGCCCAAGGGACGCAACTCTGCACAGCGAATCGCGGCGCCTTAGACGACTGAGCCACCCGTGCCCCCCCCCCCCCCCCCCCCCCCCCCATAACACATAGTGTTACAATAGAGAGTGTTGTCTTTTGTTCAGCTCCTCTTAGTTCTGTCGACTCATATAATACATTGCAAGATTCTTTAAAATATTATTACATTGGACATATTCAATCTATTTAAGGAAGGACTGACAAAGGATATTGATGGCATAAAACAGTTCCTGGTGGATTGATACATATCACAAACAAGGATGAAACGGTACTCATGTACAATATACAATCAGTTTCACAGAGAACATACTCCCTCACATCTTGGTTGTTTGCACTATCGCCAAGTTTCAAATCTTAACTGATGGGAACTGCATCTTAGTTTTGCAAGACAGTTCTAAAATTAGACATATTAATTATATTTAGATACATTTCTAAACCAAATAACGTTTCATACAATGAATAACTATACGTTTTGAAGTGTTTTGGAGGGGTCTTGCCAATTGTGTGAGCTTAGTGGGTTTATGGTGAAACTCGGGGACTTAGGTCCACCAGCAGAAACATCGACCAAAATAATATAAATTATACAGACTATTAAATTTCTTATCAGACTCTTTTTTCCTACAACATATCGTCTTTCAGTTGAATTGAGTTGTCTTTGTTGTTTAATTTGGCTTTGGTACTTGAAGAAAGTCTTTCTTCATCACACCAACTTCTAAATGCCACTGAACGAAGTTGGTACTTGAGTGAGTGAGTGAGTGAGTATGGTTTTACGCCGCTTTTAGCAATATTCCAGCAATATCACGGCGGGGGACACCAGAAATGGGCTTCACACATTGTACCCATGTCGGGAATCGAACCCGGGTCTTCGGCGTGACGAGCGAACGCTTTAACCACTAGGCTACCCGACCGCCCCAGTTGGTACTTGAAACTACACACCAATATGTAAACAAACAAGTATTTGTGTACAGGTAAACACTTGTGTGATTGCAGCAGCACGTACGCGTGCTCAACGTTCAAGGATGATACGGGTCACCGCCCGGTTGTCAACACATGATAGGACAGCTGGTGGTGACTGAGGAATAACAAGTCAGTTCGTCGTCGAAAGTAATTAGCATGTTTAAGATGAAACATATTTGTGTTTAATTTACCTCATAGGAAATTGATTTTATAAAATTGCCCCGTTATAACTGAGTGAGTTAGTATGGATCTACGCCGATTTTAGAAATATTCCAACAATATCACGGAGAGGAATCCAACCATGGTCTTTGGCGTGACGAGCGAACGCTTTAACCATTACACTAACCATTAGACCCCCGCCGCCCTCCCGTTATAGAGAAGGACCCTGATGTGGATATATTGGAACTTTTCGGTGGTCTATATTCGGTTTCCTTTTGATTAAAGTTTTGGCTATATACTTTAAATCTATCAATATTTCGTGTTATCCCGTGGAACAAGACGATTGCGATATTCGTTGTTAGAAACCAATATCACCTACCATTGTCAGAAAGAGGTGGGAATAGTCACTGTCAGAAATCAATATGAACAAGCAATATGAAGATCATTTTGAGAAAGCATTTTCAAGAGTCATTGTCAGAAAGCAATATGAAGGTCATTGCCAGAAAGCAATATGAATAGTCTTTGTCAGAAAGCAATATGAAGATCATTGCCAGAAAGCATTTTCAAGAGTCATATTCAGAAAGCAATACGAAGATCACTGTCAGAAACTAATATGATGGTCATTGTCAGAAATCTTTCTGACAAAGACTATTAGATCTGACTGTAGCCTATCCCTGTAATATATACAACTAGTGTATTTATATCTATGAAAAAAAATTAAGTATATACTTAAAAAGGAGATATGTTTATTTCAAAAGAGTGAAGTGGCCTAAAAGGTAAATAAGATAACCTACAACTAACCTATTATGATTAATATACACTGTTTTATTTTATAAAGAAGACGTATAGCATAATGGGGAGGAAATGTGCTTGCAGTTAAGCTGCAGTTGGATATAGGGGCCTAATAAAAAATGAAAAAGGGAATAAGAGCCTAACGTAAGATATAAAACCCTTGATGTCTGCCTATGAAGATCTAATTAAGCAATAGACAATGTTAATCAGCTTTTCACAACAGTACAAACCCTTTAACCCTCATCCTCACTGTATGTCTGGCTTCACAACCCGTGTGCTTCATTACCCGTGTGCTTCATTACCCGTGTGCTTCATTACCCGTGTGCTATTTGTAATTCTTACTGTACGTTTGGCTTCATCCAATTATCTGCTTGTTATTTATTACCTGTTGTTGTCATTGTTAATCTGCTGCTTATAAAAACATATCATGCATGTATACCTCTCATCACTTGGTTGTTGTCACTCCAGCTTGATAACGGTATAAGAATTAACATGAAACGTCGCTCTAAGCAATAAACCAGAAATAGTTATCAATAAAGTTGTACGTTTTTCTTACTTATTTGCCAACTTCTAGAATGCCAATCAAACAGCCAGAGAATAACCAGGCTCGATTATCCGACGAAACAGATTCCATTTGGCGTGAAAAGCGAATTAGTCGTTCAAATGATGTAAATGGATCCCTGAAAATCAGTGATGACACCCGGTATTTGCAACCTGGGATCCTGGGGAGGGAGAGGGATAGTTTCACTGTCTTGGACCAAATACTGTAAAGCGGGAATTCATGAAAATAATGCGAGCTCTTGATTTTAGACATAAATGCGCATTTTCAAAATGCGAGTGCCCATACTCTTTCCTAAAAAATTATGCGCTGGATTTATGTTCTGTGTTATTTTAATTAATGTAACCTACGTAAATAAAAGCCTTACCTGAAAACGCTTCGTTTGTCTCAAATGACGTTTTGAGCAGGAACTGTGAGTAGAAAGCGATAAATAAAATATCTGTGCACATTAAATCCCCTGTCCAGGTTTGTCAGTGTGAGATTCCTTCCTTATTTTAAGATTATTTAAGCTAATTGCCCGTATGTAGTTTCTCTTTAGTCTGTTCAACATATTTAGTAAATGCTACCAGGTTAGAGATATGTCTGAAGGTCAAAGAGCTCTCCAGCAGACAAATCAACTTGGTTCATATAAAAACGTGTCTAAGATATCAAGATGGGAAAATGAATTGCGTTAGGCTACTTCTAAAGAATCAAGTTAATCGAGTCGTGTGACAGTTGGGACACTGAGACCGTGCTTTGAATAAAACGCATACAGGGTGGTTTAACTTATCAGTTAAACAGCGGTGTGACATTGCAACGATATAATCAAGTTTCACACCTGCAATGTGTAAGAATATAATCAGTTAATTACTTAACAGGTATGTGCCATATTGTGGAAATATTTCATGATTACCGCTCGCTACATGAGCATGAAGTAGTAAACTGAGTGTTCCAATAACCATTTTAATTCGCAATAGTTCCATTTCTATAAACGGAAATGGATAGTTTGTTCAGAAATATTTCCTAAATTAAAAGCTTATTAGTAGTAGTGTGGAAAGCCCCAGAAAGAGAAAATGATTCGTTTGATGGTGACTCAGTTAATAAATAGTTTATTGAATGCAGTTGGAGAATTCGTTTTTCTCCAGCCAAGCCCATCCCCACATACAAATCAAATGGATGCTCCCTTCCATTATCAAATTGAATAGCCCCGTATAACACGAACCATGCGAATATTCAAATTAACAATAACTAACCTTAGCATGTCAATTAGTCCTCTAAATTACTAATCTTGTAAATCTTAGGCACGTGTCACACATGCTATAACAGATGCTGCAATACTCCGTAACAAATTTAATTGACAACCACGTGACCTACTATGTGACATATGTCAATAATGTACCTCCCTTTGATGAGTATATAACCCTATAAAGTCAGCGTCTGACACAACGTCAGTCCTCAACGTCAACAACATGCACCTCCTCGTCGTCGCCGCAGTCCTACTCTCCGCCGTCTTGACGGTCGTCTACAGTCAGACAGGCGGCGCCTTCGGTGGTGGTCTTGGTGGATATCTTGGAATTAGTGAGTGTGAATCTGTTCTTACCTTATATCAATGGATAACTTTAGGTGTCATCTTATATACGTTGACAAGTCCTTTTGCAGATGCCACGTCAGTTCTCAAGGCTCTGAACGTACAATAGTTCCTACTTTCAGATATTATTGAATATTTTCCTAATTATTTTCCAGCCAACAGTTCATGCTGCCAACAGGTGCTGGATCATCTGAATGATGACCTTGCCGCTGAGATGGAGAAGGTGCCAATGGACACTTTCCTCATCGGGCGATACTACCAGATTGACCAGAGACTTAGGGAGTTTTGTAGCCGGTACCTCAACAGAGGTAGGCAAAGTCTTTTTAAAGGATATGTTTTCTGGTGTTCACGTTTTTGAATTTTCATTTACCTTGAGCATACCTCCCTAAAAGGGGGCAGATTTGCGATAGGGGCCGTTTGAACTTCATTCGGTTTGCTATATTACTTTCACCTAACAGAAATGAAAAACTTTCTTCATTAAATTGGGATCTTCAATTCCACTGCATTTTTCTCAAATTATTTGGTGATGTTTCATAAATTCTACACTTATAAGCTTCATCATATCAAATCATATGTATATGTCCTTGCAACGTCGGCACAATTTTTTAACGTACGTGTGTATTTCAATAATTCGAATAGATTACTTTTATTATTTTCGTGTCATGTGTAGGGTCTCTAACATATTCATATCATTTTCAGAAACATGAGAGCTCCTTCCTGACGAATGTTTATGCGGTGTGGGGACCAGTGTGTGAGCCTGTTTGTAATAAAGTCGAAATATCAACCTTAGGTGGTCTGTTGTTGTTATCTATATGTTTATAACAAACCCTTTATAACATACCTTTATAACATGCCGATCGTAGGTTCGGCCCTCGCATATCATCATCACTCTTTGTTTGTCAGCGCCATTTTTCAGTTCGAGGATATGACCAAATGGCAAATGGTTTCGACCTGCGTCACATTCCTCACACTCCGTGATACTGAAATACTGTGTACAGCGGCGTTAAAATCAATACTCTGGACTGGTAATGTAAAAAAGAAAATTCAATTATCACCACCAAAACCACCACCCCACCACCGCTATTCTACTCCCCACCCCCAGCTGTGATATGAAATTTTGCGCCCGCCCCCTTTCGTTTTCATTTTTTCATGCCCCCCTCACTCTCAACGCGCCCTACCCCTTTAACTCTCCCACTACCCCCGAACCCACTTTCTCACCAAGTCACCCACCCACTAACCGATACTTTCAGAACAAACAAGATAAATGGATTTGAAACACATGCAACTTACCAATTCATTTAAACGTCTCCTATAATTTGACCTTCGTATTGATTCCACTGTTGTGTGTTAGATTGTTTAACTCTGCACTCAGCAATAGTCCAGCTGTATTACGGCGGTTTATAGATAATCGAGTCTGGACCTAACAATCGAGTGATCATCCACGTACGACGTAAGATGACACGCAATCAAACAAGTCAACAATATCGCAGGGCTTGTAACACAAGTATTAGCAACAAATGCGTATATAGTCATAGCCGGTAACATGTTACTTTAGAGTGAGTGAGTGAGTTGGGTTTAACGCCGCTTTTAACAGTATTCCAGTTATATTCCGGCGTGTCAGCTTAATGTGGGAGGAAAGCCCGAGGTGATGCAGGTCTTAGACGTTTACCACTTTGGTGAAACCCTCGAGCACGGGTATGGTGCTGACGAACCTAGAAACATAATCGGTGCAAACCGGGATTCGAACCCACAATCATAGGTTTCTGGCATGCCCAAGGGACGCAACTAAGCACAGCGATTAGACGGCTGGGCCACCCGCGCCCCCTGTTACTTTAGAAAAGGATCGTGTAGTGACCATATATCTTGTTGCTAATTTTGGTGTTACATTTCCCCGTGGCTAAAAGCAGAGTCCATTCTACGATTCTGATGAAATCATAAGCATATGTTTATGAATAACTTC
Source organism: Haliotis rufescens (assembly GCF_023055435.1). Taxonomy (NCBI): domain Eukaryota; kingdom Metazoa; phylum Mollusca; class Gastropoda; order Lepetellida; family Haliotidae; genus Haliotis; species Haliotis rufescens. The sequence continues at coordinate 6,536,919 of NW_025963857.1, forward strand.
TCATTTCCCCAGGGTTACGTGTTTTATTCACATAAAAAAGTATTTCTTTGTAAATGAAAATTGAAACACGACTTGATGGAACCGCGAGGTTGCTGTATCTTTGATGAATCTTTTAGGTAAAATAAAACACGTAACATAGATATACAGGATCGCCTTCGTGGTGTTGTGGATATCGCGTCCGGCCGAAGAGCGGAAGTCTTCAGTACGATCCACGGTCGCGTCATTGCAAGAGACGTTAAAAGATGGTACTTTTTGTTTCCCTGCCTCGACATTAAGGGGCTAAAACAAGGACTGGTCAGCTGGGAGTAATACTGTGTCCGAGTGGGATATCCATGCTAAACTGCGGCATGGTATCTCAGTGAGCTAGCACTACAGAACCGGTGTCAGTCCGGATTAGTACGAGAAGCCACACACACACACACACACACACACACACACGCACGCACGCACGCACGCACGCACGCACGCACGCACGCACACACACACACATACACACACACACACACACACACGTACAGGCGAGCTATGTCGCTATGAGTTCTATGGGATTGATCGTCCTCACGAGAAGTTGTGGTACTAAATTCTAAAGGTGCTCAGAAAACTTCAGTATGGGATATGGGAAACAACTGTCGCTTGATTGAAAATTATGCTGAACTACACAGGTTTGTATTAGAACATTTACTGCCTATCTAAAATCAGCTATGAAACATGAAATAGAGTTAGAGTTAAATCGCATGTCTTCTGACCTCACAGAGACGCTAAAAATTGACAAGCATTAATGTATTGCGTACTGTAGACGTTTTATTTCCTTAGGTATTAAGGAGGTAATATTCTGTTAAAAATTAATACATCAATTGAAATATAAATTGTTTGATAGGCATTACTTAGGAGTTGCGAATGACAAAGTAGAAACAATTTATGGATTAACCTTCTATGTTTACCATATATAGAGTAAATATGCAGTACAGATAATAAACAAGATGTTGTCCATAAATTGTCTCTACTTTGTCAATTGAAAAGTAGGTCAGCAATCAAATTTTCTGAAAAAGTTTTAATGTTAACTAATTAAAGCTAGTATTTCCTTACAAATAATTAAACTAAAAAAATACAAAAAAAATAACTGTGAACAACCCTGCAGGGTGGTGTCTATGGTGGGGAATCGATCCATGCTCTAATGCGAGAGGTGTATTATACTGGTCATGTGTACTTAGAAATAGAAGAGTTAGCTCCCTTTAATCTCGCGTGAGTTGAATCCATGGAGATAACAACATGGCGGATGGTGTAAATAATCAAACCAGCGGAACACGATTGGAATAATGACTGTGTAAAGGTGCATCTTCGTAGGGATTTCTTTCCATATTTATTTTCCTGTATGATATGGTTTGTTATTGTGTCATTCGTGAGATTGCCAAACTGCCTAAAGATGTAGATGTTCTTAATCGTCCATGACATAGCCCCTGTTGGCCAAATTGTCACCATGTCAAATGTCAACATTAAAATTAATTAGGTGATTCCTGCTCAGCTATGTTATTTCAGTCATTTACCCTTACTTCTAGTTATGTGTAACCTAATCATCAAACCAGAAAGTTTAGTCATTTGAATAAAGCAATTGAAATATTTACTTAGATCTATACATAAGCCTGCAAGTTGTGTTGCTGAAGTGAAGTGAGAATGAGATCAGTTCACAGTAGATGATGTCTAGCATAAAGTTATGATTTGTTATTGACACATTTTTTCAAGGAAGGCCTTCTTTTGTAAAGATATCTATGTTTTTCTAAGTCTTTACATGGATAGATCTCAATCAGGACCGTTTACTAGCCAAATAGTGATAACATACAGCAATACCCCCCCCCAAAGAAAAAAATAATGTTTGAAATTCTACTTGCCCTTACAATATCTTTAACATAAAGTGATAACAAATTGTGTCTGAGCTAATGGGCTGGTGCTAATTTCTATAACTGATTAATATCTATCCACAAATTTGTCATCTGTCAACTTCTAAGTAATGCCTAGCAAACAATTAATATATCTATACATCGTTGATATCCAGTGTATTGTATCTTCATTCTGTTATGACAGATACTGTGAAATAAATATTCTGCTTGCATTTGTATGGTATTTTATTTAACCCCAAACTGAATATCAAACTACAGTAGAACATGGATATAACAAACATGAATAGAGCGAACAAACGGATACAACAAACTGTTAAAAAATCCCTGATTTATCTCCTATATGTTATCATATAAAATTTACGTACATAACAAACTCTCTACAGCGAACTAATGGATATAGCGAACTGATATCTGATCCCCGACAAGCCCATCAACCACTAATTAGTGACGTGTATAGCGAACTGAGAATCACACTCAGTGTTAAGTGTCACTGACAATTGGCTGTACGCAATCAGACGCGATTCAACACAATCGTGGCGAATCAACACAATCACTGGTGACGATTCAACCTTGTTAAACTTGCATTATGTTAATCTTACCTGTCCATGTAATTGGACTAATCTAGTCTGTAAAACAAACAAATTTTATTCCATAATGTTTACATTAATAATTTCAGTGATATTGGAATATATCATTCTGATAAAATAATAATTTCAGATTCTGACCATTGCATTAAAAATTTTTGAAGTTGTATAATTTGGTACTTTTTAACTGAATCATCGGTAGATGCGGGACGAAATATGTATAAACGTGTATGTGTATTGTGTTTTGTTTTAGCCAAGATGGCGGACGTTTCCAAGCGAAAACGTATATATAACGAACAACGTTTATAACAAACTGATTTCTCCGGTCCCTTGTAGTTCGTTATACATGTTCTACTGTAAAAAGAAGTTCCATAAAGAGGGTGCAGCAACCTCGCCAGTGACATCCATCCAGTGACATTTCAACAAACTACTCCTTCCAAATACTTAGGAACTGTTCATTACGTCAATACTTAGGAAGGAGCTTGTACACTTTCCTTACAAATATGGCAGAAGGTATCCGGTATTCTGTATTATGAAGGAGCAGTATAATTTGATTAGATGTCTAATTTTAACATCATGTCATTTTTCAATCCGGCCACATAAATGAAGCCAATTTGCAACTGGGGCCACTGCACTGAAGCCCAAGTCTAGTAAAATTCTCTTCAGTCATTCTGAACAGTTTATTTAAAAATCCTAAAGTGTTGAAAAATAAACTGTCCCCCATTTTTGAAAATTTTGAGAAAATGTAAAAATTGGTTCTTAATGTGGCCTTTGTCAATATTCTTGCAGTGTGTATGTATTTATCATTTATTAATATACTTGTACTTGGCATGAAATATTGTTTACTCGCTTGAACCATATGGCTAATAAATATTAATATTTCATGCAAAATGGTATATTTTGTCCTGAAACTTTAACAAAGTCCTTTTCATTTTAGAACTTATCTTTGGTTTGGAGTTAGCTCCAACCATTGACGTAACGATGGAAGTCCACAAACTGAGAAACACCACCATGAACCCCCATGATCTGACAGCTGGGAATGATGATCCAAGTGATTCCAAAGATGTCTCGGCACTTGAAATTCTTGTTCAGCGTCGCACTGCAGAAGAAAGGAGGAAGGCTCAACATCACTGGACACTGTTGCGTAATTCTGTCAAGCACACCGTAGAGGCAGTTGCTCATGCAGACATCAGAGAAATTGTCATCTCACATGGAATTCATCATGAGAGGAAGCTAAACCACACACAACCTCTACAGAATGTCATCTTTATAAGCCCTAGGAAGGTCTGATATTGCTTGATTTTCATGAATGTAAAAGGATTTCGGTTTCATAAGTGCCTAAGAAAATAAATGCATCAATTTTTCATTCAACCACCCTTGACTATACTTAGTCCTCACTCATATAATTCAGTGGTGTGTTTACTGCAATTAATAATTTTCAGTCTCAACAGGCGAATGTTTGGTTAGTAGACTTTTCTTCACAGTTAGTTTCTAGGAATGTGATACTTTTGTTGTTGGTTTTATAACCTGCATACATGTAGTAAGAAACTCTCAGATACAAGATCGTCCATTGCAATTATACATTGTACTTCATATATGGGTTATCATTTGTTTAAAGACAACAATATTGTGAATAAATGAATATCCAGATACTTATATTTAATAGATAGATGAGTTCCAATGCCAGATTCCACCTCCCATATCACTTGCATTTGCTACAAACAAAATGGCGGCGCCCAGTGAAGGCGATCTGATAGATAATCAAGATCTATGTTGTAATAAAACGGGTCTTTCTTCATGAAGTGCATCAAATCACATGAGCACCTTGATTGAAACCATGAAAAAATTAGGCCCAGAAGTTTACGAAGAGGATGTTGATTTTTTTACACGATTTGGATTATGCATTGACTCGTTAGACCAGCCAAAAAACTCCATAATTCCAGCCAAGTTGGGAAGGGTGGAAACAGGACTTTATAGTCAGTTAACTCCCTTGCCTTGGGATGATGCCATTCATATTCGAGCACGATTTCATTTTGTAAACTGTTCGGTTCGTGCAATCAAATGTTACTGTTTAAGTCCTGTCATGCTGAAATGTACAAGTTTCTCGGAGCATGAGTTTTATGCCTCTATATAATGTATATTTTTCAGTTCTTTATCAGCATATTAATGTACTCCACCTGACCAAAATAGTGACCAACCATGGGGCAAAAGTATTTACCTGTGCTCTAAACAAATCATTAATCATGTATTCATGTCAAAACTACAAGTTTATAGAAGTTGATATGTGATAAATCAGTCACATCCTGGTGCTTAGTATTTTGAGTATAATTGATTATCTTTATAATCACAGGAATATCTGACGACAGATGGGAAAGTATTTAACGTTTTTATGGAGGATGGAAGAAAGAAGACGACAGTTATCCCAGAGGAGCCGATGAACAGAGTGGTCTACTCCACGCACACCGACCAGTACGTGGGCTGGCTGCAAGATGAGGAAATGCTTTATGTGAGTAGGATGAACAAATCAATCACATGTTCCTCATTTTTACAGGTTTTGTTACAAAAGGAAGGAAGAAAGTGTAAAAGAAAAATGACAACAGATGTATTAAAACAAGAGGGAGGCAGCTGTTCTGAAGAAAGAATCAGACACTTTTTGAAACGTTGGCATTGCATTATTACTTAACTCTGAGTTTCCCACATTTTGTTGATTTACAGAACAGATGATATGTAAAAGAGAAAGAATTATTTGCAGAATTTCTGCATTTTTATTTTGTTGACAAGGTCTTCAATTAAGGTGTTGAAATGACAGCCGAGATGTTATCCCCTTGTCTTCCTATTATGATGGGGTCTCCAACCAGACTATTTGAGGCCTACTTAATGACGGGGCGGTCGGGTAGCCTAATGGTTAAAGCACTCGTTCGTCACGCCGAAGACCCAGTTCAATTCCCGACATGGGTATAATGTGTGAAGCCCATTTCTGGTGTTCCCAGTCGTGATATTGCTGGAATATTGCTAAAAGCGGCGAAAAACCATACTTACTCACCCATACTTTATGACAAGATTGCAAATGATTGATCTTTTTCTTGTTCAGCTGCTTGATGTGGACTTTGAGATAATATCCCAGGCACGATGCCCTGGGAACATCCTCCTCGGAACCTACAACCAGAACACAGGGGAGATGGTGACGCTGGGGTCCCGCTTCCTGCAGGTCAGTGTCAGGTAGTCAAACACAGTCATACGGAGACACACAGTTAAACACAGTCATACATCTGCCACTGTCAAATACGGAGACACACAGTCAAACACAGTCATACATCATCACATACGGAGACACACAGTTATAACACTGCCATACATGGTCACATATGGAGACACACAGTCATACATGGTCATATACAGAGACACACAGTCACACAGAGGCACACAGTCACATACGGAGACACAGTCATACAAAGTCACATATGGAGACACAGTCATACATAGTCACATACAGAGACCCACAGTCAAACACAGTCATACATAGTCACATACAGAGACCCACAGTCAAACACAGTCATACATAGTCACATACAGAGACCCACAGTCAAACACAGTCATACATAGTCACATACAGAGACCCACAGTCAAACACAGTCATACATAGTCACATACAGAGACCCACAGTCAAACACAGTCATACATGGTCACATACAGAGACAGTCATACAGTCACATATGGAGACACAGTCATACATAGTCACATACAGAGACCCACAGTCAAACACAGTCATACATAGTCACATACAGAGACCCACAGTCAAATACAGTCATACATAGTCACATACAGAGACCCACAGTCAAACACAGTCATACATGGTCACATACAGAGACACAGTCATACAGTCACAAATGGAGACACAGTCATACATAGTCACATACAGAGACCCACAGTCAAACACAGTCATACATAGTCACATACAGAGACCCACAGTCAGACACAGTCATACATAGTCACATACAGAGACCCACAGTCAAACACAGCCATACATAGACACATACAGAGACACAGTCATACACAGTCATACATAGTCACATATGGAGACGCAGTCATACATAGTCACATACAGAGACCCACAGTCAAACACAGTCATACATAGTCACACAAAGAGACACACAGTCAAACACAGCCATTGCTTCATTGATATATAAATATTAATCAATGATCTATTAAACGATGTTGACATCAATGATAGCTAGACAGAGCAACCCTTGTTGATGTCATCATCATCATTAGCATCCTGCACATGCCTTCACAGAGTTGGTCATTCCGATACGGAGCCCGGCACCTTATCCCCCGATTGACGACCAGGACAGACTTTGGGGATGACAACATGTTTTCTATGATCGTCTTGGAGGAGACAGCCAGTCACACTCAGAGAGCTTTCCTTGCCTGTGGCCTCGGTGTTGTGGTCAGTAAAGGCTTGTCATTTATTTATTCACCCAGCCAACAATATACTCTTAAAGATAATTAATAGATTTTAATTAACTAGGTTGTGTTTGAATTATTTTTTCAGGGATTTTGTTTTGTTTTGGAGGTTATTTATCATTTTTCCTTAAAGTTTTTTATATATGATATATACTTGTTTTATGGTAAATTTTGAAGTTGTATGTATTCTGATTTGAAAATATTTATTACTCTTATCAGTACCCCCATGGGGATCCCGGATGGGAATATCTCCCCAGCAACCTTTGCTAGTCGTATGTGCAACTTATTGGATTGGGTTGTGACGCTCAGTGGCAGTGGGTCGTCATACCCTGCCTCAATATTTACAGGCTGCCTTCATAGTGCTGAAATATTGCTGAATGTGTCATTGAACAAAAAACCAAGAAGAAAAACCAATCTCTGAATAGATGAGTTATTAAAATGCCCTGTTCTCATAACTTGATAGTCTTGATAGAATTTGAAGAGCTCATAAAATGATCCCTCGTCTTCTTCACCCCCCTCCTCAGGTGTACAACTTGTATGAGGGCAAGATGCTGGCACATCGCAAGGAACTCCACCGACGGACCATCACTGCCATGACTTTCTTCAATCCTCTCAAATATCTCGTCACCGGAGCACAGGATGGCTCAAGTAGGACTGCCAAACTGGACGCTTTACTCTGTGACAACCCTCAATCTTACTAGTAGCAGTTCCATTTGTTGTATTTGACGTAGTAACGTGAATATCACGTCCATTGTACATTGGTCTATATGAGGTTCACCAGGGCCCACTTGCACAAAGTGATCTTAGTGCTAAGATGATCGTAACTCCCATACTTCAGCATAGGCTTACAATAGTCTTAGCGCTAAGATCGCTTTGTGCAAGTGGGCCCAGGTCTTAGGACTGTATCACATTTTCCGAGAATTCAGAAATGATCACCCACCATTAGACCACAGAACACAAAACAATTTACTCTAAATATGATGATTGACGACAATGTGCACATAATGGCGAAAAAGTACACTGAAATTTATTAAAACAAGGAAACCTGAAATTAATGATCTTCAGATTTAGTTTATGTATGTCACTTTGTTTCAGTCAAAATCTGGGACAATGACTGGCATGTGGTGATGGTGTTTGTGGGTCACCGGCGCCTGGTGAACCAACTTACCGTGTACCCCCACGGACCCTCCATCATCTCCGCCAGCCTGGACTGTACCATCCGGGTGTGGAACATGGAGACCTGTGACGAAGTAGACAGGTGCGTGGTGACGTCACACACGGAGCTCAGACCACAGTATTGGTGGATGGACATAGAGCCCGCTGGGGATTCTGGATTAGAAAAGGTCTCCAGTATCCCATGCTGGTAGTACTGTGGAGATTCTGGGTTAGAATAGATCCCCAGCATCCCATGCTGGTGGTACTGTGGTGATTCTGGATTAGAATAGATCCCCAGTATCCTATGCTGGTGATACTGTGGGGATTCTGGATTAGAATAGGTCCCCAGTATCCTATGCTGGTGGTCCTGTGGGGATTCTGGATTAGAATAGATCCCCAGCATCCCATGCTGGTGGTACTGTGGGGATTCTGGGTTAGAATAGGTCCCCAGTATCCTATGCTGGTGGTCCTGTGGGGATTCTGGATTAGAATAGATCCCCAGCATCCCATGCTGGTGGTACTGTGGGGATTCTGGATTACAATAGGTCCCCAGTATCCTATGCTGGTGGTACTGTGGTGATTCTGGATTACAATAGGTCCCCAGTATCCTATGCTGGTGGTACTATGGTGATTCTGGATTACAATAGGTCTCCAGTATCCTATGCTGGTGGTACTGTGGGGATTCTGGGTTAGAATAGATCCCCAGCATCCTATGCTGGTGGTACTATGGGGATTCTGGATTACAATAGGTCTCCAGTATCCTATGCTGGTGGTACTGTGGTGATTCTGGATTAGAATAGGTCCCCAGTATCCTATGCTGGTGGTACTATGGTGATTCTGGATTACAATAGGTCTCCAGTATCCTATGCTGGTGGTACTGTGGGGATTCTGGGTTAGAATAGATCCCCAGCATCCTATGCTGGTGGTACTATGGGGATTCTGGATTACAATAGGTCTCCAGTATCCTATGCTGGTGGTACTGTGGTGATTCTGGATTAGAATAGGTCCCCAGTATCCTATGCTGGTGGTACTATGGGGATTCTGGATTAGAATAGGTCCCCAGTATCCTATGCTGGTGATACTGTGGTGATTCTGGATTAGAATAGGTCCCGAGTATCCTATGCTGGTGGTACTATGGTGATTCTGGATTAGAATAGGTCCCCAGTATCCTATGCTTGTGGTACTGTGGTGATTCTGGATTACAATAGGTCCCCAGTATCCTATGCTGGTGGTACTGTGGTGATTCTGGATTACAATAGGTCCCCAGTATCCTATGCTGGTGGTACTGTGGTGATTCTGGATTACAATAGGTCTCCAGTATCCTATGCTGGTGGTACTGTGGTGATTCTGGGTTAGAATAGGTCCCCAGTATCCTATGCTGGTGGTACTGTGGTGATTCTGGGTTAGAATAGGTCCCCAGTATCCTATGCTGGTGGTACTGTGGGGATTCTGGGTTAGAATAGGTCCTGAGTATCCTATGCTGGTGGTACTGTGGGGATTCTGGGTTAGAATAGGTCCCGAGCATCCCATGCTAGTCGTAGGAGGTATCAGACCACCTGTGTGGTGGAAACGGTAGAGCGTCCACCCGGAGAGTGGAAGGTCCAGGGTTTGCTCCGCAGCCGCGTAATACCAAAAGATGTTATTCTGGCTGGCGCTCAGCATTATTTGGCTAAAACAAAGACTGGTCGGCTTGGAGTCAGTATACTGTGTCTGAGTGGGGTATTTATGTTAAACTGCGGCATGGTATCTCAGTGGGCAAGCACTATAAAATCGGCAGTCTGGCCTAGTACAAGCAGCCACACGTGCATGCACGTCGCTATATAAGTGCAAAAATCTTGGACGCAATGTTAAACCCCATTTCACCTCACCTCACCTTTGTTAGAATCTGTTAGGCCCTTACTAGAATCTGTAGAAATAGATCTATAGAGGACAACCTTGGTATAAAATGGGGTTACACAGGTCAAGCATGACGTGGTCACCTAAACATTGCTGTTGTGGCAATACAGTCCATTGGTCAGCTCTATACCTGAGTCCTGTGTTCCAGAATTGCAATGAGCGAGCCAGCAGAGGGCCTGGGGACAAGTATGCAGTACGACATCTTCCATACATTTGCTGGCAAGAAGGTCGACCTTTGGAGGATTCAACACCTGTATCAGATGCACACGGCTGTTGGGTAAATCACACATCCTACACCCACAGGGACAACCTGGACTTGTTAAGCATCTTCAGTGCCACGAAATGCATGTATTTTGTATTGTGTGTTATTCATGCTTTTCAATTAGCTCATGGGCTCAAAATTGGAAAGAGAAATGTTTCAAGAATCTTAGCACCAAGGTCTAAGAGTGGAACCCAGTGCCCTGTTCCAGGGAGGGATGGAGGGAGAGCGAGGGGGGGGGGGGGAGAGGGGGAGGGAGCGAGAGATGGAGGGAGAAAGAGAGGGGGAGGGAGAAGGCAAGGGGGAGATAGGGAGGGAGGGAGGAACAAGGAGAAATACTACTATTCCCAAGCATACTAACATATATGTAAAATTGCGCACAACGGATTAAATAATTGTCAAGCGGTATAACTCTGTAATGTCATATACTGAATTGACTAAAAAATATTAAAAAAATAAAAAAATATATAATTGTCAAGCGTGTTAGAACATTTCATCAATTGATTTACGAAGAGTATAACATCCATGTTCACATCTGAATAGTGTGATAAATTTCTCAGTTGAAGATAAGTTTAAGAAATCTGTAATACATTCATTTATAGCGTTCATAACATCAGAACATGTGTCATAATACATGTTACGATCAATTAAAAAGTGGACCTCAGTCTCTATACACTACACTCATGACCCTCTGACCCTCTCTCAGTTATCTTGCTGTCATGCTTCAAGTGCGTCATCTTTTCCCAGTCATCGGGTGATGAGCATCAAGATGACCACACATCCCAACTTCGTCATGCGAGCTGTGCTGATGTGTCGAGACTCCAGCATCCGTATCGTGTCGCCACCATCGGGCAACGTCCTCACCACCATGATGATGGATCCTGGGAAGAGCATCATCGATGCTGCCTATGCCATAGAACAAGGTGACCATTATAAATAACGTATAGCAACAAGGCGGATCCAGTATTTTTAAAAGGGAGAGGTCCAAAATATCATAAGCCTCTCTGCCTTCAACATACTACTGCCTACAACATACTACTGCCTACTACATACTACTGCCTACAACATACTACTGCCTACAACATACCACTGCCTACAACATACCACTGCCTACAACATACCACTGCCTACAACATACTACCGCCTACAACATACTTCTGCCTACAACATACTTCTGCCTACAACATACTACTGCCTACAACATACTACCGCCTACAACATACTTCTGCCTACAACATACTACTGCCTACAACATACTACTGCCTACAACATACTACCGCCTACAACATACTTCTGCCTACAACATACTTCTGCCTACAACATACTACTGCCTACAACATACTACTGCCTACAACATACAACATATAATATCTGGTTTTCAAAAGGGGAGTCCAAACCCCCTGGGCCTTCCTCTTGATCCGCCTATGAGCAACATAGCAGCATTTAGTTTTTGTTCTGGTGGGTTTTTTTCATGGAATTCATGTTTTATCAAACAGCTTGCACTGACCACTGTCTTAAAGCTAGTTATAGTACAATTGTCTGACTATTTTAGGTTTGTTGTCATGTTCAACTTTTAATATGATGATTATTTTACATTGTCATATTGTATTAAACTGTATAGGGACAATTTGGACCAATCCTTTGTTTAGATAGTGATTTTGAGTGTACTTACACTAGTCTGTAACACAGAGTCCCACACTGCCACATTGCTGGAATACTGCTAAGTCTGAAATAAAAATTGGTTCTCAGGCAATGGCTTTTGGAAAAATAGTTTGGGTGGCCTTTTCTATTATTTTTGGGGATCAGGTGGTCAGACTCGCTGACTTGGTTGATGCATGTCATCGTATCCCAAATGCGTGTATCGATGCTCATGATGACAATCACTGGATTGTCTGGTCCAGACTTGATTATATACAGACTGCTGTCATATGGCTGGAATATTGCTAGTGCAGCATTAAACAACAAACAAACAAAAAATATTGTTTATATAAATGTCAGTGAAGTTATGTATGTCTAATCAGGTCACACCCACTCACCATTATTTACAGCCACCATGATCAGATTGACTCTATTGATGCCTTGAAATGAACCTTAGTCAGAAAAGAAAATTCAGTCATGATATTAGGTATTGCTTTAATTGAACCACTAAAAATTGTATCATATATTTCACATTTCCGTTTACCGTGGCAAAACTAGCACGCAAACTCCCTCTACTGCCATGATCATAACACAAGATGTGTAGTAAGCAGTGCATATGTAAAGGGAAGTAACTGTGGTATTTATATCATGTTATTTTTAGTATTGCAGCATTTCACTGCCAAAGTTACGTATTCAAGACTATTTACAGATTTATTTATTTTCAAAATGGAAATAAAAATCAGACATGTCATGGACTTTATGTTCATACGATGGTGTCTGAGAACCAAGACTTTTTTCGGCCTTATAGCAGAATAAAACCATACTCCCCTCCTTCCATCCCCCCTTCTTCCCCCTCCCTCTCTACCCTCCCTGACTCGCTCACTCACTCACTCACTCACTCACTCACTCACTCACTCACTCACTCACTCACTCACCATCCTCCCTCCCTCTCAGTAGCAGTAAGTAAAGTGTTACTAAATCTTCCTTTGACAAGGTTTGACATTTGTTACAGAGATGCTGTTCACTGTCCTCGGTAATGGCGACATCATCAAGTGCCGCACCAACACGAACCCATGCAGTCTGGTGGCCCGATGGAAGTGTCAAAATGCTAACGGTGAGGCTCGGCATGAGTGACGCTGCCCCAGTACTGTTGCCTGCACACACAGACATAACATCACTTTGTACAGAGGGTGGAATGACATGTCCATGCACCCCTACATTGCCACTGACACACAAACTACTTCTAAATTATCTCCGACTTGATAACCCAACAGGCCTTTCAACAAATTTTGTTTGATTTTACACAAAATGTTTGGTTTAAGTATTTGTGGTTGACCAGGACCAATATTCTAGTGTATAACCAGCAACTGTACTGAGATAGATTTGTGTCCCGAACAAGAATACTTGTACACATGTTATATAGATCATTAGTACCCGCAGTACCAGCAGTGAGCATTAGGATAGTTCAGTTCATACTCAGGTTTTCTGTTCAATTCAACATGTACATATCATTCCACCCTTAAAAGGTTTGTATGTTCCCAGAATATATGTCACAAATATGTATGTTGCATTTGTTATCTATGGGTATACTGGCTGATCTTTATAGAAATCTCTGAAGTGAATTTTACAAGAATGCTGTTAAAAATGTCAAAATAGATAGTACAGTAAGACCTGTTACAGCATCAGCTCAATCCCTTTCTTCAAATGGAAAAACAAGCTGATGAAAAAATCAAATAGTGATATATTTTTAAGGTGAAATAGTGATGTTTCTAAAGGTGAAATAGTGATGTTTCTAACGATGAAATAGTGATGTTTCTAAAGGTGAAATAGTGATGTTTCTAAAGGTGAAATAGTGATGTTTCTAAATGTGAAATAGTGATGTTTCTAAATGTGAAATAGTAATGTTTCTAAAGGTGAAATAGTGATGTTTCTAAAGGAGAAATAGTGATGTTTCTAAAGGTGAAATAGTGATGTTTCTAAAGGTGAAATAGTAATGTGTCTAAATGTGAAATAGTGATGTTTCTAAATGTGAAATAGTGATGTTTCTAAAGGTGAAATAGTGATGTTTCTAAAGGTGAAATAGTAATGTTTCCAAAGATGAAATAGTGATGTTTCTAAAGGTGAAATAGTGATGTTTCTAAAGGTGAAATAGTGATGTTTCTAAAGGTGAAATAGTGATGTTTCTAAAGGTGAAATAGTAATGTGTCTAAATGTGAAATAGTGATGTTTCTAAATGTGAAATAGTGATGTTTCTAAAGGTGAAATAGTGATGTTTCTAAAGATGAAATAGTAATGTGTCTAAATGTGAAATAGTGATGTTTCTAAAGGTGACATAGAGATGTTTCTAAATGTGAAATAGTGATGTTTCTAAAGGTGAAATAGTGATGTTTCTAAAGGTGAAATAGTGATGTTTCTAAAGGTGAAATAGTCATGTTTCTAAAGATAAAATAGTGATGTTTCTAAAGGTGAAATAGTCATGTTTCTTAAGGTGAAATAGTAATGTGTTCAAAGGTAATTTCCAGTGGATTGCTGGATACACAAGTATTTACATGTACTATGACAGAACAATTAAAACTTCAATCAGCCAGTATACCCCTGTCTTAATGATGACTGTGTTGTTGAACAACAATAACGTGTGTTGTTGCATGACTGTTGATATAAACATAACCATGATGTGTTCACTAACTGATGATGTTTGCGGTGGGAGTAACGTTGCACCACTTCATGGCGTCCAGACACCGTGCTAGTTGATGTTCACATACCTGTACACCAGGGGGCAGTCATGTGTGCCTGGAGGCGTGTATAGGAACTAGCCAATCAGGGGCCGTCTCACGTCTCACACCTAAAACTCTGTATTGCATTTGGTTCAAAGTCATGGCAGTTTGGAGATGTTTCTCTATCTTTATTAGTTTTTCACTAGTATTTTCCCTACTTATTATTTAATAATGAGAACTTGTTTTCTTTGTTTGTTTCAATATATTAACAGAATAATGCATTCTAGATTGTCAGTTTGATTATGATGTCAATCTCCTTGTCCTTTATCAAGGACTTTCAACAGAATTTTTCATCCACTTGAATATAGCTTCATTAGATTTATCAGTATTGGATCAGATGGAAGATATATTTTGTCCAATTTTTTCAGGGTATCCCAGGGTATTATAATAGAATAGAGATATGGTATAAGGAATAAATATAATGATTCTCAAAAGTTTTCAGAATTACCCCAAATTTATTTTATGGAACTGCTTTCACAATGTTCAAAGTTTCCAAAATATTTTTTGACACTCCACCAAGCCCCAACCCCCAACCCAGACCCCCCTACCCTGACCCCCTACCCAGAGGCGAGTCCAAGATTTTGAAAAATTGGGGGTGCCCATAATACCCAACACACAAAGTGACCTGGCCACGCAAGTATGGCAACATGTAAAGTGTCTAAAAAAGAGACATCCCTGCATCAGCCTCTGGATCTGCCAGTGCAATCCCTGACCCCCACCCCCACCCCCACCCCCACCCCCACCCCCACCCCCACCCCCAACCCCTAGGTTATGTTGTTTGAGGTGACCATCCCCTCCCCGGTGACTCACTCTGGCCACCCATGTATATATGACCGATCCACCTGATGGTTTTGTTTAGTTGTTGCTTGTCATCATCCAGCAGCCATGACACTTCTGTATCAAATGCAAAGATTTGTTTTGAGTTTTGTAACTGAGACAGATGTTGAGATGATCCCTTCACTGCCCTATTGAGGAGGTGCAATCAGTAGATGCTAGTGGTATGAGGGGACTCGTGTGGTACTAGACAGTAGATAGAGAAATGCCAATAGCACATGGTTGATGTAAGTATTTTGGTCATTTAGAGAATACATGGGGATTTACCTGGGCCTTTCCTGGAATGTCAGTTATGCTGTTTTGGGGTATATATGGTAACCTCTGTATCAACAGCAAATAAACATAAAGTACCGTATTCGCCATAATTATGCGCTCTGCTGTAATAAGTGCCCACAACCATCTTCTGGACCAATAAGTGACCCTTACTATGACCAAAATTAACAGTCCATATTTAGTTGTGTATATTACAGATTTAATAGAAAACAGCAGCGTAGAATGCATATTTCTTTACTGTTATCAAAACGTTTTAGTTTTATCAATGTTTGAAATAATTGTGTTCACTACCACTTGATTTAGCTCACTCTATATGGTTTTAATAAATTCTCCCTTTGTCAACTTTCTAAGCACACAGGGTGTTTATTATGGCAAATAAAGGACATATAAACACATGTGAAGCAAACCCAATAAAATCGACATGGAAAGTATATGTATATGGCATATACATATTACTTTATACACTATACTATATGCATCCTATGCGGGCTAAAATTGAGTTGGTTAAAATGATTCAAACAGACAAACTGTTTTGCATTCCATGGGTCTCGTAAAGCAGAATATTTATGTCTATTCTCAAATTTAAACACTAGGTAGCACTATTTTGTGTTCAATGTAGAGGTTAGAAAGTCAACAAGAAACAAAACAAAAACTTGTCCTCATTTATGATCTTGAGAACACCCCATGGGTTTCCTTGACAGCATGGGCCAAGTAACAATTATTCTCATTGATTGTGTCATCATGTGTAGATTGTTGCTCATGGCATCAACCATTGGTTTGTCAGATCCAGGTTTGTACCGCCATGATACAGCCGTATTTTTGTGCCTGTGACGTCATATAACATGTTGTTACTCACCACCACTCACCATGTCCACAGTTAACACCCAAACACCAACCCTTAAAATGTCACTTATACCCCTGCAACTTTGTGAATAACTACTCATGCAGTGTGCTGTTTGTGTTTGCTTGCCGTGAAGTACTTGTATATGTAGAGTTGCATCATTACTTGTACCCATACTGGCATAGTCGTCTTTTCACCATTTATTTCAATTTTTTTGTTCACTGTTCTTATTCCCCACACTGGATTATTAAAGAACAATGGATTAGAAGAAGATGGAACAATTGTTGTTTCAGTTTGAACCTACCTGGGAAAATGTCACACTTCATGGGAGTTATTACTGTGAATTCAAGTCTCAAGTTCTTACAGAACTGTAGGGATGGATGACCATATATGATGAAGGTATATATGGCAGGAGACAGTCAGGGTAGATGGGGGAAGGTATATATGGCAGGACAGAGGGTAGATGGAGGAAGGTATATATGGCAGGACAGAGTCAGGGTAGAAGGGGGAAGGCATATGTGGCAGGAGACAGGGTAGATGGAGGAAGGTATATATGGCCGGACACAGGGTAGACGGAGGAAGGTATATATGGCCGGGCACAGGGTAGATGGAGGAAGGTATATATGGCAGGACAGAGGGTAGATGGGGGAAGGTATATATGGCAGGACAGAGGGTAGATGGGGGAAGATATATATGGCAGGACAGAGGATAGATGGGGGAAGGTATATATGGCAGGACAGAGGATAGATGGAGGAAGGTATATATGGCAGGACAGAGGATAGATGGGGGAAGGTATATATGGCAGGACAGAGGATAGATGGAGGAAGGTATATATGGCAGGACAGAGTCAGGGTAGAAGGGGGAAGGTATAAATGGCAGGACACAGTCAGGGTAGATGGAGGAAGGTATATATGGCAGGACAGAGAGTAGATTGAGGAAGGTATATATGGCAGGACACAGGATAGATTGAGGAAGGTATATATGGCAGGACACAGGATAGATTGAGGAAGGTATATATGGCAGGACAGAGTCAGGGTAGAAGGGGGAAGGTATAAATGGCAGGACACAGTCAGGGTAGATGGAGGAAGGTATATATGGCAGGACAGAGTCAGGGTAGAAGGGGAAAGGTATATATGACAGGACAGAGGATAGATGGGGGAAGGTATATATGGCCGGACAGAGGGTAGATGGGGGAAGGTATATATGGCAGGACAGGATAGATGGGGGAAGGTGTATATGGCAGGACAGGATAGACGGAGGAAGGTATATATGGCAGGACACAGGGTAGATGGAGGAAGGTATATATGACAGGACAGAGGATAGATGGGGGAAGGTATATATGGCAGGACACAGGGTAGATGGAGGAAGGTATATATGGCAGGACACAGGGTAGATGGGGGAAGGTATATATGGCAGGACACAGTCAGGGTAGATGGAGGAAGGTATATATGGCAGGACAGAGGGTAGATGGGGGAAGGTGTATATGGCAGGAAACAGAGTAGATGGAGGAATGTGGCAGGATTCCAGTAATCACGTTCTGCTGGAACCTAAATCCAACCCCAAAACTCCTTATTTCGCAGTGTTATTACAGAAACCATATACTGATCGGTATACAATCAGTATATGGTCTCTGGTTATTATTTTTTGGCTTATGAATTCTTTTGGAAAAATCCTGGTGGGTAGATATTAAGCAAAGAAATAAATCCATTTCAGATATGTTTTTTGTTACATAGAAAATGTATCTCATTAAGTTGCAATATTAGTGATGTAAGGTCTTCTCATGAGCAATCAAATTTCATCTGACTTGCAGTATTAACCTGGGTACCGTTGTACAAAGAACCTTAGCGCTTCGATGATCATAAGCCTATGTTAAAGTATGGGAGTTTCGATCACCTTAGCGCTAAGATAGCTTTGCAAATGGCACCCTGTATTGTATGTACCTGTGTGGTGGCGAAATCATTTTACATTAAAGGGGACCGAAAATTAAATTTATAATTTTTCGCTTTTATAATATGAATTTCTAAGGGTTTGAATCTGTAAGCCAACCTTTAAAAACGTTTTGTCCCTTGGTTAATGTTAATAACGAGTCTCCTTGTGGTGGCCTGCAGATGTATGTAACTATCTGCTGGTGTATGAGTATGTGGTGGACTCCACGGCTAGACATGATATCTGGGCGCTCATGAAGAAGGGCGTGGCCACTCGTAGCATAGCAAACCTAGCCCCAGCCAAACAGAGCCGGAACCGGACTCTTCTGCTGGGTGGCCGCAGGGACGGCTACATCTGCGTGTTCAACTGGGAGACTGGGGCCGTGGACTTCAAGGTCGAGGTGAGCCTTGTGTCTTGTGTTACACACATGGATGTCTCATGTCTTCTGCTTTATATTTACAGAGTCTTGGAAGAAGGACTGGTTGTAATGTATTCCCTTATTTGTCATGGCCAGGCCAATATTTGACCATATGTGACTCATCAGGAGAAAAGGAACCTTATGGGTGCTAGGATACAAATGTGCTATGATGTCATAAAGAAGTTTGACGCTAACTTACTTCAGTGAAGATCGCCATGTGTGATTTCATGTATCTCTGTAATAAATAGCTTGTGAATTGTATTTCTGTGTTCCGAAGATGCAGTTGTTTTTAACTATAATGAAAAGTCAAAATGTGATTTTTCACCCATAAGGTCCCTTATCTCATGGTTGGTCACATGTGTTGCAGAATAATTTGTATCAGAGAAGTTATGCTTATTTTGATAGTATACTACTCAACTTTTGATAGGGATAATCAGATATGTTATTATATGTATATATACACTTTACATGTTATGAGAATTATTTTTGTGTATCGTGGAAATATACAAATATCCCTAACAAAAGTCGAGTAGTATATATAACTCGGAGTGTTGCTTGAGTTTCCATTTTGGTCCTGAATATTAGCATATTGATCAAGAAAATATTTTAAGAAAGTGAAAAGCATGTCAGACCATGTTTTTTGGGGATACATTTGATGTATTTAGCACCTTGCAACAGACTCTTGCCCACACATCATACCGGTAGATCTCTGTTCCACTGTACCTGGAGAGCGCCATCAGGCAGACACAACACAGCAGTCTTTGTCAAATACTCTCTACAGTTCTTTCAGTAAAATCGTCAGGGATTTTTCAAAATTAGGTGCCCTTGGCTGGCAAAGTGGGACAAATCTGGATTTGTTTTCATATTGAATTTTAACATTGCCTTCCATGCAATAATGTAAAACTGAGCATTTAATCCTCTTCCTCTGTATTGGTTCTGTTGTCTGGGAAATATAAGTCACCTCTACATAGCCACAACATAAGTTATAACTGTAACAGTATGAATTGGGAAATGTTTAATTCCATTTTTACTGACGTTTGATGCAGAATTGGGGATGATTATTGGTCTTTAAGTAGGACAGGATAAATCCCTGAATTGCACATTTGTATTTAGGTAAACCTCACATAACTCATTCTTGGTGTCCGTGCAGGATGGTAAATACATCAAATATGGTTATGTGAACCTGACAGGAAATATTTTCCTACTCTAAGTCAGTGGGATGCTATTGCCAAATTCATGATGACAATAGTTATTGACAGGAACATGTTTCTGTGACAGGCACATGGCAGCAAGGGTGTCCTCAACATGATCGCCAACTCAAGGGCAGACCAGGTCATATCAGCAGGCATGGGTAGGTACACAGGTCAAGCTGAGGTGGCATCTTCGATCTCACCCCATGATTCGGCTTAATTTCTTTACCACCTGGATTCAGAAGTTTCAATATTTACTGAAGAAAACACAAACAATATTCCTTGTTGTTACTCCATATTGGGTGCAAATGCCATGCACTCGGAAAGCACAGGGTGCATATAATATTCCCAATATTACAGTGCAGCCTTTATTATTTACATTTAAATCTGCCTGTTTAACTTCATTATGGAGATGCAAAAAATAGATATCCTGGTAAGGTAACGTAACAGGAATTTTAAAGCCTGGAACATTTTGAAGCTGAATGGTTTTAAGTAGACAGTCCACCAGATGTGACTTCCGAACGAGGGGCTGTTAAATCTTCACACAGACTGGTGGCATAGGAGAGTAACTTATAAACTTTCTGCCACTTTTCCCTATTGTATTGTAGGTATATTCCTATCTCATAATAACCTCTTGGGAGTGTTTACTTTTTTCCAAGTGAGACCTCATCCCAAGTTTGGTTGAAAGTATAAACACTTGGGAGTCAGGAAATCCCTCTCCCTTGTGTTTACATTTTTAACCAAAACCTTGGAGGCGAGTTTTCTCCTATACAAATAGGATTCTAGAACACGGACATCTGATTGGCTCACACATCCTTCATTTAGGACCGCCTCTGTGGTCAAGTGGTAGAGCATCCGCCCGGAGAGCGAAAGGTCCGGGGTTCGATCCCCGGCCGCGTCATACCAAAAGACGTTAAAAGATGGTACTTGTTGTTACCCTGTCAGGCGCTCGGCATTAAGGGGCTAAAACAAGGACTGGTCGGCTCGGAGTCAGTATACTGTGTCTGAGTGGGGTATTCATCTTAAACTGCGGCATGGTATCTCAGTGAGCTAGCACTATAAATCGGCATCAGTCTGGACTAGTTCAAGCAGCCACACAAACACACACACGTACATGCAGTCGCTATATTAGTGCAATAATCTTGGACGTGACGTTAAACCCCATTTCACCTCACCTCACCTCACCTCACCTCACCTCACCTCACCTCACCTCACCTCACCTCACCTCACCTCATCTCCTTCATTTAGATTGGGCAATCCAAGTTTGCTCAGGGCTCAGGGAATCACCAAAATCTTCAGTTTGTAACCACTGAGTTACAAGGTCACCTCGACCTTCATGCTTATTTCACACACTGTTCAGGGCTGATGTGTTTTTGTGTGTTGCAGATAACGTGATCAAGGTGTGGCGACTGTACCCGTTTGCTGAGGAGGCGCTGACCCCCCTCATGTCCTTCTACTGCGCCCACACACCCTCCTTCATGACCACCATCAAGACCCGGCTCTGTGTGGCCTTCCAGGACCCCTCCAGCGCCACCTTCAGCACCGTCCTCTATAACCTCAAAGATAAAGGTAGGGTCTTCATCAGTCTGTCACATGCATAATTAATTTAACAACCGGGTTATCCTGGATCTTCAAAAGCCTCTGGGGGCGCTCAGGTAGCCTAGTGGTTAAAGCGTTGCGTTCGTTCATCACGCCGAAGACCCAAGTTCGATTCCCTACATGGGTGCAATGTGTGAAAACCATTTCTGGTGTCCCCTGCCATGATATTGCTGAAATATTGCTAAAAGCGACATAAAATAAAACTCACTCACTCAAAAGCTTTTGTTATTGTTGAAAGTTTAGCTTTTGTGTGTCACAATGTATTTTATGCCAAGCCTCGACATTTTGAATGTTAAACTAGTTTGTAAGGATGTTAATGTAGGTCTACCTCACGGATGTAAACTTTGTTAATCTGAACTTCATAACTCTGGACCATGTTATGGAAACCTCTCCTTCCAGAGGCTTTTTTATTGTTGAATATATACAATGTAGCATAAGTGTGTCACAGTGTCATTTTATCATGCTGAAGTGTATAGATCCTTGTTCATATGGATTAAGGAGGTTCCACTGTGTCAAACCTCCTATACATGTATCTTAGTGACAATATCAGAGACCAGTTTCTGTAGGCTTCATGCCACTCTGGAGACAGCTGATGGTAGCAACAATTATGAAATCTTTCTTTGTCATTTGCCACTAGTTTCGGTTATCATACATTCGTCATTACAGAGCTCCAGATAAGCTTTTGGTGTTGTGGGTATTTTACCCATGCATTTTAAAATCATTGGGCATCAGTAATTCTATCTGGGTATTCAAATTTCTGTTACCCACTAGTTTTTACACATGTGGGTATTTAAATTAATTATTTAAAAACACTATTCATCTAGTCCCTGCAAACTGGTGTCGTGTGGGTTCGAGAGCTTTATAGGACTCAAAAATACTTCCACTGAAAGTGTGATGGCAAATGATCATGATGTAACTGTCATCGTGGAGTTTGGCAAGGTTGACGAAATGCCCGTTTATGATTTCAAAATAAGTTGCTGATTTGCTAATCAAATACGCAGGGTTACTTCACAAAATTTTGATGATACGCACAAGTTTTATTTTTGTAGCGTATCTGTAATGTTCGTTGCGTATTTTATTTTATTTTACTGCATTTTTCTGCATTTCTGCTGCGTATTTTACGCAGATACGCACCTTATCTGGAGCTCTGTCATTATTTGTCCATACCGACTCTTTGAGCCTCTGACTCATGAAGATCTGTGTTAGAATAGGTCTTCAGCAACCCATGCTTGCCGTAAAAGGCGACTAGCGAGATCGTAAGAGTCAAATAGCGCAATTGGGTTTTCAGGCAGGCTGACTTGGTGGATGCATGTCATCATTCCTAATTATGTGGATCGATGCTCATGATATCAATCACTGGACTGTCAGGTTCAGACTGGATTATTTACACAATGCTGTCATATAGCTGGAATATTGCTGAGTGCAGCGTTAAACAACAAACAAACAAACTTTGAGCCTACATCACTTCCTGGTAGTCAGAGAGACCAAGTTGTCATCACTTCCTATTACTTTTATGGTATTTTGCCTTTGACACCCAATGTAGCCTGTTTTGGTAGATGATCAAGACTGGATATTCTCTGGCCATGACATTTCATATGAAAATGTTCTGGTCACATTATTACAAATATTAATTATCAACAGACCTTGACCTTGTCTATGCTATGTTCATGTATGTACATAAAGGTAGTCATGCACACATATTTAGTGACACAAGCCTCTGATGTTTTTATTGTGTCTTCATTTCTCATTACATTGCTTATCTCCTTACTATGTATTATGTTCTCTCTAGTATTTGCATCAACTGAGTCGGACAAAATGGATGCTTTCAGTGAGGAATTGTTTGATAACTAACAGAGTGAATTTGTCCTTTAACATGGTTGACATGCACACGTGAGTTGACATACGATGTCTCAACTCTAACTAATCCGGGGCAGTCGGGCAGCCTAGTGGTTAAAGCGTTCGCTCGTCACGCCGAAGACCCGGGTTCCATTCCCGACATGGGTACAATGTGTGAAGCCCATTGCTGGTGTCCCCCGCCGTGATATTGCTAGAATATTGCTAAAAGCGGCGTAAAACCATACTCACTCACTCACTCACTCCAACTAATCCTGTTGTTATGTGACCTGATGAGCACTTACATTCAGTCTGCCATTCAAGGACAGGGACCATGGCGCCATCATGGCACTACTCCTGGATAATCTTGGTAAATGTGTAATGCGTATATCATGCATTCTGGGTAATACGTTATTGCTGTTTGTTGCTTGTTTGGACTTGTACTTGTTGCTGACATGTGGCCATTATTTAGGAGATAAACTTACTGTGTTTTCAATG
The DNA here is from genome assembly GCF_023055435.1 of Haliotis rufescens. Taxonomy (NCBI): domain Eukaryota; kingdom Metazoa; phylum Mollusca; class Gastropoda; order Lepetellida; family Haliotidae; genus Haliotis; species Haliotis rufescens. The sequence goes on from NW_025963857.1 coordinate 6,560,996, forward strand.
TAGAGCTAGGTTACCTGTAGATTTAACCGCACTAAATTGAATTTGGAACCGAACGTGTAGCGTGAGGTTTCAAATGGTAAATTTAGCGCGGTTAAACACCACATGAGGTGGGCACGCCTAAAGAAAACTAAGCATACTTCGCAAGCTTTCATTCTACACTGCACATCACCATTATGACATCATATCGCTCATTGTGACAGAAAAGATATGATGTCACAGTCGTATATAGAGAAGTGCCAAATTCTGAGCTCTCTGTTGTCCCTAAAAATTAAAATACACTTTCTTTAAAGATTTCTATCATGTTTTCTGCATGAAATGTATTGCCACACATCCTTTGAATATTGTAGTCACCCCAACTTTGCATTTTGTAACCTGCAATTGTAGATATGATTATTAGATATGCCTACCAACAATGACTGAAAAAAGTACTATTCTATGAATATTTGCTTCTGCAGCTGTTTCAATCAGAGGGGGTTTATTGTGATTTAATAGCCTCTAATTGACCAATCAGAATCGAGTAATTTCCCAATTCATGGAAGAATTTTCACTTGGTTGGATGACATATTTCTTTTGCCAAAGTCGGATGAGGGGAATTGAATAATAAACGAGGGAATAAACGACAGCTTCATACTACACGATCTACAATCCCATTAAAATAACACTTGAGTTCTCTCTACCACTAAACAAATATTTGACAACTTACTATTACAGGTCACCCCATAAGGACCTTTAATCCAGCCAATCAGAGCGTCGCTTACCAGAGCAGGAAAGTGACAGTAGGAATGTGTTTTCTAATTATGCAACCCAGAAAAGGTTAACACAGGGTATTCTGAACAACAGTTACGGGCTGTAGACTGAATCCGTCAAAATCATCATCTATCTCTTGCTTCAATATGGGGTAAACATTTGAACAAAATCACTTTACATAGCCTGTGGGAAGTACTGCCATACAATCTAGGTCATTTATTAGACCTTCTAGAATGTTCTTTTGTTCAGTTTTCAAATATTGATTCAATAACTTTGTCAACACATCTTTTAAGTGTAATCTGGAATGGAAGTCACCAGTTTGAAACTAGTGTCATATAGCCTGAGAAAACTGCTTTCTGATTGGCTGATGTCGACTTCTTGTTAGTATTTCATTGGTCTTTTCATACTCTATGAAAGGTCGGTCTGACATGACCCGTAAATGAGATGTCCTCAGATCTTGGTTTAGTGGTAGCGAGAACTAAGATCTAATTTTAATAAGATTGGGAACTTTGATTGTTTTACTTCTATATGTGTACGAAATGTTGGCTTTTCTATGAAATCTAGGGGATTAGTTATGCTAATGTTTGTATATCGAGGAAAAGGGACAGAACTCTAGATTTCATATTCTTCCTATTTGTGCAACATAAGCACTGATATTCCTGTAGTGCTTGTCAAGCTGTCATGGCCTTCCCCAGTTGCCAAAGTAATTTGTTATCATGACAACCATACTGATGTTATTGATACTTTGTTACAAAATAACTGTTGTTACTCCCTCCCCCAGTTGTCTATATATGTTCATATAACACTCCTCTGACCATGCCCTGATTCTTGCCCTCACTGAATTTCACTCACTCACTCATTCACTTATTTGGTTCAATTGCTGGATTGTGCACTGTCACTCACACATTAAGCATGATGTTGAATCAGTAACAGAAGGTAAACATGTTTACTGTTAACAGTAAACAGGCAGAGTGTTTACCATTTCACTTCATATGTTTTCAGCACCGTCATGTTATCTCCAAAGAGAATCATTCAGAAAAGTGTATTCTTACCCTTCATGAAACAGTTCCAAAGTAGTGCACATTAAGTTTCAATATTTGGACATTTTCCTTGAATATTTCAGTTCAGAATAATTTATTATCATGTGACTGTAGTAACCCAGACATTCCCTTATAAATTCTTCTGCTACAGTTGGTTTTGTGTCTGTATGTGAACACGAAGTGTGATCAAGTCCATAAATCAACACTAAGTATGATCATGTCCCTCTATCAACACTAAGTATGATCACATCGATAAATCAACACTAAGTATCATCATGTCCCTATATCAACACTAAGTATGGTATCATGTACCTATATCAACACTAAGTATGGTATCATGTCCCTTTATCAATGCTAAGTATGGTATCATGTCCCTATATCAACACTTAGTATGATCAAGTCCATAAATCAACACTAAGTATAGTAGGGTGTCCCTATATCAACACTAAGTATGGTATCATGTCCCTATATCAACACTAAGTATGGTAGGGTGTCCCTATATCAATATTAAGGATGATCATATCCCTTTATCAAAACTAAGTATGATCAAGTCCATAAATCAACACTAAGTATGGTATCATGAGCCTATATTAACACTAAGAATGGTATTGTGTCATTCTATCAACACTAAGTATGATCATGTCCCCATATCAACACTAAGTATGATCATGTCCCCATATCAACACTAAGTATGATCATGTCCCCATATCAACACTAAGTATGATCATGTCCCTATATCAACACTAAGTATGATCATGTCCCCATATCAACACTAAGTATGATCATGTCCCTATATCAACACTAAGTATGATCATGTCTCTATATCAACACTAAGTATGATCATGTCCCCATATCAACACTAAGTATGATCATGTCCCTATTTCAACACTAAGTATGATCATGTCTCTATATCAACACTAAGTATGATCATGTCCCCATATCAACACTAAGTATGATCATGTCTCTATATCAACACTAAGTATGATCATGTCCCCATATCAACACTAAGTATGATCATGTCCCTATTTCAACACTAAGCATGATCATGTCTCTATATCAACACTAAGTATGATCATGTCTCTATATCAACACTAAGTATGATCATGTCCCCATATCAACACTAAGTATGATCATGTCCCTATTTCAACACTAAGTATGATCATGTCTCTATATCAACACGAAGTATGATTATGTCTCTATATCAACACTAAGTATGATCATGTCTCTATATCAACACTAAGTATGATCATGTCCCCATATCAACACTAAGTATGATCATGTCCCTATTTCAACACTAAGTATGATCATGTCCCCATATCAACACTAAGTATGATCATGTCCCCATATCAACACTAAGTATGATCATGTCCCCATATCAACACTAAGTATGATCATGTCCCCATATCAACACTAAGTATGATCATGTCCCCATATCAACACTAAGTATGATCATGTCCCCATATCAACACTAAGTATGATCATGTCTCTATATCAACACTAAGTATGATCATGTCCCCATATCAACACTAAGTATGATCATGTCCCTATTTCAACACTAAGTATGATCATGTCTCTATATCAACACTAAGTATGATCATGTCCCCATATCAACACTAAGTATGATCATGTCTCTATATCAACACTAAGTATGATCATGTCCCCATATCAACACTAAGTATGATCATGTCCCTATTTCAACACTAAGCATGATCATGTCTCTATATCAACATGACGTATGATCATGTCTCTATATCAACACTAAGTATGATCATGTCCCCATATCAACACTAAGTATGATCATGTCCCTATTTCAACACTAAGTATGATCATGTCTCTATATCAACACGAAGTATGATTATGTCTCTATATCAACACTAAGTACGATATCATGGGATGATGTGCCTCTATCACGTCACTGTTCTTGCCATATTTAGATCGGTTTGACCACAAGCCAGATGATGACCACCTTGACCTGATCACAGGGATGACCTCCTGTCCACGGATGAAACTGTTCGCTACCTGCAGCATGGATGGCACTGTCCGAATCTGGAACGAAACCAATACTCTCATCAGGTGAGGTCAAATCTTTCATAAGGTGAGGTCAAAACTCTCACCAGGTGAGGTCAAATCTTCCATAAGGTGAGATCAAAACTCTCACCAGGTGAGGTCAAATCTTTCACCAGGTGAGGTCAAATCTTTCATAAGGTGAGGTCAAAACTTTCATAAGGTGAGATCAAAACTCTCACCAGGTGAGGTCAAATCTTTCACCAGGTGAGGTCAAATCTTTCATAAGGTGAGGTCAAAACTTTCATAAGGTGAGGTCCAAACTCTCATCAGACAAGGTCAAAACTCTCATTAGGTGAGGTCAAAACTCTCGACAGGTGAGGTCAAAACTTTCCTCATCTAAGATTCCCACCACTACTGCGGTTTTTTGTATTCAAGGGTGATGGGGGAATGTATTGTGTACAAAATCTGTCAAGTATTGACAATACTGACATACCAGTAACCAATGTACTGGTCCCAAAGGTATTAAATAATATTGAATACACAAAGGAAATTGGAAAACCCAATTGGAAGATTACAGATGAGTACATACTCAGTAGCTAAACAATTATCAAGAGCATATGAAATGAAATTGTTTCTGTGTGTGTGCACAGTTTGAATTTGACCTGGCAGATCACTAGTACAATATTGCTCGGATTGCTGCTCATGCTATTGACCGCTGATTTGCGCAATCATAGTTTACAACTCCTTTCATTCCATACAGACTTCTTTGTTATACTACTCAAAAGAAGTTAAAGAACGACCAATAAAATCATATGACCATGGTGAGCTGTCATGGCCGAAACAGATTAACTATACACATATGAAAAAGGGGGCACGGATGGCCCAGTCGTCTAAGGCGCCGCGATTTGCTGTGCAGAGTTGCATCCCTTGGGCAGGCCAGAAACCTCTGATTGTGGGTTCGAATCCCGGTTCGCCCTGATTATGTTTCTAGGTTTGTCAGCACCATACACGTGCTCGTGGGTTTCACCGAAGTGGTAAACGTCTGAGACCTGCATCACTTCGGGCTTTCCTCCCACATTAAGCTGACACGCCGCGATATAACTGGAATATTGTTAAAAGTGGCGTTAAAACCAAACTCACTCACTCACTCACTCACTGAAGCTTATGTATATCAGTTACCAATGGAATTTTACAGGTTGTTGCGGCTTAACACAATGCCACTGAGTATAGGGTTCTGCAGCCATAAAGGAGACCTACTGCTTGGGACGGGGGATCATCTCTTCAAGATACCATATGACAGATGTAAGTCAGCCCTAACTCAAGGAACAGGACATCGACTCTTCTGAAGCTATGTTTGTAAACAATAGCCGATAGCCATGAGCTTATTCGGTTCTGCTCGCCTTTTTCTGCGAGAAAATGTTTTGCTCCGCAGGATTTAAGCTTGTCAGCTTACCAGACTCTCCTCTTGTTTGTGATTGGCTTCATAAGACTGAGGGGGCGGTCGGGTAGCCTAGCTAGTGGTTAAAGCGTTCGCTCGTCACGCCAAAGACCCGCTTTCGATTCCCGACATGGGTACAATGTGTGAAGCCCATTTCTGGTGTCCCCTGCTGTGATATTGCTGGAATATTGCTAAAAGCGGCGTAAAACCATACTCACCCACTCATAAGACTGAGGCATGTTTAGGCTTTGATAAACACTAGCTTCTAATTTAATCAAGCTCTCAATTAGTATTTTGTCACTCATCCGTAAGAAAAACACATTTTGCATTCAATAAAAAAATGACTGAAGCCAGTTTACTCTGCGCAGAGCTTGCGTTGTCATCTCCATGTGCGGAGCTCTATTGTTTTGGTTTGAGAATTGAATTATTTCAGAAATTATTTCATGTGTGATTTTAATACACACAACCATCGACATACTGTCCCTATAAACATGTCTTCAGCCACATTTTCACTTCGGCTTTATTGTTTTGTAATTGTTTTATAACAAAAGAACAACATTATTGACACTTGTTCGTATCTCAGACCTGCCATCATGAACATATGCCAGACTCCCAGACTTTGTTGAATACTGTAATGATTCACATGGGCTGTAGGGGCGTGTTACATAAAGCATTGTCTTGACTGCATCCTTGCGTCATCCACTTTGATATGAACGAAATTTTGTTAAGTTCAGCAAGAAAAGATTCATAGATGTTTGCTGAAGATTGTGCTAGATTACTGCTTGTGATGCCTTGAACCAAACCTTGTATATGTGTACATAATTTAATCAAAGTAATAATTATGTATTTTAAGATCTCCCACGAGCCTACAAGTTCCGCATGGTGTCGATGAAGTTCGAGGTGGAGCCGAGTGAGGAGCCTGTAGCCTATGACGACAACCTCCTCAACATGCTCAGCAAACAGGATGTGAAGAGGCTGAAGAACTCCAAATCCTCCTTCAAGTGAGCAGTCACTGTTGTTGTTCCTGCTGTTTATTGATTTGTTTGTTTGGTTGTTGTTTAATGTCAGACTCAGCAATATAACAGCAGTCCGTAAATAATTAAATTGGACCAGACATTCCAGTGACTGACATCGTGAGCATCGATCTACGCAATATGATGACATGCATCACCCAAGTCAGCGAGCCTGACCAGATCCCGTTAGTTGCGACAAGCCTAGTTGCCTAATACGGCAACCATGGGTTGCTGAAGACCTATTCTACCCCAGATCTTCAAAGGTCTGCTGTTTATTGCAGGGAAGAGATTATGGTATTTAGGCCCCAGGAAGCTCATTTTATGTTATTTCATCTCAGTATCTCATATTACCTTTTGACTGTCCGTGGTAGGGGATGGTTGGTTGGCTCAATGCATCTTTTTCCTTGTTTCCTTGTCTGATATGGATTGTTGTTCAAGGGAAACAACTCTTACAAGTTTAATGGCTGATTTAGCTATTCCAGCTATGGAAACCTTACAACTCAATTCATATTATGATCTTTTCTTTCAACACCAAGGATGACAAAGAAGTGTTTTTAATATTCCTCTTTTGCTAGTTTCTTATTTTTTGTAAACTCTGTATCTGATAGGAGCAATATTTTTTTCTTCGTGTACTGATTGATCTACATGGATTCCAGAGCAGAATAGGTCCCCAATACTCCATATTTGCTGCAAGTGCCGATTAAGATGAAAATAGGTGGTTAACAAAGGATAACCTGGTTGTTTGTGCATCATGCTATCAACCACCAGGTTCCGTAGTCACGTCTCAGATGATTACAGGCTACCATTGTTTAGTTGACCAAGCATAAAACAACATTCACTCACCAGCTTGTGCTGACAGATTGTTTTGGTAAGCAACGGTAGAAACTAACAGTTTCAGTCCACTAGTCCTTACAATGATAACATATAGCAAAACCCTTAGAAACGGCCAATTTCTTCTTGACCTTAAGATACGTTAACTATTGGGCACTTTGGCAAGGACTACAGGACGAGTGCCAATTTCTAATGCTGGGTAAGGATTGAAGGTCAAGGCCATGATATATCCCATATTTTTCAGGTTTGAGCATTTCGTTGACCTTCTGTCCGAGGAGGAAGAACAGGAAGTGGTAAAGGAGAAGCTTGTGAAGAAGGAGGTTTGTTCCACACCTAGAAGTAAACATGGATGAATGACACATAGGGGTAACCTGGTGGTTAGGGTGCTAGAGACAGAATCATGTACTACCAGGCCATCATCATCATCATCATCATCATCATTATCATCATCATGAAAGGTGTCGATCCTTCAGGTGGCCCAGTCATCCAAGGGTCTGCTATTCAGTGTGTAGAGTTGCGTCCCTTAGGCGGTGCCAGAACCCTTTGATCATACAGCAGATTCTCCTGATAATGTTTCTAGGTTTGTCAGCACCATACACATGCTTGTGGGTTTCACCAAAAATGATCTTAACAAATCAAAAGGGTTCCTGGCTGTAATAAGTAAATATACAGTGAAGAGGTCACTGAAAGAAAACTGAAATATTTCAGAATGATTTTTCGCATTTTAAGAATTTCTTCGAAGAATGTGAAACCAACTTCCCTGATCCACCAGTCATCATTGCCATTACTACCAATACACCATTATCATCATTATTATCATGAATGTTGTCTGCTCTGCACCAGGCATTCTCGGAGCTTGAGGCTCGGGAGAAGGAGCTGCTTCGTATCCGTGATGGTGAGCTGAAGGCCAAGATGAAGCCCATGGCCACCAAGGAGACCAAGTCGGAAGCCTTCCTCAACTACATGAAGATGTTCTATGACAAGCCCAAGATCAAGGTGAGTGATGCCGGGATACCCTTTACAGTCATCCAGCACTGGTAGAGCCATAGTATTGTTGAAGTTCTTTTAGGACTTCAGGGCGGTCGAGTAGCCTGCTGGGGGTTAAAGTGTTCGCTCGTCACGCCGAAGACCCGGGTTCCATTCCCGACATGGATACAATGTGTGAAGCCCATTTCTGTCCCTCGCCGTGATACTGCTTGAATATTGCTAAAAGCAGTGTAAAACCATACTCATTCACTCACGTTTATGACTTAAGCAGAAATTAGAAGGTTTGATTCAGAATACTAATTAGACATACGCATAATAAGCATACTCTTACATTCAGGGCCTCACAGAAACGATTTACTTCTCTAGAGCCTCTGCCCAGAGAGTGGAGGTCAGTGGTAAGATCCCCAATTGTGTCTAGCCAAAGGACCTTAAATTATGGTATTTGTTGTTACCCTGCCTGGCGATTGGCAATAATCGTGCCGATTATGGCTCCCGTTTGAGATCAGACAGCGCTATGACACGAAAAGTGAAAAAGTTGGATTACTATCCTCAATGATCTGGAATATCCTGTCGTTGTCTGAACGCAGTCGTATGCATTCATAACAGAGTCCTACGGATTGGGAAAGGTCCAGAGAGGTCGGTCAAGCACTCCTGACAGTATGGTGTGTCCTGTAACATTCGGAAAACTCAGCCGATTTTGCCTAGTCGGATTACAATCGTGAATATGTCGTGACAGATTCTGCTGTATTTGATTAAAATTGTAACAATGTCTTGTGTTGTCTGGACGTGGTCCTGTGGATCGGGACACTGTTGTGATGAACGGGCATGAATTGTTCAATGCCATTTCTTGTCGATTGAGTCCAGATTGTTTCCAGATCTTGCCGAATGCAAACCATCTTTGTCGGTTCACTGTCCGGTCACTGTCTGATCTCTGTGTGATTGCATTCGGGAGAATTGGGATGCTGTCAGGACAGATTTGGTAGTTTTTTTACCATGCGGAAGATACAAATCGGATCAGATTCAGATTGAGAACGAGAGAATCGGGACAAATTCGTCTGGAAACGGTTGAATCGGGACACTTTCTGAACAATATCTGATTGTTTGTGAATTTCCCGCCATGAATCACAGGATCTTGATCAGACTTTTAGCAAAGTTTAATCGGGAATGGTCCTATCAAGGACGGCAGTACAAATCCTGAATGTGTGACTGAGCCTTAAGCTGCCCTCACCCACTGATTAGTAGATCTGCTTAGATTATTATCTATGATCTGTAAGCACTTCTGTAGTCATTGTAAATGTCTTCATTCTGTCACTTTGGATTTCCTTTCGACACTTACATGACACACCGTGATATCACTGACACTTTGTTCAATGCAGCAGTAAGTACAATTCACTCACTGATTGTCTCTGTAGCTTAAACTCTCTCAAATCATCTTTCTGTTAGTGTGGGAACAAAGGACATCCTTATGTATTCGCATAACAAATGTTTAAGTACAGTCAAACACTGTTGTGTTGAACTTAGATGTGTCAAACTTACATTTGTCTCAAAATTAAAGATTGGTCCCTGTGTATTCCTTCTTTATTTATCATTTTCTGTTATGTCAAACCTCGGTTAACTCAAAGTATTTATGTAGGACCTTTCAACTTCGACACAACGGTGTCCAGTTTATCGCTCTTTGTAAAGCCCTCCACATAGACAGGGCCATTGGGGTAGCCCAGTGGATAAAGCATTCACTCATTTGGACAAAGGTCTGGGTTCAATTCCCCACATAGATACTATGTATGAAGCCCATTTCTGGTGTCCCCTGCTGTGATATTGCTGGAATATTCCTAAACAAGAGTAACACTCAACCCATTCGTTCTCTCATTCAAATCACAGTTGCCGGACGATGATCCCTTCCCTGAGGACACGGTCAAGCGGAGACTGGACGGGACAGATGGACCTGCAGAAGGTATGTATGCTGCTAGTTGCCATGTTATAATGTAACAATACTCTGTGACATATTGGTGAAAATATTATCTTAAACCATTTACACCCTGTGGGGATTGTAGGTTAGAATAGGTACCCGTAACCTATGTTAAGAATCGATTTAATGGGTCAGGTTGACAGCATATTACATTAAGTAATACGTTACCACTGTTATACCGAGGCTGTTGTCTCCCACAACTGCTGCTATAGCGAAATCTACCACAGAGATCTCAATTACCTCATGCAGCACGTGCGTAGCCACCTAGCTGCCATGTGACACCCTTCACTCTTGTCTCCTTCGTCTGCTTAGCAAGACGTGTTTTCTCCTGCTGAAGCGTTCCTGGAAGATTTGGTGATATTTATTATAGTTTATTCTCTAATAAACTGTGCTTTTATGGGGCGTTGCGGTAGCTACGCTTGGTTATAATTTTCCCGCCAAACGGAAAATTTTTCCCGCCCTTTTTTCTCTATACTTGCGGGGTTCGCGTATGCACGTTGTGTTTTACGTTTCCCCTGTTCTTGTATGTTTTGGGGGTTAACATAACTTATTTCTTTAATAAAAGTTATATGTGTATGTTATATGTTCACATTGCTCGTTTATTTTCTTGTGAAAATGCTCGTTTGTGAATCGTTGTGGTGCGTGCGTTGTAACCATGTTTTGTTCTTTGTTTATAGCAAACAATGTCTGACATGGATATGTCCCCAGTATCCACCCCCTCTACCCCTGCTCCTCGGAGTTGTGGGGTGTGCAGAAAGTTTTTGTCATCCCGGGATCCCCACGATCGTTGCCCGCGGTGCAGGGTTCCTTGCGGGGACACCCGGTGTACCCTGTGCGAAGGTCTGGGGCCTGCGGAGTTTGAGCGGTACCGGCTGTATGTACAGTCCGTCTCCACCCCTGTGGTGGCCGGTTCGTCCGGTCGGGGTCCCCGTGCGGGTACCACCTCCTCGGCTGCGGCGGATCCCCTTGCGGCCCTCGGGCTGTCTGGGGCTTCCGTCGCCGCATTATTGTCGAAACTTGTGGACTCCAAGCTGGCGGCCTTATCGCAAGATAGGCCGCTGGCTGTTCCGTCCCCGGCCTCTTCGGTGGCCGCGGGTTCGGACGCGGGGTCCACCGGTACGGCGGCGGCTGCCGTGGTTACCGGTCCTTCCCCCGAACCGTTGCTTCCGCTATCGGTTAAGGACCGCGTTGCCATGGTGTATGACCTCTTCGAGGACATGCCAAAGCCCCTGCCGATACCGCGGGGAATCCACGGTTCCGTGGGTTCCTCCGAGGTATACGACGAGACGTCCGACAAGGCTTTCCCGGCATCAACCTTGCTGCGCGGGATTAAGCCTTCTTTGGAGAAGGCCTTCACGGCTGCCTCCGGTCGGGGTCTCCCGTTACCTCCCCCGTCGTGGAGAAAAGGGTCTTTCCCAGTACATGACCTTGCCTTTCCCGAGGCTGGTCCTTCTGCGGAAGCCCATGTGGAGCGTTTGGGGGTCCGTGCCCCACCGGTTGCCACGGTACCACAAGGTACCTTGCAACAGCTGGACACCCTCGCTCGACACTCCATGCTGGCAATGTCTCACGGAGACACATACCTGGCTGCAGCGGCCAGTCTGGTCGAAGGTTCTCCCACGGACCGAGACCAGCGCATTTACAACTGCTTGCTCGGTTTGAATGCTTCCCTGGAGTACGTTGCCGGGGCTTCGGCCTTTGTTTCCGGCACGTGCCATTTTCTTCGGCGCCAGTCGTATCTGGTTGCTTCAGGGTTGGACGCTGCTAATCAGGAGGTGCTCCTTTCGCAGCCTTGGTCTGCTCGGACCCTGTTTAATAACAAGATCCCTGGGGTTCTGAAGGAACAACAGGCCGCTGTGTCTGCCGAGGCCTCTCGGCACACACTGGATCTTGTGGGGTCCTTGCATAGGCGCCTGGGTGCCGCTCCGAAGCGGAGCGCGCCCCAGGATGCTGCGTCCGGCAGGCCTAAGGGGTCGGGTCCTTCTTCCTCCGGGAAGAAGCCCCGCTCTGAGGGCTCCGGTAAGGGTTCTCAGCAGCCCTTTCGCGGGAAGAAGGGGAACTGGGGGAAGCCCAAGTCGTCTAAGGACGGCAAGGGCCCCTCCAGGTGACTCTCATTGGAGGGGTTCGTATGCCGACAGCGCCAACTTCGGTTGGCCCGTAGGCGAACCCGAGTCACTTGGCCCTGGACAGTTGCGCCTGCCGCAGCCCGTCCGGCCCCCCTCTCTTTCCCCAGTGGGAGCCAGACTCCAGACTTACTGGGAGAATTGGGAACAAGTGTTCGACGACCCGTGGGTGGTCAACACGATTCGGTACGGCTATCGGCTCGATCTCATAGCGAATCCGCCGCTCACCGTTGCCCCGTCGGCAGGTTTCTATTCGGAAACCGATCTTCCCTTCCTCGCCGATGCCATCGGCAGGTTGGTGGAGAAGAGGGCAGTTCGGGAGTTAGCTCTACCAGAAATAACACCGGGGTTTTACTCCAGGATATTTCTCGTTCCCAAGAAGGACAGTGCCGAACTCAGAATGATTCACAACTTGAAATCGTTCAACGAGTTCTACCTGCGCAAACCGCCCAAGTTCAGAATGTTGAGCTTGACGGACCTGAAAGCACTGATCATGCCGGCCGACTGGCTAGCTTCGATCGACCTGAAGGATGCTTATCTGCATGTTCCGATTCACTCGGATCATCAGAAGTATCTCAGGTTTGTCTTTCAAGGCAGGCACTACGAGTGGGTTGTACTCCCATTCGGTCTTTCATCCGCTCCCTGGCTGTTCACCCGGTTAACCACCCCCATAGTGGGGTTCCTCCACCGGAGGGGTGTCCGGTACTTCGCGTACCTGGACGACTCGCTAGTAGCAAATCGAATGTCGGACACCCTGTCACGCCATCTCGTTTTCGCACGTCGGCTCTTGGAGCAATTGGGGTGGATTGTCAATCTCCCCAAGAGCGAGTTAACCCCTTCTCAGAACTTGCAGTTCATCGGAGGTCGGTTCAACACGGTGTCCCATCGCCTATTTGTCCCCCCAGACCGGTGGCACAAAATTCAGGCGATGATTGCCAAAGTCTTAGCGGTGCAACAGACTGTTCACTTTTGGGAACAGCTGTTAGGGCTACTTGTATCAGCCCAGGACTGCACCGAACGGGGTCGTCTCCAACTCCGCCCGCTGCAACGGTTTTTAATCCAGTTGTTAGCAACGGAGGTGAACAGTGCGACCGTCGCCCTCCCGGATCGGCTCCGACCGCATCTGGAGTGGTGGACGCTCCCTTACAATGTCTTATCAGGAGTCTCTATGCGGCCCTACCGGGCCACGTTGAACCTGTATACAGACGCCTCTCTAGTGGGCTGGGGCGCCCATCTAGAGGGGGAGGTGAGCTCGGGGCTGTGGTGCGTAGACGAACTAGGTCTTCACATCAATTGTCTCGAGTTCAAGGCAGTGATCAACGCAGTCAATCACTGGAAGCATCGTCTCGTCGACGCCCGGCTCATGCTGGCGACCGACAACACGACGGTAGTGTCCTATGTGAACAAACTGGGGGGAACCCACAGTCACTCGCTACTCGATCTCACGTTCGAGTTTTACGCTCTGGTGGACAGTGTCCCGTGCCAGATACGCGCCCGTCACATCCCAGGTGTGCGGAACGTACTGGCCGATGCTCTATCGAGGCCTCAGGATCCGAGCCCCACAGAGTGGATGCTGAACCCAGTGGTGTTTCAGTGGCTGTGCGAACGTTTGGGTCGTCCGATGGTCGACCTGTTCGCAACACGGTTCAACAATCAACTCCCGTTGTTTGTATCACCAGTCCCGGACCCGAGGGCCATCGATCACGATGCTCTCGCGTTAGACTGGACGGGCTTGGACGCTTATGCTTACCCGCCGACAGCGTTGATACCACACATTCTAAGCCGGCTTCGAGGAGTTCGCTGTCGAATGTTACTGATCGCGCCCATGTGGCCGAACAGATCGTGGTACCCCGACTTGCTGACCCAGGTCACGCAGTCGCCACTCCCACTGCCTGTGAGACCGGATCTCTTGATCCACCCTCACACCCGTCAGCTTCATCCAAACGCAGGGCAGTTCAATCTGCACGCGTGGATGTTGTCACCGAGCGTCTGAGGAGTAAAGGTTTTTCTCGCCGGGCGTCTCGGGCATACGTTAGTATGCATCGTGATTCTACCCAGAAGGTGTATAATGCACGTTGGGTTATTTTCACGAAGTGGTGTTGTAAACATCACATTCATTCGCCAGATAAGGTATCTGTGCAGGATATTGCTCGTTTCATGTCTCACTTGCGAGAGACCCGGAAACTCTCCGGGGGTTCCATTGCCAACTATGTCTCGTCCGTTGCTACGGTACGGGACGTTGCTATGGGTACCAGTCTCTCCAAAGAGCCGGTGATACGGGGTATTATCAAGGGTTTCAAACAGCACGATCTTAAGAAGGGCCGCCTTCGGGCACCGGCCTGGGATCTTTCCCTAGTGTTGCAATCACTCACGGAAGCTCTGTATGAACCCTTGCATAGTGCTTCGTTCCGGCATGTGACTTGGAAAACAGCATTTCTCCTCTCCTTTGCCACGGCGGCACGTGTATCCGAAATTCATGCACTCGATGTCGCCAAGGTACGATTCGATAGGGGTGACGAAGGAGCGGTCCGCCTGGGCCTGCTCATGGGCTTCGTCGCCAAGAATCAGAGAGTCGGGCAAACGGAGAGAGAATTCACTGTAAGATCCCTCAAAGAAATCTTACATCCTGCTGATACTGAGGACAGAGCGCTGTGTCCGGTTAGGGCCCTTAAGTATTATCTTAAGGCTTCGAATGAACGTAGACAAGGGCGTGACGGTCTGTTCATATCGTGTAACCCTAATCGCACGGTTGACATAACTCGCAACTCGATTGCGTTGTGGCTTCGTTCTGTCATCAATCTGGCGTACCGGTCTCGGGGGTTACCGGTAGCGGGGTCAAACCCGCACGAGATCAGGGCGCTAGCGGCAACATTTGCCCTACACTCGAATATCTCTGTTCACAGAATATTACGAGGTTGTTACTGGCGTTCTGACTTGGTTTTTGCCAATCATTACCTCAGAAAGGTTTCTGATGAAGACGTGGAGGGGGTGCACCGTCTTGGGCCGCTGATCGCGGCACAAGCGGTCATCTAGGGGGTGTGTCCAGCGCAATTCCAAACTCCGCAGTCGTCAGTCCTTGCACGGTGGTCAATCTGGGTCGTCTCCAATGTTCCCACGCCGTGGGTACAGGAGTGGGGGTCCTGCAAACCAGCGCACTCACACCACAGGTGAGGCGGCTTTTTGTGTGTTTTGTCCTTATTTGTATTTTGACAATTATGCATTTAATTGTCTGTCGTGTATTCCAACCTTGCGATACATGCTTACGAATACTGGAATTAGGTCACGCGCCTAATGCATACTTTAAGTAGGCTTGCTCTGGGATATACGGTCTGAAGGAAATTAATTTCCCTCTTTTCGACTGTTTAACCTGATCTAAGATTTAGCTCACGCGGATACAGTGTTCTCATCCGCTGCGGCGATGAAATACCTATCCAGTGGGGCCGTTTGGAGTCACCAATCGTTTTGGCATTGACGATTGAGCCTTACGGTATGCGCTTGACAGTGCTTTGGTATTCCTATAGGGTAACGCCTAGCTAGGTGCATGCGCATCGAGTGCTTCCGCCTTGGTGTTTACTTCCGCTGGTCGGAAGGAACGCTAGCAGTCAGGATTCGGGTTGTAGGTGCTCCCCACCGCCTACTGTGGTAGTCAGCCTCGGTATAACAGTGGTAACGTATTACTTAATGTAATTTGTAGAATTTTCCTATTCGGAATATTCTATAAGTAATACGTTACCACTGGGCTGCTGCCCGCCCGTCCGTCCCCCGAGCACTTGCTCTCGCAGGAGACAAGAGTGAAGGGTGTCACATGGCAGCTAGGTGGCTACGCACGTGCTGCATGAGGTAATTGAGATCTCTGTGGTAGATTTCGCTATAGCAGCAGTTGTGGGAGACAACAGCCTCGGTATAACAGTGGTAACGTATTACTTATAGAATATTCCGAATAGGAAAATTCTACAAGTTATCGCGCCCCTATAATATAACAATCACATCATTGTCTGGTTCAGACTCTTATTTACAGGCCACCATCATACAAATGGATTTTATGCAGGGTTAAACAACAAGCAAAACAACATCAAAACATGTAGCACTAACAGCCTTGTTTCTCTTTCCACAGAGGAGTTCCATGGAGTTAAAGAGCCTGCCGGGTTCTTCCCTCCTCGTCCCTCCACACCAGCTAAGCCCCTGAAGCCAGCCTACCCCATCAACCACGGCGGCTTCATCCCCAACTCGGTGCTGGTGAAGCTGCTGTGGCCCCCGCCCCGCCCGGTCGACATGGAGAGACAGGGCACATATGCACCCCCCTGTCTCACAGCGGACCAGCTTGATCAGATCAACCAGTTGAACAAGGTAGGTGCCTGCCGGTGACAGTTTACAACCTGTAGTTAATAGGGAAACCTGCTTCACAAAGGTATGACGGCCTCCATGGTCTAGTGGTAGAGCGTCCACCCGGAGAGCGGTAGGTCCGGGGTTCGATCCCCTCACGCCTCAAACCAAAAGACGTTAAAAGATGGTACTTGTTACCCTGCCTGGCGCTCGGCATTAAGGGGCTAAACCAAGGACTGGTCGGCTCAGAGCAAGTATTCTATGTCTGATTGGGATATTCATGTTAAACTGCAGCATGGTATCTCAGTGGGCTGGCACTAAAAAATTGTCATCATTCCGGACTAGTTCAAGCAGCCATACACACATGCATGCACTTTGCTATATAAGTGAAATAATCTTGGATGCGACGTTTAACCCCATTTCACCTCACCTCATAATGACACAAGCATCTGTACCAAAATGTTGAATAGATATAAGAAGAATAGAAATAGGAAGTTTGCATCAGTAAGTCAGCACTGTCTCTAAGTTGGACATCTGTGATATTTTGTTGTTATCCCTATTCAGACGGGTAGAAGTCTACCCCAAAAGACATGGCAAATCTATTGCAAATTAGCAGCACAATATCTGAGATGTTACAATCAAGGCCTCAATTGTACCACAGAACAACGACCCATCCTTGGGAGAAATGAAGTCAGTCACATTTGCTACTGGTGAGGATGTCGATACTGTGAGAGTGTTTGACTGGGGTGATGATGATGATGATGAAGATGAGGATGGACTAGGAACACCAACCAGTCCACAGCCAGATGGGGCGGGGTCTCGTCGTACATCGGTCAAGTCATCATCTCTCATGTCCAAGATGCAGAGCATCATGACACGGACCCCTTCTCCTAAGGTAGGTTATACCCAACAGGTATGTTAACCGATACACCTCTGTAGCGTTAGAAATTGGCACTAGTCCTATAGTCTTTGCCAAAGTGCCCAATAGTTAAGGTGTCCTACGGACTAGTAGAAGTTTGCCCTTTCTAAGGGTTTTCCTATATGTTATCATTATAGGACTAGTGGGCTAAAACTGTTAGTTTCTATCACTGCTCTGTACTCTTTTCTCCATCTTCCCGAGGCAAGAGAGTTAACTGTCTTTAAAAGTCCAGTTTCCACCCTTCCCGAACTAGGCTGGAATTCCTGGGCTCGATCGTAGCGCCACCAGTGGCTATTACGAGTAATGTCCTTTCTATGCCTCTCCTATTGACCAATCAGATCCAAACTCTCGTATCACTTGCATTTGCTTCAAACAAAACGGTGGCACCCAGTCAAGACGATCTGATCGATAATCAAGATCTATATTGTGATCAAACGAGTCATACATCACGAACAGCATCAAATCACGTGAGCACCTTGATTAAAACCATGAAAAGATATAGAAAATATCTGTTGACAACGAGTTAGCGGTGCACATGCTTTGCAAATTCTGCAGTCGACCGAAATCTGCATGACACTTTACGAACCGGATTTCGATTTCGGTGCGCGATTTTGATTGGACTATGCATAGACTCGTTAGTCCAGCCAAAATGTAACTCCATAATACCAGCCTTGTTCGGCAAGGGTGGAAACTGGACTTTTATAGTCAGTTAACTCACTTGCCTCGGAAGATGACTTTTCTCAGACTCAGACTTTCTTGATAGGGGCCATGAAAAACTGACACTGCCAAAGGGGAAGTGGGGGGATTTATTATAGGAGGAGGGGCCCATGTAAAAATGTTACATAAAAAGGGATGGGTGAGGGGGTTTGCAAAATGTATTACTAGTCACACACACATTCACACTAATACTCACACACACTATAGCTGTTTAAATTTTTCTCTTGGGCAAAGATTTTATTGGTTACACAATCAACCATGACTGGATATGATGGACTCTTCTGAACTTTAACAAGATGGCAGTAATGGGTAACATGGTATTTGCCAAATTAAAGTTCCATTGAAAAATATGTTGATGTATTTAACTGTGAGCACTGTGGAAGGTTTTGAAAGTCTGTCTCACAAATTTATCAACATACTTTTCTTAGTTTTAGGTAAGGCTTCCTGTTGGTAGCATGTAGTTTTAGAACCTTTTTCATTGTGGCAAAAGACGTACTTGGTATATACTTTCAGCATTTCTGTCGTGATCACTCTTGGGCCAGTGTGTTTCCATATTGACAATATGCTTCTAACATTGCTCACAGTTTAACATTGTTCTCAAATGATTCTGAATAAACAAAATGATTAGCAAACAGGTGCGTCACTACTTAGTTAAGTCATGCCTGAATTGTCTTTGTTGCTGAGATTGATATATGTTGATTGTGTTGAAGTGTCTAGATACAGATTAGATACATTAGCATTATACAAACTTATCTCTGATCGTCTTTTGATATTTATAGCAAACAAGAATATCAAACTAAAGAGTCACTGATTGCTAATTGATGGCAACTGGTGAGCTTAGATACAGCTGAGGGGAGGTCGGGTAGCCTAGTGGTTTAAGGGTTTGCTCGTCACACTGAAGACCCGGGTTCGATTCCCGACATGGTTACAATGTGAGAAGCCAATATCTGGTGTCCCCCGCCGTGATATTGCTGGAATATTGCTAAAAGCGGCGTAAAACCATACTCACTCACTAAATACACCTGAGAGAATTAAATACATCTACTAATTACTTGAAAATCATGAACATTGTGCACTTTAAACAGAATCAACAATATATTTTTAGCCACTAAATTTACCAACCCAAACAACTTTTTCACATGATAAAATAAAAGAAAGATGGAGGTCCACAAATTAATTGTTTTGTTTTTAATTAATTTGGTTAGCCAAAAGTCTTTAGACCTTCATATATTTAAAGTGTTATTTAAGTATCATGTCCTGATTTTGTTTTGTTGCTAGGAAGAGGAAGTTGTGTTGTCTCCAAAGTCAGCATCACCTCACCAGGACCGGGAGAGTCCAGAGTCTTCTGGTCAGCCAGAAGCACCTCGGGTTCCGTCACCACCCAAGAGAGAACTGAAGCCTGTCCAGCCGATCAGGAAGCTGGTATCGAGGCCCAGAGTGCCGATACCCTCACCGTCTCCTTCCCCGGATACCCACACCCCCACTCCACCACCCCCACCCACACCACTACCAAACTTCATCAAGCAGTTCATTGGTACGGAGTGGTTTGAGAAGTACTTTCCCAACTGTACCGAGAAAGTAAGTAATTTGATTTGTGTCATGTGAATTAGGTCTCTTGGGGTCAGAGTTAGCACAGGTATTACAGAAATTTATAAACCTATCACCGTGTCACCCTATATTGCATTAGGTTCCTGACAACCTCGGGTAAACGTAGTAACCAGCTCATCTTCCAAACCGAGGTTTTGAAATGGGTCACTTCTGAACCTGCTTTGAGGTTTTATATTTCAATTGTAATACCTAGGTTTTACAATTAACGTTTTATAAACTTGCCTCTTGATATGAACACAGCTGTGCTTGATGAGTGGTTAAAAGTCTAATTTTTTAACATGAATTCCATGACGTGAATTGAACCTGCAACCTCACACGTCATGTTAAGTTTTGTAACCCACTGTTTTCCCACTGAGCTACTGGGGCAGGTGATGAGAAGTTGTTTAATTTTACATGTCATGACACCAGCAGGTCCATGCTGCACGTTTTTTCTCTCACACGCTTTGATCGATTTCCTTTATACCGCGACACACTGTATTGTTCCACACTATTAGGTATCTCGATGTTTTCTTATTTTTTCTGTTATTTCTTGCATTTCTTGCATTGTTGTTTTGCGTATATGTTGCTTCGCCACTGTATAAGAAACAGATTTCAGTTGGAACTATACTGGCTACTGTCACTGTCAGACTGACACATCACTTACCCTGTGACGTAATAAATACTAATGCGCGCATTCCAGGAAAACTCACACTGTTTCGGTAATGTTTGTGAGCGAGGGAAAGCAATTTTGAAGCACAGAATTAAAGAATGACATTATATGATAAAGAGGTTATCACGCTTGTTTGTTTGGGGATGGTAAATATCCTGTATTAGGAATAAACACTATGTATTTAGCTCGTCAAGGCTCGCTAAATACAATGTTTATTCCTAATGCAGCATATTTACCATCCCCAAACACACTCGCGTGATAACCTCTATTGACGTCAACTACCTTCACTAAATATACCATGTGTGCAGACCATGTGTGCAAAATATCCTTTTTTTCTCGTTAGTTCGTAATGTAAAAGAACATTTCAAAACATTTCAGCATACATGTCTACTTTCAATTAAGCAGACATTATATTTAAAAACTGCAACCATTACATTAAACAGTTACCGTATTCGACGTAATAAGCGCCCCGCTCTAATAAGCGCCCATGGCGATATTTGCTAATATATTTGGGATATTTTTAATATATTAACAATCCCAATTAGCACCCCTTCCGATTGATCAATGTACACAAGACTTATTGATTCGTGTATAATACTCACTCGTGTGTTATATGCACCCTTAATTGTGGGCAATTAAATTCTGGAAAATATATCTCTCGTGTATGATACGTACATACTTTTCTTTTGAATCATTTCAGGCTGTCAGCATAAACTACTGTACGAAATTTACAATTTTTCAACTCACCAAACTCTTGTTCTCACCAAAATTATATTCTAATAAGAGCCCACTATTTCCAATTTTGAGAGTGCCCCAGGCGCTTAATACGTCGAATACGGTATTAGTAGGAAAATGGGAGTCCAAATGTTTGATGCCATCTATCTGTGTAATAAATATGAATTGAGGAGTATGAACTGCATTCTTATGGTCCTAAGCTTTAAAATAGATTAAGAAGTCAAAATGTAATTTTTCACCCATAAGGTCCCTGCTCTCATGATTGGTCACAAAATATTTAACTAAACTGAAGGTTCAGTGGAAAGTTCATTTATTTGACGGGGGCACGGGTGGCCCAGTCGTCTAAGGCGCCGCGATTCACTGTGCAGAGTTGCATCCCTTGGGCACGCCAGAAACCTATGATTGTGGGTTCGAATCCCGGTTCACCCCGATTATGTTTCTAGGTTTGTCAGCACCATACCTGTGCTCGTGGGTTTCACCAAAGTGGTAAACGTCTGAGACCTGCATCACTTCGGGCTTTCCTCCCACGTTAAGCTGACACGCCCTGATATAACTGGAACACTGTTAAAAGCGGCGTTAAACCCAACTCACTCACTCACTCATTTATTTGGCTTGTGTTACTAGGTTGTAGTGTTGAGTTCTCCACTTCTGCAGTGTCACATTCATTATTTATTCATTAGAATATATTGTTGTAATGGAAGGTGATATTCTTTCTGTACTATATTTTAAAAATATAAAGTAAATGGTTCATAGAATTTAGCTATTTTTTCATTATAACTGGTGATATTTTTGAAAATATTATAGTGATCTGTGCCTTGTTAAATCGCAACATATACTACCAAAAAGAAGTTAAGCTCCACATGATTCTTTTACAATATTACAGTACCGTATTTGACGTAATAAGCGTCCAGGGCGCCCTCAAAATTAGAAATTAGGGGCTCTTATTAGAATATTATTTTGGTGAAAAAACAGCTCTAGTTGAAAGACAATTTTCGTGGTTTATGCTGACAGCCTGAAATGTTTATATACGACAGATATATTTTTCCAGAATTTAATTGCCAATAATTAAGGGTGCATATAACACACGTGTGTGTATTATACACAAATAAATAAGTCTTGTGTACATTGATCAATCAGAAGGGGTGCTAATTTGGATTGTTCACTAGCCAATATATTAGCAAAGATCGCCGTGGGCGCTTATTAGAGCGGGGCGCTTATTACGTCGAATACGGTAATCTGTCACGCCACTGCAGATTAACTAGAGTAATGTGAAAGTCTAGAGTGGTCCTTGACTTCTTTTGAGTAGTATATATTGATACACAAACATACGAGAGAGGAGCAAGTTCAGCTACACAACGTACTTGTTTGGGTATTATGTCAGTTCTGTAGCAATTGACCATTTTCTGTTGTGTTTCTATTTTTTTACAAACTGTTCAATGCATCTGTGATTACTGAATGTTGACAGATGTGATTAGCGTCAAGATAAGTGATATTATGTAGTCAGTCATGTAAAGGCAGATGGAACACAGCAATTTCTACAATAATAAAATGATGTGAGGCTGGGTTTCGGTAGTGAGGAGGATGGGGTCGGGGTGGGGAGAGGAAACTTGGGTGACTGTCAGGTTAAATTATGCCAGTAGTAGTCGTTGTTTTAGATATAAGACTTTGACCATTGATTGTGTCCATATTTGCTATGCAGAGTTGTGTCCCTTAGTTGCCAGGATCTGCTGAATTCAATCCCTGATTCCTACTTGTGTTCCTTGATCTGTAAAACAAGTTTGTGCTTGTTATATTTCCCTCAAAATCAATATCTTTTAGGCATGAGCACCCCGAAAACATCAAGGTGACCTCTGAATTGATTAGGGCGGTCGGGTAGCCGAGTGGTTAAAGCGTTCGCTCGTCACGCAGAAGACCCGGGTTCGATTCCCGACATGGGTACAATGTGTGAAGCCCATTTCTGGTGTCCCCCGCCGTGATATTGCTGGAATATTGCTAAAAGCGTAAAACCATACTCACTCACTCACTCACTCACTCTGAATTGATTAAAATACTGTTAAGAGTGTTATCCCTAAATCACTAAGTTAGGGTTAAGGCTTAAAGCAGTATTAAAACCGTAAGTTACATGAATCAAGGTTAAGATTTATCACAAGTCCAATCATGCATTTTCTTCTCTCCAAACGTTAATGCCTTACCAAAAGGTGCTCATAAGAAAGACCTGATCATTCTAATGCCAATCCCACAGACAATGCCGAAACCATGGAACTCCGACACTCTTGCGAACATGATCCTGAAGTTGATCCGGATAGCAGAGCTGGAGCACAAGACGGCTGTGGTGGAGGCCCTGACACTACTGTTCACCCAGGAGAGTCTGACAGGGACTGTCACTGTGCAGGTCCAGAAGGCCATCTACTCTGCCCTGAACCACCACAGCAAGCCCCCGACCTGTGCTGTGGAGGCGGAGAAGGCCTTCATCCTCAGCAGCGTCAGGTGTCTGCAGGTCCTGGCTGTCAAGGACATGGACTTTGTGGTGGAGATGATGGTGCAGTTCCTGGATGGTGATCGGGACGTCAGGTAGGGGAGGATGAAGAAGTGAAAGGGAGGTGGTTAGGATGGATGGAGAAGTGAGAGGGAGGTGGTTAGGATGGATGGAGAAGTGAGAGGGTGTTGGTTAGGATGGATGGAGAAGTGAGAGGGAGCTGGTTAGGATGGATGGAGAAGTGAGAGGGAGGTGGTTAGGATGGATGGAGAAGTGAGAGGGAGGTGGTTAGGATGGATGGAGAAGTGAGAGGGAGTTGGTTAGGATGGATGGAGAAGTGAGAGGGAGGTGGTTAGGATGGATGGAGAAGTGAGAGGGAGGTGGTTAGGATGGATGGAGAAGTGAGAGGGAGTTGGTTAGGATGGAAGGAGAAGTGAGAGGGAGTTGGTTAGGTTTAATGGAGGGGTGAGAGGGAGTTGGTTAGGCTTAATGGAGGGGTGGGGGGAGATGGGTTAGGCTGAATGTAGCAGTGAGGAGTTGGGTTAGGCTGGATGGAGGAGTGAGAGGGAGTTGGTTAGGCTGGATGGGAGGGTGAGGGGGTTGGTTAGGTGGGATGGAGGAGTGACAGGGAGTTGGTTAGGCTAGATGGGTGAGAGGAGATGGGTAGGTTTAATGGAGGGGTGAGAGGGAGATGGGTTAGGTGGGATGGAGGAAAGACTTGTGTTAACCCTGCTTTGAACAGTCTGTCAGGTTGATGATGGTAGGTAAGAATGATGCTGAATAAAAGCCTCAAAAGAGATGTTACTTGGAGAAACCCACAGGAATTGGTAGGACAGATAAGGATCATCATAATTGTTAAATACCCATTACTCTGTAAAGTACATGAACATCAGTGACAACATTTGTATGGACGACCTTGCAGGTCCACTATCATGGACACCCTTTTCGGGTGTGGTCTTCAGGACCCCCACCACAACTTCCTGAAGGAGTTGGACTCCTGGGACATCTGGAACCTGGACGATAGTGACCGCAAGATGGAGCTCCGGAGGATGTGTCAGCAGTGGCTCAACAGGTGGGTGACCATTAACTCTTGACATAACCAGGAATGGATTCCTGTACAGTGTACCCCTTGTCTGACAGCAGACTGGGCTGTTCTTTACCTCATGATTGTCAAGAGTGAGTGAGTGAGTGAGTGAGTTGGGTTTAGCGCCGCTTTTAACAGTATTCCAGTTATATCGCAGCGTGTCAGCTTAATGTGGGAGGAAAGCCCGAAGTAATGCACGTCTTAGACGTTTACCACTTCGGTGAAACCCACGAGCACGGGTATGGTGCTGACAAACCTAGAAACATAATCGGGGCGAACCGGGATTCGAACCCACAATCATAGGTTTCTGGCGTGCCCAAGGGACGCAACTCTGCACAGCGAATCACGGCGCCTCAGACGACTGGGCCACCCGTGCCCCCCGATTGTCAAGAGTCAGTTAAATGGTGGTCTGGCTTGGGACTTCTCAGATCAGAAATTATTCTGAAGTGTAAATGAATATTTTGTAGCTATTTATACTGTCATGGTCATGTGAGTGTTTCCCTGTAATCAGATGGATGACCTCCTACAAGCTTCACATCGAGGATACAATCGACCGGATGAAGAAGGGCCAGAATGTCCACGGGAAGATGACCCGGGGTCAAATACAGAAACAGCAGGGGAAACACGGTGCCAGTGCTGTAAGTATATCGCATCAACCCCTGTAGGATTATTATCCCCCGCCACGAAGTGGTTGCTGCCCATCCGTCCTTCCATCTGTCCGTCATGTTTTGTTTCCGGAGCAGAACTCAAAAACTATGAGAGATATCTTAACCAAACTTGGTACATAGATAGGTCTAGTGGTGAACTAGTGCCTTTTGATAGATAGTGGGTTTTTAAAAAAAATATTTTTAGAATTTCCATGGTAATGACTTTGACTTTTACTAAAATTTTCAATAGTGCTCCTTTCCGAAGCAGATCTTGAAAACCATGCAATATTTCTTCACCAAACTTGGCACATAGATAGGCCTAGTGGTAAACTGTTGCCTTTTTTAGAATTTGGGATTTTGAAAAAAAGATTTTTCGAGTTTCCATATCAACGAGTTTGACTTAGACTTAAAATGGCGATAGTGCTCATTTTCCGAAGGGGCTAATGCCTTGAACACAACCGAACATGTCATATTGACTGGGGATATGAGTATTTCATGCTTGTTTCCCTTGTACCACATACCAATGTATCATAGTTTGTATCATAATCTCCTTGCATTATTCATACGGTCTACCACTGTCATGACATGCTGCCAGTGTTGGGAATTATAAAAATTGTCAGGCTGTCATCAGGCTGTCGTCCTGACTAAACTCTTCAGGTCCTGACTAAACTCTTCAGGTCCTCAGGCCCTAAACTGCAGCTTATTGTGACAAATAAATAGAAACATAAATTTAATGCGGGCCAAACGGACCCATGCAACTTTGAAACTATGTGACGGACACAAGATCTACCTACTACGGGCCTCTGGGCAAGTGCTTATTTCGTACCTTGCGTGATAATGACAAGGATGCCAGTTTAGCGATGCACACATACATCACAGTCCATGTGGACCCATGGCAAACTTGTTGTTGATGTTACTGAAAGTTTCAATACATTCTTTTTGTCGTTCATCAGGTTTTCTGTCTAACATGTATTGCCACACATGCTTTTATTATTCATGAGGACATCAGTACAATAATCGTCTAATATAGACTAAATACAACTGATAGACTAGTCAGGAATACAGAATTCTAAAATTTTATAGTTAAAATAGGGTTAAAGTCAAGAAATATTAATACTAATTTTATCTAAGGTAATGCCCAAAAGATAAAATTATATTTTTAGACAGGTAGGTAAATTGACTGTTTTCTGTGTTTACTAGTCATCTTAAAACTGGCAACTTGGTGATGGGCAGGATGTGCCATTGTACAAAGCGATCTTAGCGCTAAGGTGATCGTAACTCCTATATCATAACATAGAATTACGACCGGCGTTATGCTAAGGTTGTTTTGTACACCCAGGCATACATTTCAAATGATTCAGTCACACTTTGGGTCAATGTACTAATACTATTATAATACTATTTATTATTATTCAAAGACGTTAGATTTCAGCTTACACCACACGTATGTGCTTGTGAAGCTATAGGATGCATGTGAAATCTATGACGTGTCCTTGTGATGGCTGGTCATGTGTACTTTGACAGGGAGGTGATGTATCGGACGACCAGACCACCCTCACCACCCTCCCGGACGGGGTGGAGTTCGTTCCCACGGCATCTCGCAACATGACAAGTAAGTCCTGTCTTAGAGTGAGTGAGTGAGGTTTCACGCCGCTTTTAGCAATAATCCAGCAATATCACGGTGGGGAAACCAGAAATGGGCTTCACACATTGTATCCATGTCGGGAATTGAACCCAAGTTTTCGGCGTGACAAGCGAACACTAGGCTACCCGACTACCACTCTTGTCTTAGATGAGGGAAGTGAAATGATACAGAGGAAATGTGATGGGATGCTATCATTATCATGCAACAGGAAGTATGTGTATTTGACTCCAGAATGCTACCTGTCGTAGTTTGAAGGCATATACTTGATGCAACATATTTTTATCAGTTAGTATTAACCCTTTAATACAGAAACGGAACTCTAGTTGTGTTTGTTTGTTTTGTTTGTTTGTTGTTTATCGCCGCACTCAGCAATATTCCAGCAACATGAAGGCGGTCTGTAAATAATAGAGTCTGGACCCAACAATCCAGTGATTGACATCATGAGCATAAATCTACACAATTAAGACACAATGATATGCATCAACCAAGTCAGCAAGCCTGACCACCCGATCCCATTAGTCACCTAACGACAAGCATAGTTGCTGAAGACCTATTCTAACCCGGATCTTCACTGGTGGAACTTGTTGTTAATATAAGTATAATTTTGAATTGTCCAAATGTTTATTACAAGGTGGTTTCATGAACAGGATTAATAGGATGTTTGCATTTCTCTTCAAGGTTTAAATAAATGTTTAAGAGGTTTGAGCTTTTTTTTTTGTCATGATATTGTAGGCTTTGATATTTGAAACTCATAACAGTCATTCATGACTCTCAAACACATGTTTTGTGTCATGATGCCCTTTTTACTTGCCACATTAGAGCACTTATATTTACAGCAGAATGATGAAATCATTTTACAAACATTTATTTATTTTAATCTGAATGTAGTCCATGTGAGACCGGTTTCTTCTGTGAACTGCCTGACTCTAAAATGTATTCTGATGTGTAAATTGAAGATTTACTTTACAAAAGTGAAAGTAGTATTTAAGTATCAGCAGGCTCACCTCAGGCTGCCCTTCTGTGTGTCCTTGTCATTATAGTCACGTGTGCCTTCATTTCCCAGTAGGTTGGAGACACATCCTATAGGGGGCACGGGTGGCCCAGTCGTCTAACTCACTCACTCACTCACACCCTATAATTTGAAAATCATTTTTTTAAATAGTTCATGGGAATCATCTTGTGTACATCTGAATTATTCTGATTATTTCAGATGAGGGAATTATTTGATGTGTAAGTGGGTAGGAAGCTTTGTATCATGTTTCCTTGAAGTATGTTCCCTCTGTGGGTATTCCAAGTTAGAAGTGGTCCCCAGCAACCTGTGCTGGTCGTTAGAGGTGACTAAATAGATCGGGTGGTCAGGCTCGGTGACTTGGTTCATTGTGTGTCACCATACCCTGACACTGTGGATCATTGCTCTTAATGTCAATCACTGGATTGTCTCATCCAGGCTCAATTATTAACAGACCACCATCGTTGAGCTGGAATATTTCTGAGTGTGGCATCATGCAACAAACAAATAAGTTCAATATGTTTCAGTAACCTATGACAAGATGCCGGACCAGACTGTGCTGGAGGCGGTCACATACCTGGATGCTGTCAGCTACTTCTGTGAGATGATGGTAGAGAAGGAGATCGAGGCACTGAAGAAAGGAAGGTCTCGCCCACAAGGTCCCAGTAAAGATAAAACTGGGCCTCCCAAAAACACAGTGCTGGTACTGCCAAAACTACCACAGTAAGTCATCCAATGACAATCCTTGGTTCATCCTCAGGAGATCTTTCATCCATCCTTAATGAGTCTTTGGTTTACTCTCAGTAATTCTCTGGTTCATCCTCAGGGAGTCTCTGGTTCATTTTCTGGATTCCTTGGTTTATCCTCGGAAGTCCTTGCTTCATCCTCAGGGAGTCCATAGTTCATCCTCAGGAGTCCCTGGTTCATCCTCAGGAGTCTCTGTTTCATCCTCAGGAGTCTCTGTTTCATCCTCAGGAGTCTCTGTTTCATCCTCAGGAGTCCCTGGTTCATCATCAGGAGACCATGGTCATCCAGAGGAGTCCTTGCTTCATCCTTAGGAAGTCTCTGGTTCATCCTCAGGAGTCCCTGGTTCATCCTCAGGAGTCCCTGGTTCATCATCAGGAGTCCATGGTTCATCATCAGGAGTCAATGGTTCATCCAGAGGAGTGCTTGCGTCATCCTCTGGGAGCTCCTAGGCCTCTTCCTCAGGAGTCTCTGGTTCATTATCAGGAGTCCCTGGTTCATACTCAGGAGTCCCTGATTCATCCTTAGGAGTCCATGGTTCATCATCAGGAGTCCATGGTTCATCCAGAGGAGTCCTTGCTTCATCCTTAGGGAGTCCATCAGGTTCAGGAATCTCTGGTTCATTATCAGGAGTCCCTGGTTCATCCTCAGGAGTCCCTGTTTCATCCCCAGGAGTCCCCGGTTCATTATCAGGAGTCCCGGGTTCATCCCCAGGAGTCTCTGGTTCATCCCCAGGAGTCCCCGGTTCATTCCCAGGAGTCCATGGTTCATCCTCAGGAGTCCATGTTTCATCCTCAGGAGTCCATGGTTCATCCTCAGGAGTCCATGGTTCATCCTTAGGAGTCCCTGGTTGAGGGGTTCATTCTCAGAAGTTTAAACCTTATTAATCTGCAAGAAAATAACAATACAACCTTAAATTTAATGTCTGATACACATCACATTATCACTCACCATAGAGATCCATTTATCAATAAATATTTATATAGGATGAGTAAAGGTCATGAATCTTACCATGTCACAATGCCAATTTGAAAGAAATAGCTTCATGTGTCTATGTTTGTGTTACTGACAGTCCTACCTTTGCTCTGTCCACAGTAAAGCAGCGCTGGTCCGGCTGGGGGAGACACACACCAGTGTGTGCAGGAGAAGCAGGGATAAACCAGTAGCCATTGGTAGGTGGCCAACATTTACGTTCATGCTTCAGTGTACTCCTGGAAGAAGGTTAAGCACCGCAACTAGATATGCACCGAACTACCTGCATCTTTTGAAAATATCATCATATGGCTTTCATCTCATTCTAATAAAGATACTGTCAATACTTCCTTGACAGTTGCAAGAACACTGTAGGACTTCAGCAACCCATGCTTGTTGTGAGAGGCGACTATGCTTGCCGTGAGAGGCGATTAACGGGATTAATGCATGTCATCGTATCCCAATTGCGTAGATCGATGCTCATGATGTCAATCGCTGGATTGTCTGGTCCAGACTCGATTATTTACAGACCACTGTCATATAGCTGGAATGTTGCTGAGTGCGGCATAAAGAACAAACAAACAAAAAAACAAGATCACTGTTTGTTCCTGGAGATGGTACTGTGTCATGTGACATGATGCAAAGCAGGGGGAACAAAGAAAGGGTAGTGTGAAGCAGTTACAAGAAATGTCCTCTGACAATCATTTCAGTTTCTGTATTTCAGTATGAGTATCAGCCCTGTGTAAACTGATTTTAAAGATGACCATTTCTTATGGAAATATATAATATATGTAGTGTTTAATATTTTTCCAGAGGTATTTTAGTCAAGTCATGATACATTGTATGCCTACATCACATATACATATCGCAGTACTCGAATCAGGACACTTAATTTGCACTGTTTTTCTTGAATTTCTCCGACACAGTTATCAAACAGTTTGTAACCCATCATTTAGTTTCGACTCATTTTCGGATCAGGGGTAGCCTGTGGTTAAAGCGTTTGCTCATTATGCCGAAGGCCCGGGTTTGATCCCCACATAGGTACTATGTGTGAAGCCCATTTCTGGTGTCCCCCAACCGTGATATTGCTGGAATATTGCTGAAAGTGGTGTAAAACTCACTCACTCGATGCATTCTCATGCATTATGTATTGTAGTTTTTACAAGCCTCCTCTGGGCGCTGGATGCAAGTGGAAGTAGGGTTCCGAGGGCATCTGGGTAGCCTTGATAACGCAGTGGCTTGTCATGCTATACCTGGGTTTGATGTTTCACTCGAGTACAATATGTGAAGCCCAGTATTACCATATTTTCTTGAGAAAAGTGTGCACCTTTTTTCCAAAAAACACAGCTGTGTAGAAGGGAGTGCACATTATACACACCATAATGAGTTTTGATGGGTTTTTTCCCCCAACGCAAAGACATTACCGTGAGCATGTAACACCGGAAATACCATGTCAACAAATCCATACTGAAGTATGCAAATTAATCATGTAATTACACTGTCTGGCTATAAAAAGTGTTCATTGTATATCTGGACTTATGTATTTAACATATTTCATTAATTTTATTCGAAATTCCTTTTAATATTGTTTTAATCAATTTCGGCGAAATTGTGTGTGAAGCAATCGAAAGATCGCACAACTCACCGTTATTAACAGCAACCACGGTCAGATTACCGCTATTGACGCCTTGAAATGAACTTTAGTTGACACAGAATGGATACATATATCATAAATGCCATACTTTGACTCGTTAAAAGTCATAGATGTTGTAGTTTGATGATTCTATGTCAACATGTAGTTCTCACAATCATGTGCGCGGGAGCCTCCACGGTGACTGGTCAAATTGTTCCATGTGAAAAAAAAATAACCGGCAATAGCGATCAGATGCACCGAAGTGCTATGCTTAGGGTTATTATTATGCTATTATTTTAGTGCCCTCGTGGTGATATGGCTGGAATATTGATAAAAGCAGCACAAATACCACTCGTCTTTTGTGGTGGATATGAATTACATGTCATGTCCTTTGATTGGCTAACCAAGAAATTATTTTTGTGTTTATGCTTCCATAAACCGAAAATATTGACGTCAGCCCTCTAGCAGACGACTGTTTTCTGATTAGATGATAATAGAGGGGGAATGCCAGAATAATGTCACTAATTTTGTGTTGTTGTCTACATATTTTTGTTACTGATGAAATAAGCATTCTGTGACGTTATTGTCCCCCAGCACGAGGTGGAGGTGGAGATATAGGAATGGGTGCTGTCTGTCCGTCCATAACGTTTTGTTTCCGAAGCAGAACTAAAAAACCATGAGAGAAATCTTAACCAAACTTGGCACATAGATAGGTCTAGTGGTAAACTGGTGCCTTTTGATAGTTTGGAATTTTTGAAAAAAATATTTTTCAAGGTTTCCATGGCAACGACTGTAACTTAGATGGAAAATAGTGCTCTTTTCCGGAGGGCTAATGCCTTGCACACAACCGGGCATGTCATATAGGCGGGGGATATGAGTATTTCATGCTTGTTACTGTTGACTTCAATATATCAAGAACTGACTTCAATATATTTTGGCGTTTATGGAGGTATAAACATAAAAACAGTGTGTTCTATATTTTTATGCATGATTTGAAACAATTTGATAAACTATCTTTCAGATTTCCAATGCCCCCCTCTTGGAGGCCGCAATCGACCACTGGTCACAGGGGAGATAACTACATTTGTGCCGAGTATCAACCTGCCAATGAAGACCTTGTACATGAACCCATTCCCAAACAGACTGGACGAGTTCGATGCCCGCTTCCAGGAACCAGTGCTCATCACACTCAAGTCCTCCCAGAAGTTCTTTCTTCCTGATCAGTCCTACATACCCATGGAACAAGTCGTGGCGCCTAGTAGCTGAATTGTATTATAAACTATATGGAGTCAGCAAATGGCAGCCAAAATAATATTTCAAACTTTCCTTGGAGTCATTGAAGTCAAATATTTTATACAATGGAAATTAATAAATTCATATTTGTAAATTATAACTGTCGTTGAGGGGAAATAATTAGGATATTGTTGCATATGAAATCATTGAAATTACATATTTGTCAGAATATTACTACATGCATAGTGCATGCTCTAAAAGTGTTCGGACTACCTAAGCAAAATCCATGTAATTAAGGTTAGAAGAAAGCATTCTGGAATTAAAGTTTCTGTTAAGAGGGAAATGAAATATGAATCTTTATCCTTATCTGCTCATAAGTTTGTGTAAAGCACCCAGTACTAATTTGCTTTTAATTAGTGTCTAAGAAATCAGTGTTTATCAGTATTTACAGACAATTTAAATGGGATTATTGAATATTTTTAGGGTGAAACTCGCAATTTTAATTTAGTTTAGATTCTCATTTCTGTATATATCAAATGTAAATTTTTATGATTAGTATATTGAGTTTCTACCTGATAGACAGATTACGTGTGTGTTTTATGTCCACACACTGTCTCTTGTTGATTGTCATGCTTAATATACACCAGGCTACATAGAGTGGAGCTTTGTTAACTCAAGTCTTAGAGCCATGGACAGTAGAGTGAAACAAGCAATATCCAGGGGTCCCCCTAAAACATACAAGTGACACTCTGTTCATGCCAACAGCTTACAGTAAAGTCATCTGGATTAACTCATTTCTCAATAAGGGAGTCCTTTTTGTCACAGTAATGTCAATTTTATTTAGGTAGACTCTATTGAGTTATTTATTGATAAAATCGTGGTTTCTGGACAAATGGGGTCCTGAATTGTTTGATAGGCATTACTTAGAAGTTGGCGGATGCCAATGTAGACACAATTTATGGATAACAACTTCTTTAATACTGTAAAGGTGACGTTTCGGTATAGATCCTTATACCGTTGTCAACCTTGAAAACTGTATAAGGATCTATACTGAAACGTGGCCTTTACAGTATTCAAATAACTATTGCTATCAACGATATTTTAGTATTTGTGATTAAATTATCTGTCTTGTTTTTAAAAAAATCTTTAGTTTAAAAAAAAACTTTTCCCGTGAGGTCACGTGATAACCAAATATGGGATAATAGTCTCGATCCAAATGTTACAACGCGTACACTTGAGCAGACTCATGAATATTAATTAGACCGTTCACTACGTTAACAGATCGTTATTATAACAGAAACAAACGTATGTTTTCCATGTAAATCTAAAATGATATTATTTGTTATTAATTGTCCGGTGAATAAACAATTTAAATTGAAACAATTCATAATTCATTATATTATGAATACGTAAACTTGTAATGTGTGTGAAAAGTCGTACTAAAATTCGCTATTTGAAGGGGGCGTGGACTAAATGCAAATGTCCGATTGGGATTTTAAATTTTCCGGACCCCTGCTTTACACTACTAAAAAAGTTGTTATCCTTAAATTGTGTCTACTTTGAAATGGGGTCCTGACTGACAAGGTTTGACTATCAAATTAAAGGAGTTCAAGTTTACAAGACTTCGCTGCATATGTATTTATCACAGAATTAAAAAATGCTTTCCAATAATATCTGTTTTATGTCACTGCAAGTCATGGTATTGCCAAATATTTTCCTGGAACCTTTTTCTTAATCCTGTAGATTCTTTCACAATTCCTGTATTACCAAAATGTAACACGTTTGTACATTCTGTCGAGTCACATTAACTTCACACATATATTGCATATTTGATGTTAATGTACTATTATGTTACCTTCCACAACTCAACATTGATGTTCATGTAAAGGTATCCATGTGTTCTCATCATCACCAGGGGCGGTTGGGTAGCCAAGTGGTTAAAGCGTTCGCTCGTCACACCGAAAACCTGGCTTCGATTACCGACATGGGTTCAATGTGTGAAGCCCATTTCTCGTGTCCCCTGCCGGACATTCCTGGGTCAAAGTGGGGTAAAACTATACTCACTCACTCACTCATCATCCCCATGTAATCATCATATTTAGGTGGGATAGCCTAGAGGTCAAAGCATTTGCTCGTCCTGCCGAAGACCTGGGTCCTATTTCCCGTGATTGGTACGATGTGAGGAGCCTGTTTCTGCCTTCACCATGATATTGCTGTAATATAGCTGAAAGTGGCGTAAAACTTCATTCATTCACCCACTCATCATCATATTCATCCATTATCCTAAGATTTAAGATTTGACATATTGTGTATACTTCACACAGCTGCCCATAGTAATTATCAGTATTTAATATTTTGTTTTAAAGCCAGTATTTTTGCAAAATGTACACAGGAGTTAAAGAGGGAATACTTTATAAATAACAGACATTATGTCCTGGTTTCGAGGTACAAAAAGACTGGGTGTAATATTGGATATGTTTATGTATGTATTTATTTCGTTTTCAAGCCGTCCACCTTGGTTAACAATCTTACTGCTGAATATTGACTGTGATAATGTCAACTGCGTTTATCTGTGTGTGAAACGTCAGTTACCTTAATAAACTGTTGTTTTTGCTATCCAAATGGTTTTGTGTTTATTCCTGAAGCTTCATTAAAACATATTTGGAACATATAGAAGGTACCAGTGTAATGTGAACCCAACACTCTTGAAACTATACCTGAGTCATAACCAGAGCTTGAAACAGCTGCTAGTCCATAATGACCTGTTATATACTCAATGCCAAAAGAAACGACCATAGAAATATATGGAGAAGTATTACCTTAAGAAGAGATGTTTCCAATGTATACCAATTAATGACAAAACCAAGTGTTACCACAGTGTCTTTATTCTTATCACGATATGCTGCATGTGATTGCCAAACTTAACAGGCAAATCCTGCATGAGACAAATGGTACATCTTTAAATATTAACCAACATGTATGGTATTCACGTTTCTTTTGGTGTTGAGTATATATCAGACTGACCAGCACATTTTCAAGAAACATTTATAATATATTTCAAACTTATTCACATAATCGATGATCAAATTTAATGTAATTAGGGCCTGATTACATTAAATTTGATCATCGATTATTGGTTTATAGAGTTTAGCAGCCTCTGAAGGCAGATGGGAAATAATCAAAATCAGTTTTGAAAATATAAGAGATCCGTGACAACATTTCCTACTTCATTGTGCTTATTACCATATTTTGTTGTGTAGATTTATAGGATCCTTTTGGGAGGAACTTTGCTACCCTTTATGTGAAATCCTTGCTGGAGCCAGCGAGAGAACAGACATACATGTAGTCAAACTTATTTGTTTCAAGAGAACGGGAAACATGGGCAAGCTCTAGGAGAGGGTTGCACAAATGTCATTCAGTGACATTAAAATATTGTTATATGACGTACTCATTACAGCTGCTAGTGGTCACACTTCGTTGTTTTTTATCTTACCTCTGACGTTAATTAGGACGTGAGCATGGCAATGAGACGTGTGACAAGACTCCTCTCCGTCTTTTGAAAAAAACATTGTCACCCAGTAACATTAAAATATTACCGTATGACGCACTCATTACAGCTACTGGTGGTCACACCTTTTTTCTCGCCTCCATTGACGTTATTTGGGATGTGGATATAACAGACGCGACAAGCTCCTAACAAGACTACTCTTGATTCCCTATAGAAGCATGGACCAATATCATGGCCTGACGGTAATGGATCTCTACTCAGGTGTCCATTTCGATGACACCGCCGAAAATGAAACAGAAGGTAAATCTAAAACGAACATACGCAGAAAAACAATCAAGGTCCTTGAAGTCGAGAGAAATTCCATCACTCATAAGTTTAATCCAAAGTCAGGACTGGTGAGAAAGCTGTCTCCTGCCAACGGCACTGACGCTAAATATGGACCGCTTCAACGCCAACGCCGCCAAAGCAGTACTGGACCATATGCCTTGGACAAAGGACAGAGGCGAAGAACATCCCTAATAGAACAACGAGTGTCATTAGTCGTCCGGAGGACGTCACTTGTCCAACAAGATGGGCTTGTTACAATCGAGAAAGGCGGAATATCCAACAACCCTCTGTAGGGAGATTGAGAGCAGGAAGACAATATTCACCGCTATTTCCTTTGGACGGGTAATATGTCTCACATTATATCTTCACAGATTGTACCATTTCTTCTGCCAAGGCTGACGTATACTCTCGAACTCTGTTTTTGAGCAACTTCATCAAAGATCTGGTCAGGCAACAGGACCTTCAGCCATGTTGTACTTAAACATATATTGATCAAGCATCTTTTGCGTGAGTGAGCGGACATGACAATCTTTCAACGTTCTTCACCGTCCAAAATACATTTGACTCAGATCATTATTTTTGTAGTTCTTAACATTTCGAAATTACGATCATTTTGCCGCTAGTTTAGGAAAGTCAGTCACATTGTGACATTCTAGCTCCCTTCGTCATGACTGTTTAAAGTTTCTTGTTGTTATGCGTGTGTGAATGTGTGTGTGTATTTGTGTGAGTGTGTGTTTGTGTGACGATGTTATCAATCTATGCCTTGATCAATGCGTTTTCACTATGTGTGTGTATGTGTTTTGCCATGTATACTCCCAAATATTTGCACTTACTTATTGTAGTTTTCTTATTTAGTGTGTACA
This sequence comes from Haliotis rufescens, assembly GCF_023055435.1. Classification (NCBI taxonomy): domain Eukaryota; kingdom Metazoa; phylum Mollusca; class Gastropoda; order Lepetellida; family Haliotidae; genus Haliotis; species Haliotis rufescens. Next base: position 6,598,240 of record NW_025963857.1, read on the forward strand.
ATGTTTTGAATGTTATCAATCTTTTTATGCGTTCTCACTATGTGCAAGTATACCCGTCCATATAAATGTTATAAACAGTTAATGTTAAATGATAAAAAATGTTATCATTGTAAATTTGTACCTCCCAAACTAATCCTATAATCAGCTGCAGTATTCACTATTCAGTGAATTGCTAATGTAATGCCCAGAGATTTACATTCTTCGTAGTTACATTTCATGATGACAAGATCTTCATAACATGACTCAATGTGTGATGTACGTTTATAGAAATAGCATTAACATCAAAAATTACTGTTGGAACTGAGGGGTTCAATGGCGACATTAGTCTCTAACGTTCCTGGAGAGGAATAGAAAGATCTGACAGTTTGCCCCTTCCTCCGCGTGTTGGCACCTAGTAACCACGAAACTGCCAACTGTACAATGTGGCTTACATAGAAAAGCATTGTGGATATCATGTTCTTAAGAAACAACAAGGCCATATCAGCACACAAAATAACACACCCTCGCGAGACATCTTTCAAAGGAAAAGTGTCACTGGTCAGCAATGGTCACGTGCATATTACCTGGACTGGCACAGGTGTCATAACCTGACGTTCACCTATTTTGGCATCAATGTGTTTCAATTTCGTTCCTTCTTTTATATGCCCTGGACGTATTTCATTTTGAATAAATGTAATAAATATCCTCAATTGTTATCTTGATGTCTTTTATGTCTTGAATACAAACCACCTTTGTGAATATTCCCAGTGACTGTGATCGTTTCACCAAAGGTAGTGAGTGAGTGAGTTGGGTTTAACGCCGCTTTTAACAGTATTCCAGTTATATCACGGCGTGTCAGCTTAATGTGGGAGGAAAGTCCGAAGGGATGCAGGTCTCAGACGTTTACTACTTCGGTGAAACCCACGAGCACTGGTATGGTGCTGACAAACCTAGAAACATAATCGGGGCGAACCGGGATTCGAACCCACAATCAAAGGTTTCTGGCGTGTCCAAGGGACGCAACTCGGCACAGCCAAACGCGGCGCCTTAACGACTGGACCACCCGTGCCCCCTCACCAAAGGTAAACCTCAAAGACATGTGTCCTTTTGGGACTATTCCAACATCAAGATTGACGCGTATCATTGTCTCAACTAGAAGGCTGTGACATTGTTTTTCTCCCCATTTGAACCAAAACTTTGATCAGTGGCGGAAATGTGTTGGGGGAATTGCACATTCACCCCAATGAGTAAAAACCAATACCTTTGTATTGTTGAACTATATATTTATTCATTAATATCCCCCGCCATCCTTTTTTGATAGTGTGATTTAACCCCATGACGTCTCCCTGTGGAAGCATGAAGTGACATGCTCTCATTTAATACTTTCTTCCAAAACACTGTCAGGTGGTCATGAGTGGATTTTACATCGCTGAAGTATATTGACAAAGTCAAATGAGGATTTATGTCCATTTCCCTCAGAACGTTATGTGGGACTAAGTTATGGTGATCGATGCCTAAAGGACAAAGCTTACACTACCAACCACTGGCTTTCCAGGAGTCGAACTCAGAAATGTATATCTTTTTGCTATTTGCTGATTTTTATTTACTATTTGCTAATTGCTATTTGCTGTTTGCTATGTACTATTTACTATTTACTATTTGATGCTATCGTGTCACTGGATTTTCTGGTCCAACACTTGATTGTCTTTTTTTTTACACGCCGCTGTCGCATGGCAGGATTACTGGTGTGTGGCGTCAGGCAACAAACAAACACTTACCTTTTCATGCAAATTATGTGAGTGGCGGGTGCTGCCGACATGGCAGGACATGCTTATCCTATATCATAAGATGCCACTAACGGGATCAGGTGGTCAGGCTAGCTGACTTGGTTGATACATGTTATTGTATCCCAAATTTCGTGGGTCGATGCTCATGATGTCAATCACTGGGTTGTCTGGTCCAGACTCTATTATTTCCAGACCGCCGTCATGTAGCTGGAATGTTCCTTAGTGCGGCGTTAAACAACAAACAAACAAACAAAAGAACATTCGCCTTTTACGGCAAGCATGGGTTGCAGAAGACCTATTCTACCCTGAATCTTCACGGGTTTCATGTTGTCGTTAGCATACTGTGGTGATGTTAGAATTAAAGTGACAAAACCCTTTCCATGATCAGAGTGAGTGAGTGAATTGGGTTTAACGCCGCTTTTAACAGTATTCCAGTTATATCACGGTGTGTCAGCTTAATGTGGGAGGAAAGCCCGAAGTGATGCAGGTCTCAGGCGTTTACCACTTCGGTGAAGCCCACGAACACGGGTATGGTGCTGACAAACCTAGAAACGTAATCGGGGTGAACTGGGATTCGAACCCACAATCATAGGTTTCTGGCGTGCCCAAGGGACGCAACTCTGCACAGCGGAACGCGGCGCCTTAGACGACTGTGCCACCCGTGCCCCATCCATAATCAGAAGAAATCTCTGCTAAAAGCATAGGCCATTGAGCGAGTATAGTATGTGTTTATGATTCATTATCAAATAGTGAAAAAGGTACAAAGTCATTGTTTAGAATTTATTTACATTTGGCATGTATGATTTTTCATCCTCATATGACCTTTGACTTATATCGACCCTGGAACTTGGTGATAGGCAGGGTGCAGTCAGTCGATCTTTGCGACCCGTGTATATCTGGGTTAGACTACACATGTAGGTAAAAGGCGACTATGCTTGTCGTAAAAGGCGACTAACGGGTTCGGGTGGTCAGGCTCGCTGACTTGGTTGATGCATGTCATCGATCCCAATTGCGTGGATCGATGCTCATTATGTCAGTTACTGGATTGTCTGGTCCAGACTCGATTATTTATAGACAGCTGTCATATAGCTGGAATATTGCTGAGTGTGACGTTAAACAATAAACAAACAAACATACAAAAAAGTTGATCTTTGCACGTCTGTGGACGTCACAGTGTATGGCAGCCCCTAGGCCACCTAACCAGCTCTGCCCAAATCGTTGTTTTCAGTAGGTTAATTATCCTATTTTGCATAACGTGACCAGTAATATCGCATCTTTTTAAAAGGATAAATGAGCGGAGAACAACTCGGGAAGAGATGCAAACTCAGTGTCACACATTCGTGGAGGTCATCCAATTCGGGTGAAACCTGTGAACATTGACGCACTCAAGATGACAGGTGGTCGTCACAGTTTGTTAGCATGTCACACCTCCATTGGAGTAAACTGTTAGTGACGGAGGTGATCACTATATAATGGTGATTCATAGACACTTACATATTCACACTACCAGAAAAATACTTATACCTGGCAACAAGGGAGGAGGATTAGTCACCCTTGTCCACGACAGCTGTACCGCCAAAAATCTCGAATCAAACGTAGGAAACCTTGAAACCCAAGTAATCTCCCTAAAACTGGCAAATGGCAAAGAATTAAGCTTAGCTAACATATATCACAGGGTTACCCATGAAACGAACATGGAAGAACTAACAAGACTAGCTCAAATAGTAGGCAAAGGGTGGGATTTAATGCCCACAGCCGTCTTTGGGAAGACAGGAATGATTCATGCAAATACGGCCAAATGGTAGAGAAATGGGTTGAGGACGACAATCTCATAACTCTGAACAACGGCAGTCACACACGTTATGACCAAGTCCACAACACGTGGAGTTCAATCGATCTCACAATTGCCACCAACAACGTCGCCACACATTGCCAATGGCAAGTCCATGATGTCACTTTGGGAATCGATCACCTTCCTATACTCACCTACATAGGTAGCCCACGACAATTAGAGGACCAGCCCAATCCTCACCCATATGGGACTATGCAAAGGCTGATTGGCCTAAATTCAGGAAGGAATGTATATCATTCAAGTCCTCAGAAATTGCCTCGGATAATCCTGATCTTTTTTGACAAAATCTCACCTAAGCAATTATCGCCGCAGCTGAAAAATCAAATCCAAAAAAGACCACAAAACTGGCAAAACTCCGGTACCATGGTGGAACGGGGGAAAAGCAAAAGCTAGGAGAGTGAGAAAGAAAGCCCTAAATAGGTCAAAAAGGGATAAATCAGCCTTCGCCCAAGTCCGAGCAGCCAGGACAAAGGTAAGACAGCTCATAGACGATTCTAAAAAAGAGTCATGGCAGACCTTCTGCAAGTCTCTAAATAAGAAAACAAATGCTAAAACAGTCTGGAGCAAAATACACACAATCAGGGGTAAGCGTAAACCCATACAAATTTCAAGTTAGGTAACGCCCATACAGTCAGAGTAAAGGCCAACATTCAACCCGAGCACTTCTCATCTGTCAGCAGCAACACAAATTGCAGCCAAGAATTCAAACAGGAAAAAAGGTTTATGCTTCAGATATCAAAACAACCGCAAAGTAAGCATCTGGTATACAATATACCATTTACTGGGACAGAGTTTGATGATGCGATACAACATAGAAAAGGCACAGCACCTGGTCTTGACACAACCAGTTACGAGATATTGAAAAACCTACCTGATCAAACCGAAAGCTTACTGACTGAATTGTATAACACGATATGGTCCAAAGGAGAAGTCCCAAAAGCATGGAAACATGCTGTAGTTCTAAAGCAAGGGAAAGACGAAGCCCTACCAAACTCGTATCGACCGATCTCACTCACCTCAAACATGTGCAAAGCTATTGAAGCCATGGTTACGAAAAGGGTCATGCATCACCTTGAAACTGGCAACCACATAGAACCTGAACAAAGTGGGAGAGACTGGAAAAGGAATTAAAAAAGCTCAATTAAACAGACAATACCTAGCCGCAGTATTTCTGGACTTCAGCAAAGCCTTCGACATGGTATGGCATGACGGACTGCTCACAAAACTAGCACAAAATGGAGTAGAAGGCAACATGGCAAACTTCATAGACAACTTCCTGCAAGACAGGTCGCTATCAGTTAAAATAGGGAACAATCGATCTGATCCTATGACACTGGACAATGGCACGCCGCAAGGCAGCAATATAAGCCCAACCCTGTTTAACATCATGATCAATGATCTTTTTGACCATGTCAGCTCTCCTACCCAAACTTCTAAATTCGCTGATGACGGAGCAATATGGGTAAAGCACAGAGACATTTCACAAATCAGAAAAAAACTCCAGTCAGCCTTGGACGGAGTAGATCAGTGGTGCAATAAATGGGGATTCACCCTTTCAAGTGAAAAAAACTGTTGGAGTTCTATTCAAACGCCGGGGGAAAGATGCCATGATACCCCGTGTCTCCATAAAAGGCAAACTTATAATATATCCGCCATATTTCTTGGGGTGATCCTTGATCAACACCTCACTTGGCGTCAACATATAGAATATGTGGAAAACAGATGTAGAAAAGACCTGAACGTATTACGGGCAATTTCAGGCACATATTGGGACACATCGAGGGACACTCAGCTGGACCTCTACAAATCTCTGATCAGATCAAAAATTGACTATGGTTTTGAGGCCAATATTCTCAGTGACTGTGATCAACGCCATACCTGTGATCGTTTCACCAAAGGTAGTGAGTGAGTGAGTTGGGTTTAACGCCACTTTTAACAATATTCCAGTTATATCACGGCGTGTCAGCTTAATGTGGGAGGAAAGTCCGAAGCGACGCAGGTCTCAGACGTTTACCACTTCGGTGAAACCCACGAGCACGGGTATGGTGCTGACAAAGATAGAAACATAATCGGGGCGAACCGGGAACCGGGATCCCACAATCATAGGTTTCTGGCCTGCCCAGCGAAACGCGGCGCCTTAGACGACTGGACCACCCGTGCCCCCTCACCAAAGGTAAACCTCAAAAGCATGTGTCATTTTGGGACTATACATCAAGATTGACACGTATCATTGTCCCAATTAGAAGGCTGTGACATTGTTTTTCTTCCCATTTGAACCAAAACTTTGATCAGTGGCGGAAATGTGTTGGGGGAATTGCACATTCACCCCAATGAGTAAAAAACAATGCCTTTGTATTGTTGAACTATATAATTATTCATTAATATCCCCCGCCATCCTTTTTTGATAGTGTGATTTAACCCCATGACGTCCCCCTGTGGAAGCATGAAGTGACATGCTCTCATTTAATTCTGTCTTCCAACACATCCTATATCATTCCGTCAAATAGAATTGAATTTTGCCGTTAAGTTGGTGTGGTTTTGCTTTGCTTTTAGCATATCCCATCACAAGAGGCGACTAATGGTATCGGGTGGTCAGGCTCGCTGACTTGGTTGATGCATGTTATTGTATCCTAATTGCGTGGATCGATGCTCATGATATTAATCACTGGATTGTCTGGTCCAGACTCGATTATTTACAGACCGCCGTCATATAGCTGGAATATTGCCGAGTGCGGCGTTAAACAACCAACCAACTAACTTTAAATATTAACCAACATGGTATTCGCGTTTCTTTTGGTGTTGAGTATATATCAGACTGACCAGCACATTTTCAAGACACATTTATAATATATTTCAAACTTATTCACATAATCGATGATCACATTTAATGCAATTAGGGCCTGATTACATTCAATTTGATCTGATGTGATTTGAGTTGAGTTTAGCCGCCTCTGAAGGCAGACGGCCAATAATCAAAATCAATTGTGAAAATGTAAGAGATCCGTGACCACATTTCTAAGTTCATTGTGCTTATTACCATATTTTGTTGTGTGAAGATTTATAGGATCATTTTGGGAGGAACTTTGCTACCCTTTATGTGAAATCCTTGCTGGAGCCAGAGTACTGTTTCAAGAGAACGGAAAACATGGGCAGGCTCTAGGAGAGGGTTGCAAAAATGCCATTCAGTGTCATTAAAATATTGTTATATGACGTACTCATTACAGCTGCTAGTGGTCACACTTCGTAGTTTTTCATCTTACCTCTGACGTTAATTAGGACGTGGCAACCACGTGACAAGATTCCTCTCCAAGTTTTGAAAACAATGTTACCCAGCAACATTAAAATATTACCGTATGACGCACTCATTACAGCTACTGGTGGTCACACCTTTTTCTCGCCTCCATTGACGTCATTTGGAATGTGGATATAACAGACGCGACAAGCTCCCGACAAGACTACTCTTGGTTCCCTATAGAAGCATGGACCAATATCATGGCCTGACGGTAATGGATCTCTACTCAGGTGTCCATTTCGATGACACCGCCGAAAATGAAACAGAAGGTAAATCTAAAACGAACATACGCAGAAAGACAAGCAAGGTCCTCGAAGTCGAGAGGAATTCCAAGGTGAATCCAAAGTCAGGACTGGTGAGAAAGCTGTCTCCTGCCAACGGCACCGACGCTAAATATGGACCGCTTCAACGCCAACGCCGTCAGAGCGGTACCGGATCATATGCCTTTGGAGACAAAGGACAGAGGCGAAGAACATCCCAAATAGAACAACGAGGGTCATCAGTCGTCCGGAGGACGTCACTTGTCCAACAAGATGGACTTGTTACAATCGAGAAAAACGGAACATTCAAAAGCCCTGTGTAGAGCAAGAAGACAATATTTCACGGCTATTGCTTTTGGAGGGCTTACATCTTTACAGATTGTTCAGATGTCTTTTTATTGGAAGGAGAACAGTCCCAGTAATTTGTTCTTTCGCTGATCAAAACTTTTATTCATCGAGCATCTTTAGCGTGAGTAGGATGGCATGATAATGTTTGAACATGTTTTGCTGTTCAAAATGTATTTGATCTTCATTTGATGTTTCGTCGCTAATGTTCCACTTTTTACTATACACAGTGTTTTGAATGTATGTTTTCGTCAATAAATAAGATAATTAACAGTTAATCTTTGGTTTTTAAAATGATATTAATTTAGAATGTAAACTTACCTCACTAACTAACCATAAATCTGAGGTATTTACTATTCAATGCTGCTGTCATTAGAGAGAGGGAGACTCACTGTCGTTGTTTCACTGTGCGACAATCAAACTGTATCTTGATTATATTTGAATTGCAAACAGTATAGTGGGTGACGTACTAAGTAAAGCGACAACGCCCTTTCCATATCCAATAGAAATTTCTGCATGAAGCAGTGTCGATAGTGCAATTCCGACTATATCATTAGCATGTGTTTTTTGAATCACTATCAAACAGTAATGATACCAGGTGTTCGCGAAAAAGAGAGCGTATCCTGCCCAACCGGTGGCACCAGTCATAAACACATGCAAAGACAAGTCAATTGTCTACCTGAAAAAAACATGGAAACTTATGGTACAAGTCAAAATAAGGAATTGCATCAGACATCATTTTTGTCACTGATGCGTCAAATTTGGAAATGTCCGCCACATGTCAACCATAAAACTTTTGAAAGCTTCACTGAGGCCTTGAATGTTGTAGCCTTGATCAAACAACTTCTGAGCAAGAGTCGCGTGACGCTCTTTGGAATCTTGGTCGAAAGAGCATGCTTGATTGTATCTAAAAAGTTGCGAAATGTAAACATTAAAGGCTGGAGCTGCTTGAATATTGCTCAATATAAAGGGAAAGTTGACTATTGGAAAGTTGAAGGCATCCCTCTTGTCATACAGTGTTGTGGAGAGTGTTTTGTCACTCTGAATCTTTCTGCATAGATCTAAATATGAAACAGATGAGGCGGTCTCACTGGTCTCCTCTATTTCTAGTTCAGGTGGGTAAATCAGTGGAAGGGAATTGGCTATTTGATTGTTATTGAACGATATCAGATCATCGATATACGTGAAGTTAAGATTACCCTGTTTTGACTTTGCAAATCCGAACATAAAATCCGATTTATATGCATAAAGAAACAAATCAGCAGGAATGGGAACACAGTTGATGCCTATGGGGATGCCTACTTCTTGCCTTAAAGTCTTACCCCATAGTTTTGCGTAGATGTTATCAATGAGGAAGTCCAACATTTCACATATTGTTTTCTCAGTAAACGTCAGATGCCATTTGCTCATCTTTCACAAATTGTCCTGAACCTCTGAATTAGATACGTACCTGTATCTGTGTACACCACGTTTTGTAACAAAGGCCCCATGGAATGAAGTTATTTCTTAGATTTGTCATGTGGTATAGTGGTGGACAAAGTTGAAAAATCAAATGTTTTGACAGAATGAAACTTCTTTTCTGAGACTGCAAAAAGTCAAGCAAATCCTTTGAGTTTTTTTAGAATACCACAAGGTATTAATTCCACTTGTCTCAAATACTTTCTATGAATATATTATATGGTCAGTCTTTGAGGCAAGGAATTGGTGGTACATTTGCTGGACCCAGCAATATATCCTTCTTTGTACGGATTTTTATGGAGCTTTGGAATCCAATACAAAAGAGGAAGGGACATGTCTTCAGGTATTAGAGTCAAGTCAAAAGTTGACAGTATAGATTTATGGGTTTGGTAGATTTCTTCCTCAGTTAACACACTGGCCTTATATGTTGCATTTTTTTATATAGCATTTATACCAAGTTCTTTTATCAAACAATTAATGTAGTGATGCTTACTTATGGTTATGCCTTGTCAGTGGGAACAACCATAAACTTTTCATGTAGGGCAACCATACTTTGGAAAACAGCTGGCTGGGATAGTGAGTGAGTGAGTGAGTATTGTTTTACGCCGCTTTTAGCAATATTCCAGCAATATCACGGCGGGGGGACACCAGGAATGGGCTTCACACATTGTACCCATGTCGGGAATCGAACCCGGGTCTTCGGCGTGACGAGCGAACGCTTTAACCACAAGGCTACCCGACCGCCCCTCTGGCTGGGATAGAATGGGTTTATTCCAATTACGCTTCCTCTTTGTAAGTTGGTGCATTCTACCAATGACAACATCAAACACTGACTTAACCCACTCTGAAAGACATTCAACAGGTTCCTCTTCTCTTTTGGCCCCATATCATGGAAGCATTAAGATAATAAATATGATCGAAATATGATGCATGTCATCAGCAATATTCCAGCTATATGACGGCGGTCTGGAAGTAATCGAGCCTGGATCATACAATCCAGGGATTGACATCATGAGCATCGACCCATGCAATTGGGATACGATGACATGTATCAAACAAGTCAGCAAGCCTGACCACCCTATCCGGTTAGTCGCCTCTTACGACAAGCATAGTCGCCTTTTACGGCAAGCATGGGTTGCTGAAGACCTATTCTCTACCCGGATCTTAACGGGTCTCTTTCCTCAATAAGTTTTAAATGATTGTACATTATTAGATGATCACGCTACGGTTATTCTCTCTGTGATAAACAACAAAAGTGAAGACCTCGCCTTCTTGTCACCCAATGTCACACCTTTGTCGAGACTGAATTGATTGTGTTTTAACCGATGTGGGAACTACACTGTACCGTACCGACCTCAAATGCCAACTTGGGCATGTTGAAACCAGGCGTATTTACGAAAACGATAATTGGTGTTCATTCATGTTATGCTTAGTGAGTGAGTGAGTGAGTATGGTTTTACGCCGCTTTTAGCAATATTCCAGCAATATCACGACGGGGGACACCAGAAATGGGCTTCACAGATTGTAGCCATGTCGGGAATCGAACCCGGGTCTTAGGCGTGACGAGCGAACGCTTGAACCACTAGGCTACCCGACCGCCCCTGTAATCCTTAGGCACCTACACTTTAGTGTATCTAGGAGGACATAATTATGTGACCAACCATGAGATAAGGGACCTTATGGGTGAAAAATAACATTTTGACTTCTTATTCATTTTAAAACTACAGTATCTTAGGACCACAAAACTACAATTCATAAGCTTTAATGCATATTTCTTACAGAGATACAAAGTGTAAGTCAATTCTTATCATTTTTTATCACAATTTCTTATGTAGGCCTAGATCTATAAAAAAGTTCCTCATTAGTAGAGGTGACATGAGCGTATGCATGCACAACTTGCTCTTCATAAACCCGTCTTAAAAAAAAATCACCATTAGATGAGAAAGGTCTGTTAAGAACTACCACAATACGTCAGTCACAATGACAGCGCGTCGTAATACATTTACGTCAAGTACAAGATGTCAAATGGCCGACACGATAAACGTGACGGGAGAGAGTTGTTAATGAACCTGTGGCGGTTACATATTTAAGTTATCATTGATCGATTGGCCGATCATTGGAAGGTGATTAAAGATGTGTCAAATAGACACTAAGGTAAATTCATAGATTGCTGTAGACTGTCACTGCCAGCCTAGACACGTATCGAGTCAATACCACGATAGTTTGATAATGTGTATTTCCTCGTTTTGTTCACTAGGATGGGTCGTAGCGAGGATATTCGTGAACGATCATGCAGTCGAAACCCTCTGACGTTTCTCAGTGCATTCTAAAATGTTCAAGATTAAAGGGTCTAAATGATCAGAAAGAACGTTTCTGTATGTATTCGTGCTAGGGAATTCCCAGGGGTTTCCCCAGGAATGTAGAAGTCGTCCGTCAGTGTTTACGTCATTTCGTCAATCACGGTCTCGTCAAAACCGTATGAACGTCAAATTGTGTCGTTCATACACTTATAAACGTCAATTTCGCGGTCATGTGGCCGACCTCTCGTCCAATGGAAAAGCCGTATATCGTGTACACTTCAAATAAAAAAATTATTACTTCATAAGCACATTTTATTACTTACTGATGTAAAAACTACGGTCCAATACAAATGTACAATTCCAAATATGGTCGTTTCAGGTGTTCACTCATATGCAAGTCCAGCGTCATAGATTTGTTGGTCAATTCTTTTGATGAGTTATCTTGGGGAGGGCTTCGTCTTGACGATCACAAGCTTGAAGCAAAGGGTTAACCAACATTAACATCACGTTCCACCTTCTAGTTCACGCAGGAAGTTCGTCTCAGTTCATATGTAACTAACATATTTTCTACAAAAACCCATCTTCTGGTGGGCCTCATCCTCTATTGATCCTTTCATTTTCTTACCCTCAAGCGATGGGCAAACTTCCTTGTTAGAAGTGCAAATATATCTTTTCAGATGCTGTTGCTGTTCAGTGTACATATATCCCCTCTAATAAGACATTTGGCAAAGGGACGCGCATACAGCATGACATTATTACAATAGATTTACCTGTTTTACCTTAGAAGAATGCAAACGTGAATGACCTGAGACTTCATGGCCCAACCATTCGATATTCCGGGGAGTTAGGGGGATTTTATAGCCAAATATAAATTGTCCTTAAAGAAATGTCCTTAAAATAATTATGCTTCAGGCTGTTAAAAAAAGAAATTGCCTGCCACAAAAAGGCGCGAGGTGATTTCCTGAAGACAAATTCAGGCTCATATTTAAAATTAAAAATATCTGGTTTAGTAGCTGCAGCTGAAAACTATTTGATCTCGATACAAATTTATGATTATAATCACCTGATAATATTGCAAGAAAGCACCGAGGATCATTGTTACTCGAGATGCTGCAATTCCAAGAAGCTATAAATTAAGTTCAAGTTTCTGATACAAACTGCACTTGTGTGACAGGTTGCCATACTGGGGTAACTATAGTCCTGCACCATGACCGTGGAAAATATTTATTTTATGAAAAAATAATAATCTAGAAATGCATACAAAAGCAAGTCTAGCCAGCTCAAGCTAGCTCTATTCCACAGCATAGGGAATTTTTTTTATTTTTAGAGTCAAGAAGGATATTGTGTAATATAAGATTTCAGAGACTAAATGTTAGTCTAGGGTAACTACTAAAGCAATTTTATTGAGGCTATCGCCGTCGCACGACCGGAGAACTACTGCTACTGCTGTACTGCGTCAGGTAGTAAATACTTACGTTTTAATGCAAACTGTGTGAGTAGCGGGTCCTAAAATAACCTGGTGTCATCTCTGATTTTCAGTGGGCCATTCATATAATTTGCAAAGCTATTTTGCCCTTTACGCCAAAATTCTAGACTGGTTATTCTCTTGCATTGACAATTTATATTTAGAAGTTGACGGTTGACACGGTTGGGGCAATATAAGGATAACACCTTCTTAAATATACTATTTAAACGATACCTACCATAAGGATCTATACTAAAACGTCCCTAAATAGTATACTAAAGAAGTTGGCATTCTCGCAATGACAAAGACATTTCAAAGGGTTCACTTTTAATAGCATTCTTGTCAGCTGCAAAAACCTGCACTAGCTAAACAATCCACATGTGTATAACCCTTATTCGTCCCCTTGTCATGAAATATTGGGAATCGACCACACCATTATACCAACAGACAGGGACCTCAAATGTCACGTTCATCAGCTGTATGATGACTGTAGCAACCTTGAAATATACAATCAGTTGTACCCCATCGTCCTTGTAGAAAGTTCTACAAATACTTACCCAGTAAACTCCAGACTGAAGTCGAAAACACCCGATCACAGTATAAAGCCTTTTGCCACATAACGCTCTCAACCACCCTTGAACCGTTAAAGATGTATGACGTCGTTTGTATAACCACATTGCCTGGTGTACCTTCCCGGCACCTGAATTAATTTACCTTGAAGTGCTTGAAAACATATAGGCCATGTGCAAGACAGCTGTTTTGTTCATTTGTGGATTTCACGTCATCCGGGTTCGTTGGGTCTTTCGCGTGTCACTAATGACCTAGCTACTTCCACGCTGAACAGTTAACGTCTTAAACGATAAAGGCGAAATAATTGCCTGAGTGAGTGAGTGAGTGTAATAGTGTTTTACCTTGCTGTGGGTAGCCTTTCGCAGGAATGTCGTGTTAAGAGATAATTAGAAAAAAATGTTGCCATGGAAACATTTGGGGAACAGAGTTCAATTCGAGTTGAGGAGTGTAAACCAAACAGAAGCACAATGTTTGCAAATGTAGTTCATTGTGTATTTAATAAAAACGACAAACTTTACATAATTATTTACACACACACACACACACACACACACACACACACACACACACACACACACACACACACACACACACATATATATATATATATATATATATATATATATATATATATATATATATATATATATATATAATATAAAAGTCCAACGTTGAGCTGTATAATTTTTACGTTTATATAGGACTATACATGCCTGTTTGTGTGGTTTTGTTTCTAAACATCACATGCAAAAAAGGTCACCGTCAGTCACGCGGGCACCCAAGCATGTAACCCCGGTTTAGTAGTCTCAAACGACTCCCCCTAAATTTGATTCATATGGGCCTAGGCTCACATGACTCCCCTAGCCAGGCTCAAAACACTTTCTCTAGGCTCAGCGAACTCCCCTACTGGGCCCAAATGATTCCCCTTGTTTTGAAATAAAATGATTACAGAAAAAATAAAACATAGACTCGAATAACTCTAGATTTGGGAGTCATTTGAGACTCCTACACCGGTATTCCACGCGACGAGTGCAAGATTTGATTGTCCGGGGGTTAGGATATTTTGTGGAAAGCTGATTTGTTCCAGAAAATGTTTGAAATAATATTTAAGTCTCACAGGACATGCTAGATATCCTGAATTAAATGTGTTGGGGAACCACAAGGAATTGCTACACGCCTACTTTCAGAACGTTAACCTGTTTGGTGTACATAATTCCGTCCCTTAACCAGTTTGCAGCGCCACTAACCGCTGGACAAACGGCGGTTTACTGTGTCAATAACTTATAAATTAACGCTGATCACATCCTCATTGCCAACAAAACAAGATTCTTTGTAGAAGCGCTCCTTGTCTAATTCTTTGAAGTCGGAACAGGATTTATTGTGAAAAGGACGAGGCTTATCCCGCTACTAAGAAAATGTTCAAATTTTTCAGGTGCGCATGTTATCATTTACATCAATAAATATTATGTTTCTACACTACTTTGTTTGTTTTCAAAGGGTTTGATGTGTTGAAAACGCAACATGACAGACAGACAGACAGACAGTTTATTCAGTAAGAAGGCCATAGGCCCATAATACAGACAATGGTTGATTGCATGAACTACGCATGCCAAGGAAGTAGTCGATTTAAGTTTCTCTTAGCCGTTGGACTTTATATAGATATAAACATGTGTTATATACAACATCAAAGTTTTCTGATGAATTAATTTCAGTAAAAGATGTTAAAGTTTGAAACTTGATATACTGTTTAAGATACATATTTCTTAGGGCTGAATAACGCTCACAAGTAAAACATGAAATTCATCTTGAATAAAAGATATACCATTTTCTATACAATATTTACATAATCGTTCAGTGTATGGTACATTTGTATATCTCCCCAAGTCAATTGCAAGTTTAAACTTGCTACATCTGAAACGAGTCATACATATTCTCAGATGTACTGGTATGGGGAGTGTAAGATATTTTTCTACATTTAACAGGGATTTAAAATGTTTATAATTAAAGGTATCAGATATACTATTGATAGAACTACACCATGATTGTTGAAGGTTATCAAATAATCTTTGCTTAAACATGCTAGATATCCTGAATTAAATGTGTTGGGGAACCACAAGGAATTGCTACACGCCTACTTTCAGAACGTTAACCTGTTTGGTGTACATAATTCCGTCCCTTAACCAGTTTGCAGCGCCACTAACCGCTGGACAAACGGCGGTTTACTGTGTCAATAACTTATAAATTAACGCTGATCACATCCTCATTGCCAACAAAACAAGACTCTTTGTAGAAGCGCTCCTTGTCTAATTCTTTGAAGTCGGAACAGGATTTATTGTGAAAAGGACGAGGCTCATCCCGCTACTAAGAAAATGTTCAAATTTTCAGGTGCGCATGTTATCAATTTACATCAATAAATATTATGTTTCTACACTACTTTGTTTGTTTTCAAAGGGTTTGATGTGTTGAAAACGCAACATGACGTTGTAATGTACACATCACACTGTGTTTAGGCAGCGGAACTTTATATGAAAGTTGGTCCAATCATAACGGTATTTACTCTGGTAACCTTCTTCATTTGAATCTTTTCACACGTCCATAGAACACAGTCGCTAGAATGTATGTTTGAAGTTAGAAAATCAAACAGAGACGTGCATATCACGTGAAAGCCAACACAAAACACTCCCCTTTACGACCCAGGAAGATCCGGGGTAGAATAGGTCTTCAGCAATCCATGCTTGCCGTAAAAGGCGACTATGCTTGGAAGAAGCGACTAACGGAATCGGGTAGTCAGCCTCGCAAACAGAAAAAAAAATCCACTCCCCTTAACACGGATATCCCGGGTTAGAATTGGTCCCCATCCTGTTTGTGGAAAGAGTTGACTTAAATAGACCGGCATGATCAGGCTTGGTGCCATGCTTTGTTTGTTTGTTTGTTTGTTTGTTTGTTTGTTTTTAAGGCCAGACAATATTCCAGCTCTTTGATAGCGGTATGTAAATAATCGAGTCTGGACCAGACAATCCATTGATTGACATCATGAGCATCGATCTACGCAATTTGGATCGATGACATGCATCAACCGATCCGGTAAGTCGCCTCTTACGACAAGCATTGTCACCTTTTACAGCAAGCATGGGTTGCTGAAGACCTATTCTCTGCACGGATCTTCGCGGGTCTGGTGACATGCAAGCTATCTACCCCGGCGACATGGGACGTTGTTCATAATATCAATCACTGTGTCTGGTCCAAACAAGATTATTTTCCGTCCGTTTGAGATAGCTGGAATACAACGGCGGCGTTAAAATACTTTCACCCCCTAACCCCGTTTATTTCCTTCTTTGACTGTCAACGTCATCCACGTGCTCTTGTGACCAGTAGTACACTTTGATGTTTACGTACTCGGTCGTGTTGGCGTTTCATCTCACGTTAACCTGACCATAACTATCCGGGTTAGAATTGGCCTTCAGCGACTAGCGGGATCGGGTGGTGAGGCTCTCTGATGTATGTCACCGCATCCCGATATTCTGGTCCAGAAAAGAAACAAACAATAGGAATTTTGTGCACCTGGTTCTTCTGAAACACCCTGATTAGCAGTAGCGAAATGTATCAGCTATCTAACAGCTAGCTCTTTCTTCTTTTAGAAAGCATCGTTAAACTGTGCACCTGCGTAAAGGGTGTTTTTATTTTATGGTGCACACTGGCCGCGTAATGGCGACCTTTGGAGTATGCACATATGCATGTAACAGTTCTCACCCCCCCCACCCCCCCCCCCCCCCACCACCCCCCCCCCCCCCCCCCTCCCTTGATATTGCTGGAATGTTGCTAAAGGCGGCGTAAAAACATACTCACTCACTTTTTTTCCAGTTTCCATACTTTACAACAGACTGTAGCCGAATTCTCATCTCCAGTAATAGTAGATACATGCCACCCAATCCACATCTTATTCATGGTTACTATAGCAACATGTGTTGTAAACACTCCACCATCAACTACCCACTTTTAGGGAACATCAAAGGGATGTTTTGTTCTTCGGATTATTCATAATATTATGGAGCTGATTATTTTACATTTAGAAACGATGAAATATATAAGAAAAATAGCAAAAACATTTTAGTGTATTCATGTTATGCTGATTTGAAGAACACAAAGATTAGGATCTTTAAATTTTCATTTTTTTTCCATCTACCTACAGGGATTATACACAAAACATAAAACGTCAACGCCAGAGAATATCCAATCGCGATTATCCGCCGAAACAGATTCCATTGGGCATTAACAACCTTAAGCCAAGAAATAACAGACAGTCTGGCCTAACTGATTAGATCGGATGCCATTTGGAAGTATTGGATATTATAGTGACAGGTGGCAGCCGTTTTGTCCCTGACCTTTTGGATGTCAACAGGTAGCTTACCTGAGCGTTCAAATTACAGGTAAAAACATCGGAATCGAGAGGTCACACAGTTCAAAATACTCCACATACATGGCATGTGGACTTATCTCCATGTAAATTGTCGGAATGCTATTGGTTGTCAGGCCTAGGGATCAACGACTGTTTTGCCATCTGCAGGAAAACCGGGTGATTAATGTTTGTCCATCAGGTAACGTGATAAAATGATGCAGCCCGTGTTTCTCTACTCAACTGATACTGTTGCTCCGAAAACCCTGGATCTCAGCCAGTACTTGTATTTCTGAGCCTACTAATACACCGCGCCAAAGACAAAAGTCACACGAAGATTTTGAATGCGCCGTGTTACTGTTTGTTTTTGTATAACAGTATCTTGATTGGAGTGAGTGAGTATGGTTTTACGCCGCTTTTAGCAGTATTCTAGCAATATCACAACGGTGGGCGCCAGAAATGGGTTTCATACGTGTCGGGAATCGAACCCAGGTCTTCGGCGTGACCACAAGGCTACCCGACCGCCCCGTCTTGATTAGTTAAATTGTAAAAGAACAATATTTCAATCATACTACGCGTGTCTGCTTGAGGTGGGAGGAAAGTCCTATCATGTAAAGTGAAGCGCGATAAAGACGTCTTCCATTTGGTGAGTGAGTGAGTTGGGTTTAACGCCACTTTTAACAGTATTCCAGTTATATCGCGGCGTGTCAGCTTAATGTGGGAGGAGAGCCCGAAGTTATGTAGGTCTCAGACGTTTACCACTTCGGTGAAACCCGAGAGCACGGGTATGGTGCTGACAAACCTAGAAACATAATCGGGGCGGACCGGGAATCGAACCCACAATCATAGGTTTCTGGCGTGTCCAGGGGACGCAACTCTGCACAGCGAATAGCGGCGCCTTAGACGAGTGGGCCACCCGTGCCCCCTTCCATTTGGTGAAACCCACAAGGAGATGTATGAGGCTGACAAACCAAGACCCACCATCAGGACGAATCTGGGATTTGAACCGATCACTGGATCCTGGCAAGACTAAGAGATGCAACTCTTTTGTAAGGGCATTGTCTGGGTTCGTGTTGTCGTTTACACGTTTTTAAGGGGCCTGTCTAATTTGTAAGATTATTTGCGAATACGTTAATTAACGTAATTGAGAACGTCTGTTCGATCCCCGCTGACCCGATCTTGTTATAATATTTTGTTGTCTGAATTCCTCGTGGTGCTGGATTCCCGGTGGTGCTGGTTTCCTGGTGGTGCTGGTTTCCTGGTGGTTTTGAGTTCCTGGTGGTGCTGGTTTCCTGGTGGTGTTCAGTTCCTGGTGGTGCTGGTTTCCTGGTGGTGCTGGATTCCTGGTTGCGCTGGGTTCCTGGTGGCGCTGGATTCCTGGTGGTGCTTGGTTCCTGGTGGTGCTTGGTTCCTGGTGGCGCTGGATTCCCGGTAGTGCTGTGTTCCTGGTGGGGTTGGGTTCCTGGTGGCGCTGGGTTCCTGGTGGTGCTTGATTCCTGGTGATGTTTGGTTCCTCGTGGTGCTGGGTTCCTGGTGGTGCTGGATTCCTGGTGTTGCAGGGTTCCTTGTGGAGCTGTGTTCCTGGTGGGGCTGTGTTCCTGGTGGTGCTGTGTTCCTGGTTGTCCTGGGTTCCTGGTGGTACTGTGTTCCTTGTTGTCCTGGGTTCCTTGTGGGGCTGTGTTCCTGGTGGTGCTGTGTTCCTGGTGGTGTTGTGTTCCTGGTGTTGCAGGGTTCCTTGTGGTGCTGTGTACCTGGTGGGGCTGTGTTCCTGGTGGTGCTGTGTTCCTGGTTGTCCTGGGTTCCTTGTGAGGCTGTGTTCCTGGTGGTGCAGGGTTCCTGGTGGTGCTGTGTTCCTGGTTGTCCTGGGTTCCTGGTGGTGCTGTGTTCCTGGTGGTGCTGTGTTCCTGGTAGTGTTGTGTTCCTGGTGTTGCAGGGTTCCTGGTGGTGCTGTGTTCCTGGTGTTGCAGGGTTCCTGGTGGTGCTGTGTTCCTGGTTGTGCTGTGTTCCTGGTGTTGCTCGTGGTGTTGAGTGTTTGGTTCCTGGTGGTGCTGTGTTCCTGGTGGTGCTGTATTCCTGGTGGTGTTGTGTTCCTGGTGGTGCTGGGTTACTGGTGGTGCCGTGTTACTTGTGGTGCCGTGTTCCTGGTGGTGCTCCGTTCCTTGTGGGTGTGTGTTCCTGATGGGACTGTGTTCCTGGTGGTACTGTGTTCCTGGTTGTCCTGGGTTCCTGGTGGTGCTGTGTTCCTGGTTGTCCTGGGTTCCTGGTGGTGCTGTGTTCCTGGTGTTGCAGGGTTCCTGGTGGTGCTGTGTTCCTGGTGTTGCAGGGTCCCTGGTGTTGCTGTGTTGCTGGTGGTGTTGAGTGTTGGGTTCCTGGTGGTGCTGTGTTCCTGATGGGACTGTGTTCCTGGTGGTGCAGGGTTCCTGGTGGTGCCGTGTTCCTGGTGTTGCAGGGTTCCTGGTGGTGCTGTGTTCCTGGTTGTCCTGGGTTCCTGGTGGTGCTGTGTTCCTGGTGTTGCAAGGTTCCTGGTGGTGCCGTGTTCCTGGTGTTGCAGGGTTCCTGGTGGTGCCGTGTTCTTGGTGTTGCAGGGTTCCTGGTGGTGCTGTGTTCCTGGTTGTCCTGGGTTCCTGGTGGTGCTGTGTTCCTGGTTGTCCTGGGTTCCTGGTTGTGCTGTGTTCCTGGTGTTGCAGGGTTCCTGGTGGTGCTGTGTTCCTGGTGTTGCAGGGTTCCTGGTGGTGCTGTGTTCCTGGTGTTGCAGGGTTCCTGGTGGTGTTGGGTTCCTGGTGGTGCTGGGTTCCTGGTGGTGCTGTGTTCCTGGTGGTCCTGGGTTCCTGGTGGTGCTGGCTTTGGCAGAGCTTCTTCTGCAACTGACAAAGGTGAAGACATTACCTATCAGACGTCACATAACGCGCCTCTCCCTTGTCCTCGCTGACCATGAACCAGTGACACAGTTTATCATTATTCAGTGTGATATATTAAATCCTAGCACCCTTAACCTTACCCTGACCAGGTCAACTTAACAATACCGGATAAATATCAGACAGTGCATGGACATACACAAAGGTAGAGGCTTCCAGATGAACATCGGGTTGACTCGGTACCGTCTCAGTTTATTCATATTCACCTACCTAATCGCGTGTCAATCAGGTCATTCTTCATCACCGTTAAACCTCCAATACCCATCGTTACAATGGAAAATACACATCTATTGTTTGCCCTTTAAATAACAGTGTTAGTCTCTCTCATTCTGTCTACGCACACCATCTTTTGTTAAGTCCATTTACTTGTCCGCGGGATAGAGGGTCGTGTCGTCTGCCCTTTCCCGCCACTGGCGACATATCCCTGGCCCAACATGCGACATCACTTATCTGGGGTAGCGGTGTGTTTATAAGGGATTGTGCACCCAAATGGATTCCAATCACGTATGTCGTTTTCTACGCATTCGCCGACAATAGTCGTTGTTGAGGACAAATAGATTCTATTGAGGTCATGCAAGCGTTGTTCGGGTCATTCTTGTTTACGTTGTGACACGGACCAGACAACATGGTGAACTTCACAATACCTGTGTGAAGAATTGAAACTGTTTGAGGTCATGAAGAGAGTGTAGCTTGTATGACAGTGTGACGATTAAACTACCGAATAGGGTGTCCTTGGAGCACCAAATCCAGACAGTAGTTAAACAGGGTTTAAAGGGCATTTGCAAAGGTTATATCTATAATACAAAAAGTACTCTACAATGCATTTCTGGTGTCCCCGTCGTGATATTGCTGGAATAGTGCTAAAAGCGGCGTAAAACCATACTCACTCACTCTACAATGTGTTCCAATGTTCATCTTGTTATCGCATCGCATTATTCAGAGTGATTTAACCGGTGGGGCCGGACGAGCTAGGGTAATCGTTTCTCGAACACCTGGTATCATCACTGTTGGATAGTGATTCTTAAACACCTGCTTATGATAGAGTCGAAATCGTACCATCGACTCTGCTTTATGCAGAGATTTCTATTGGATATGGAATGGATTTTGTCGCATTATTATTACAAGGAGTAGTAGTAGTAGTAGTAGTAGTAGTAGTAGTAGTAGTAGTCGTAGTAGTAGTAGTAGTAGTAGTAGTAGTAGTAGTAGTAGAAGTAGAGTAGTAGTAGTCCGCCGTCATATAGCTGGAATATTGCCGAGTGCGGCGTTAAACAACAAACAAGTAGTAGTAGTAGTAGTAGTAGTAGTAGTAGTAGTAGTAGTAGTAGTAGTAGTAGTAGTAGTAGTTTCAGATTAAAATACCATAATGCAGCAAAGAGGGTTTGGGAGATCCTGGCACAGTCAGGCTAGTTAGGTTCATCATCAGCTCAGGGCCCTTGCTCCCTCTACACGCAGCCCAGCGAAAGGGACTTCTCCCAGGAAGCGCTGCCTAGTCAAACCCACCCAGAACTTTTCGGAGAATGTGAAGACTCCCCAACACTGCAGCCTTCTGCATTACCCAGAGTGTCAGAAGGGCTGTATTCCTGGTAGCAAACCCGGGTACTCTCCCAATATTAGTCAACAGATTTGGAGGTACCAAAACCTGAGGCACCGAGAACAATGGGGAGTCGGTGGGCTGCGTTTAGGGGAGGCAAGAGCCCTGAGCTGTTGATGAGCCAAACCAGCCTGACTGTGCCGGGATCACCTAAACCCTCTTTGCTGCATTTTGTTTCTCATCATAATAATAACAGTGCAACGTTCTACGCCATCATTGTACGGAGACACGATCACCCAAGCCACCACGTCTGACCACGAGGTAGCCAGAGACAATGTCACACCTAGAAAGCCCGATCCTCGATTTCGGCATGACTGTATTAGAAAATACCGCTCAGATCAAGGTGTTGAATGTAAATGGAGACAGTCCCCGTTTCTTTGTTGTTAATACGTTTCAGTGTTGAAAGAGGCGATTTGATGGATTTTTGGTCTGACGCGGTTATTTTGTTGAATGCGCATCATCGTATATCGACGGCGTCAGGAATTACGCATAATACTATCACTGGATTATCAGGCCCAGACTCTATTATTTACAGGTTTCCCAGAAAACTGTTGATTAAACTACCGATCAACAAACCAAACAAAGTTGAATGTTAATTATTGATTTGTTTGTTGTTTAATGCAACACTCAGCAATACTCCAGTTAATTACTGGATTCAATTTACTAATATAGAGAACCACTAAGTTTCATTTAATGAATCATCTTCATTTGAAATCATCCGTATATATAGGATGCTAAATGTATTGTCAAGTTGTTAAAAAAATCGGGGAGTAGGGGTCAGTGTCAACACTGAATGTTGCAATCTGTGTTTACTTTCTTTCAACTGGTTTATCCCAACAATGACATTTGGCCTGCTCGTCTGCGGCGTGCG
Organism: Haliotis rufescens; assembly: GCF_023055435.1. NCBI lineage: Eukaryota > Metazoa > Mollusca > Gastropoda > Lepetellida > Haliotidae > Haliotis > Haliotis rufescens. Next base: position 6,621,318 of record NW_025963857.1, read on the forward strand.
CACGTGACAACTATTCAATGTATCCCTACGCCATTGTCAACATGTCGTCATCCAGAGAGAGGATGTTGTTGACATTATGAATAATAGATAAATAGTCACAATGTAGTTCACTTGAATCACTTCGTGATTTCCCACTCTTTTATCGTGTGGGATTATTCGTTGCTCACGCACGAAGATGGTCATTGAATAGCTAAAAGTAATTCAATGAAAAGTAAACACATACTGTAGTATACGGTATTAGAAACACATTGTATTATACTTTCAGTGGATTATGGACTCGTCACGATCTACGTGTTTTCTCTCTAAATCACGTCCGTAAATGTGTGTATAACCTTGGACACAATATAATCATTTCATGTTACAAAATCTCGTCTCGCTGGCTTCCAGTTGAGGGCGACACCCATCATAATGAACCGTGGAGTTCCGGGTTAGACTAGGTCTTCAGCAACCCGTGCTTGCCGTAAGAGGCGACTAACGTGATCGGGTATTCAGGCTCGCTGACTTGGTTGATGCAGGTCATCGTATCCCAAGTACGTAGATTGATGTTCATGATGTCAATCACTGGATTGTCTGGTCCAGATTCGATGACTTACAGACCGTCGTCATATAGCTGGATTATTGCTGAGTGCGGCGTTAAACAACACACAAACATACCATGATGTGTGAAACAGTGGACACGAAACGCTTGGTTCGTTGTCACATCGAGTCTGGACCAGACAATCCGGTGACTGACATCATGAGCATCGATCTATGTAAATGGTATACGATGACATGCATTGGCCAAGTCAGCGAGCCTGACCACCTGATCCCGCTAGTCGCCTCTTACGACAAGCATTGATTGCTGAAGGCCAATTCTAACCCGGATCTTCAAGGGCAGTCTTTCCTACAGTCCCTGAACAATGTTATTTTCCCTTCCGCCCAGCCTTAAAGTTTGATGCAATTTTCTATCCTTAAATGAAGCATGTTTACATTTTCCATAGGTTCTAAATCTCCCATCTCACTCGGGCTTCCTTCAATTGCTTGTTTCTATCAAAATTATATATTTTTAGAGACAAAGCATTAGTCTATTTCAAGGGGTACAGATTGCTATGTACGTATAGTAGAGAAACTTGTTGCCTATAATAAACGACCATAAGTTCATATACTCATGCCCAGACAATGCTGTTTTCCTTCTATGTGTCCCGCAACAGTGTCTTGAAAGTTGCTAGCAGTTCAACTACTCGGAGAAGGGTTTGTTTGATTGCTTCAAACAATGAGTGAGTGAGTTGGGTTTAGCGCCGCTATGAACAATATTCTAACAATATTGTGGGGTTTCAGCTTAATGTGGGAGGAAAGCTCGAAGTGATGCACAGTTCTCAGACGTTTACCACTTCGCTGAAACTCACGAGTACGGGTATGGTGCTGACAAGCCTAGAAACATAATCGGGGCGAACCTGGATTCGAACCCACAACCATAGGTTTCGGGCGTGCCCAAGGGACGCAGCTCTGCCAGGCTAATTTCGCCGCCTTAGACGACTAAGCCACCCGCCCCCTTTAAACATGAGAGAAATTGATATAGAGTTTATTTCCTCCAAGTTTAAGGCCATAGGCCCATAGAACATACATGATATCAATAACGTGTATGCATAAATGTATGAAAGGAATATAACACATAAATAATATATCAGTGAATTGTGAGTGACTCACGTAATCTAAAAGCGTGGTAGATATATTTAGCAAGTTGTGTAATAGTGTATTTACATTTAGAAGACATAAGATTTACAAATTTTTCATATGATGAATTAGTGTGAAAATATGTAGCAATAAAATGTAAACGTAATGTCGAATATGAAGTACAAATAAGAAGGAAATGATATTCATTTTCAATGTAGTTGAAGTCCAATTTTTGACATTGTGGGCAAAATCCTTTGTTTTCTTCTATATTGGTATGACGTCCAGTTTCGATCAAAAGTTTATGGCAGCTGCATCTGAATCTTGTTAGGGTTTCTTTATAGATCTTCTTGTTTACTTCCTGAAGGTACATTTCTATTGTTAATACCGACTTGAAAGTTAAATATGTTTTAAGTTTTGATTTTTGAGATAGGTATGAGAGAAATTAACACAAGTGGAATCAGAACCCTTGTGCCTGTGACGAGAACAATTATCGTGCAGTGCGGGTTGCTCGCCAAGGTATGTTCACTATTTGCATCTCTCAAATGTAATTCAATACAAAAAAGATACTTACGTTTGTCAATATACGTTTGACGACACCAAATTCCCTTTGACGAAGGTTTAATTGTACATTTGTTATTTTTGTTTTGTTTTCTGTTAAAAATGTCTATAATCAGGCAATATATGTTGACTAAAAATTTCATTCAATAGATATATATATATTGCCTAAAAAATTGACTGGCGTTTAGACAGACTGATTGAAATGAATTAGACTCCTTAATTTAATCTACTTATTTTAATTTCGATCAATATGCAGTGTACACAATATAGTGGATTTTATCCGGGTTGATGCAATATTTTCTCAACAAAAAATCAATTATCTATTCAATGAGATAAGAATGACTGAAGTACATATTTTGTGTGTACATTCTTGTGTGTACCTACCCGCACTGCACGATAATTATGTTTAAAGGAGTCGGGTGGCTTGTAGGCGTTTCATTGTTCCTGTATTCTCAATCAGATCTACATAAGATTTAAGTCTGATATGATTTCATACATATCTTTATTAGGTAGGTGTATATGCAAATACGTACCTATAAATACCTTTCAAAGTCAATTTACATTTATGCTATATACACGTATTTTGGTTTACTATCGGTCGATATATTTATGTTTACACATTAAATAGTCTTTGGACATTTTCATAATAAGGCACTGTGATAAAGGGGCTTGGGATTTTCTATGGAGACTAGATATTTTACAGCTGTGAAACCTTATTTATTTTATCGAAACAATATCATGGTGTTTTGTTTGATATCTTGCAACAATGTATTATTGTGGCAGCCAATTTTTTTTTCAAACGTCGAACCATAAATGTTCATACTTAAATTGCTTCTGTAGTCAACTGTCCATATTCTACATGCCTCTGTGGTCAGCTGTACATATTGAAAATGCGTGTATGGTCAACCGAACATGCTCAAAATGCCTCTATGGTCAACTGTACATATTCAAAATGCCTCCATGGTCAAATGTGCTCATTCAAAATGCCTCCGTGATCTTCTGTACATATTCAAAATGCTTGTATGGTCAACTGTGCATATTCAAAATGCTTCTGTAGTCTACTGAACATATTCAAAATGCCTCTAAGGTCAACTGTGCACATTCAAAATGCCTCTATGGTCAACTGTACATATTCAAAATGCCTCTATGGTCAAGTGTGCATATTCAAAATGCCTCTATGGTCAACTGTACATGTTCAAAATGCATCTAAGGTCAACTCTGCATATTCAAAATACCTCTGTAGTCAACTGTGCATGTTCAAAATGCCTCTATGGTTAACTGTGCATATTCAAAATGCTTCCTTATTCAACTGTGCATATTCAAAATTCCTCTGTAGTCAACTGTCCATATTCAAAATGCCTCTATGGTCAACTGTACATATTCAAAATGCCTCTATGGTCAAGTGTGCATATTCAAAATGCCTCTATGGTCAAGTGTGCATATTCAAAATGCCTCTATGGTCAACTGTACATATTCAAAATGCCTCTATGGTCAAGTGTGCATATTCAAAATGCCTCTATGGTCAAGTGTGCACATTCAAAATGCCTCTATGGTCAAGTGTGCATATTCAAAATGCCTCTATGGTCAACTGTACATATTCAAAATGCCTCTATGGTCAACTGTACATGTTCAAAATGCATCTAAGGTCAACTCTGCATATTCAAAATACCTCTGTAGTCAACTGTGCATGTTCAAAATGCCTCTATGGACAAGTGTGCATATTAAAAATGCTTCTGTACTCTACTGAACATATTCAAAATGCCTCTATGGTCAACTGTACATAGTCAAAATGCCTCTATGGTCAACTGTGCATGTTCAAAATGCATCATTCTAAGGTCAACTCTGCATATTCAAAATTCCTCTTTAGTCAACTGTCCATATTCAAAATACCTCTGTGGTCAACTGTGCATGTTCAGAATGCGTCTGTAGTCAACTGTACACATTCAAAATGCTTCTGTCATCAAATGTACATATTCAAAATGCCTCTAAGGTCAACTCGGTATATTCAAAATACCTCTGTGGTCAAATGTGAATGTTCAATATGCGTCTGTAGTCAACTGTACACATTCAAAATGCCTCTATGGTCAACTGTGCATATTCAGAATGCTTCCTTAGTCAACTGTGCATATTCAAAATGCCTCTGTGATCAACTGTGCATATTAAAAATGTGTGTACGGTCAACTGTGCATATTCAAAATGCCCCAATGGTCACACGTACATTTTCAAAATGCCTCTACAGTCAACTGTACATATTCTCTATGTCTCATAAGTCAACTGTACATATTATCTGTGTTTCTATAGTCAACTGTAGATATTCTCTGTGTCTCTATAGTCAACTTTACCTATTCTCTATGTCTCAATAGTCAACTGTACACATTCCCTGTGTCTCTATAGTCAACTGTACATATAATCTGTGTCTCCATAGTCAACTGTACATATCCTCTGTGTCTCAATAGTCAACTGTACGTATTTTCTGTGTCTCTATAGTCAACTGTACCTATTATCTATGTCATAATAGTCAACTGTACCTATTATCTATGTCATAATAGTCAACTGTACACATTCTCTAAGTCTCTATAGTCCACTTTAAATATTCTCTGTGTCTCTATAGTCAACTGTACATATCCTCTTTGTCTCAAAAGTCAACTGTACATAACCTCTGTGTCTCCATAGGCAACTGTACACATTCTCTATGTCTCTATAGTCAACTGTACACATTCCCCGTGTCTCTATAGTCCACTTTACATATTCTCTGTGTCTCTATAGTCAACTGTACATATAACCTGTGTCTCTATAGTCCACTGTACTTTTTTTCTATGTCTCTATAGTCAACTGTGCGTATACTCTATGCCTCTATAGTCATCTGTACATATTCTCTTTGCCTCTATAGTCAATTGTAGTTATATTCTGTGTCTCTTTAGTCAACTGTACATACTCTCTATGCCCCTTTAGTCAACTGTAGATATATTCGGTGTCTCTATAGTCCACTGTACATATTCTCTATGTCTCTATAGTCAACTGTTCATATTCTCTATGCCTCTATAGTCAACTGTACATACTCTCTATGCCTCTATAGTCAACTGTACATACTCTCTATGCCTCTATAGTCAACTGTTCATATTCTCTTTGTCTCTATAGTCAACTGTAGATATATTCGGTGTCTCTATAGTCAACTGTTCATATTCTCTATGTCTCTATAGTCAACTGTTCATATTCTCTATGTCTCTATAGTCAACTGTTCATATTCTCTTTGTCTCTATAGTCAACTGTTCATATTCTCTTTGTCTCTATAGTCAACTGTTCATATTCTCTATGCCTCTATAGTCAACTGTACATACTCTCTATGTTTCTATAGTCAACTGTTCATATTCTCTTTGTCTCTATAGTCAACTGTTCATATTCTCTATGCCTCTATAGTCAACTGTACATACTCTCTATGCCTCTATAGTCAACTGTTCATATTCTCTTTGTCTCTATAGTCAACTGTAGATATATTCGATGTCTCTATAGTCAACTGTTCATATTCTCTATGTCTCTATAGTCAACTGTTCATATTCTCTATGCCTCTATAGTCAACTGTTCATATTCTCTTTGTCTCTATAGTCAACTGTGCGCATTCTCCATGCCTCTATAGTCAACTGTACATACTCTCTATGTTTCTATAGTCAACTGTACATACTCTCTATGTTTCTATAGTCAACTGTGCGTCTTCTCTATGCCCCTACAGTCAACTGTGCGCATTCTCCATGCCTCTATAGTCAACTGTACATATCCTCTATGTTTCTATAGTCAACTGTACATACTCTCTATGTTTCTATAGTCAACTGTGCGTCTTCTCTATGCCCCTACAGTCAACTGTGCGCATTCTCCATGCCTCTATAGTCAACTGTACATATTCTCTATGTTTCTATAGTCAACTGTACATATTCTCTATGTTTCTATAGTCAACTGTACATATTCTCTGTGCCTCTATAGTCAACTGTACATATTCTCTGTGTCTCCATAGTCAATTGTAGATATATTCTGTGTCTATTTAATCAACTGTACATTCTCGCTATGCATCAATAGACAACTGTGCGTATTCTCTATGTTTCCATAGTCAACTGTACATATTCTCTATGCCTCGGTAGTCAACTGTACATATTCTCTATGCCTCTATAGTGAACTCTACATATTCTCTGTGTTTCTATAGTCAATTGTAGATATATTCTGTGTCTATTTAATCAACTGTACATTCTCTCTATGCCTCAATAGTCAACTGTGCGTATTCTCTATGTCTCCATAGTCAACTGTACATATTCTCTATGCCTCAGTAGTCAACTGTACATATTCTCTATGTCTCTATAGTGAACTCTACATATTCTCTATGTTTCTGTAGTCAATTGTAGATATATTCTGTGTCTATTTAATCAACTGTACATTCTATCTATGCCTCAATAGTCAACTGTACATATTCTCTGTGTCTCTATAGTCAACTGTACATATTCCCTGTGTCTCTATAGTCAACTGTACATATTATCTGTGTCTCTATAGTCAACTGCACATATTCTCTGTGTCTCTATAGTCAACTGCACATATTCTCTGTGTCTCAATAGTCAACTGCACATATTCTCTGTGTCTCTATTGTCAACTGTACATATTCTCTGTGTCTCCTTAGTCAACTGTACATATTCTCTATGCCTCTATAGTCAGCTGTAGATATTCCATGTGTCTCTATAGTCAGATGTAGATATTCCCTGTGTCTGTATTGTTAACTATACATATTCCCTGTGTCTCTATAGTCAACTGTAGATATTCTCTGTGCCTCTATAGTCAACTGTACATATTCCCTGTGTATCTATAGTCAACTGTACATATTATCTGTGCCTCTATAGTCAACTGTACATATTCTCTGTGTCTGTTTTGTCAACTGTACATATTCTCTCTGACATCTTTACATGTGTCCAGGTCTGTATGTTCAGATGACTGTTGACAACACCACAGTGGTATAAGCAGTATTTAATCTCCGCTGTAGCAGTTCTAATGCAAACGTAGCAGTATTTGCTAAGCTGTAGGGAACCCACATGTTTTCTATAGCCCGGGATCAAACTAATTGTCATGTGAAGACGTTGTGGGCAAACAGAAGCCACTGCAAGATTTCTATGCAACATCCAAGCCACCCCGCCATTGTCGCATACACTCGCAGTCAGTGGGTACGATCTTCTGGGACAGTAGGGCTTCAGCTTAAAAGAAGGTGAAACTCATCACCCGGCGCAGTCGATACGGAAGGAGAGATGAGGCCTGGACTACTCTTGTGCGGCTTGTTATGTGCGGGGGTACACCTCGTCCTTGCTCGGACCTTCCGTCAACGCAGCCAGACCAATAATGGGCTAGAACTCTCTTTGAGTAAACGGAATGTGTATATGCCTAGTTGGTACGCGTTAGTCTTCCTTGATCTCCGGTATAGTGTCTGCAGCAATGTCCAAGCAGTGACCGCAGAATCATGGCGGTTCAAAGCAAGATTCGGGTTACCTACAAGTAAGTTGGGTTTTCATTTATACTTTTTATGACCTCTTGTGTTAGTAACTTCAGTATACGTCAAAGCCGTTGAAAAGATTGGCAAGCTTTGTTTCGATACCATTGAGTTGGTAACTCTCCAAGTTTTGTATTCTTTCGCAGTAAATAAGGTACTGATAATTAATTTAAAACATAATTCAGAGCAGTGTCTTTTGTTTAAAATGAAACCTGGTGTCTCAGCGATTCATTCATATACTTTTCACTTTTACGCCCAATGAAATATGTTTTGGCGCATAATCGAACCTTGGGAAGTGTGAAAAGCAATACCTATATTTTGTATATAATATTATAAATTATAATGTCCTCCTTCTTGTTAACTATGCACAAAACTTTATCTTGGTACAGATTTAGAAGAGACCCATAGTCAAAATATAAAGTATAAAGTCCAACTAGATTTTAAAAAAGCTACAAAACCTTCCATAATTATAAGAAATATATATACAGGCGTTGGAGAAACGAAAATCGCTTATGTTGTGTGATTGATAAGGTCCATTATTATTTTTTTTGTGATTTTATTTCTTTTGGGAGTACACAAACAATAAGTTTACAGAATATAGTTCACTTGCATTATTATGATAACTTATTAGTCAAAGTGTTCGCTTGTCTTGAAGTAGATCCGGGTGGGTATTCCCCATCATAAGTAAGCAGTGTGAATTCCATTCCATGCCAAGATATCTGCTTGATTACATTGAGTATCCGTGAATATCCGGGTTAAAATAGGTCTTCATCAAACAATGTCTGTCGTAAGAGGCGACTAAAGTGATCGGGTGGTGAGACTCTGACTTGGTTGATGCATGTCATCGAATTCCCATTTCCTAGATCGATGCTCGTGATGTCAATCACTGGATTGTCTGGTCCAGACTTGATTATTTACAGACCGCCCTCATTTAACTGGAATATTGCTGAGACTAGCGTTAAACAACAAACAAACACACGATTATTTCTGAACAAAGTGAGTGACATGTTAACGCCGCCTTGAACAGTGTGTCAGAAAATTCAGTGTTCCTGATTATTTTTTTAGGAAAACCGAAAATAACATAAGACTGTATTGCTTTGGTGAAACCCACGGGCACGCCTACGGTGCTGACAGACCAAGTGTCATAATCAGTCTCAAATAGGGATTCGAACCTACGATGAGAACCTCCTGGTACAGCTAATGAACGCAGGTCAACACAGCTAATTCCGGAGCCTTAAACTACTGTACTGACTGTGCCCGTCCGAAACCTGAGAACGCAACCGTCGCAATACGATTGTTATTTATATTTCAGAAGGAATTTTGTCTATTCTGTTTGCGCGGGTGATGCAGTCTGGAAGAATACATGTCTTAACATCAAACGCTTAAACAAATTGAAATTTGCTTTGATATCCGTTTTAAGCCCCAAATAGGTTACGGTGTTAATGACAAGTAAATTGGAGGATTGTCGTGGAAGACAGCGGAATGTGTAGTTATTGTAGAGAGGTCCTGCTTAGTATTCATAGTTACTGTCCTGTAAATCCGTTAAGATTTGTCTACCCGTGCCTCTATACCTGACACCTGGTGTCGCTATTGTACTGCATTATATGTGAATGAGAGCGGTAGATATACGTAGCTGTTACCTACTACTCGGCGAGCCTATCTTTGACACAAGACAAAGTCAATGAATGAAATTCTGTTTTTTACTTAAATTACAATTACATGTTGTAATTTCGTACTTTGACGGATTTGTTTTCTACCATGATGACGTCACCGCATATCATCATTATCTATTATGTATACATATTGGTAAGGAATGACTTTCTATATCATTAAATTTTAACTGCAACGAAGCGTTAACAATAATCTCAACATATTGGTAAAGGTGAGGTGAGATGACATGGGGTTTAACGTTGCGTCTAAGATTATTGCACTTATAAAGCGACGTGCATGCACGTGTGTGTGTGTGTGTGTAGCTGGAGTCTGGACTGATGCCGATTAATAGTGCTAGCTCACAGAGATACCATGCCGCAGTTTAACATGAATACCTCACTCATACACTGTACGTGTATACTGACTCCGAGCTGACTAGTCCTTGTTTTAGCCCCTTAATGCCGAGCGCCAGACGGGGTAACAACAAGTACCATCGTTTAACGTCTTTTGGTATGACGCGGCCTGGGATCGAACCCCGTACCTTCTGTTCTCTTGGTGGACGCTCTTCCACTAGACCACGGAGGCGGTTCTATTGGTAAAGGACAATGGTGGATAGCATTCCAATATCATTCCACGACGTCCAATATCATTAAATCTGTTATGGTAATTACTTGGTGAAGAACATGTTGCATTGAAGACATTCGTATATATTGATATATTTCTCAATCAATCGCAAATAAGTTCGAATCCCATATTCATCCCCATTATAATCCTTGGTTTATCAGAACCATATCCGACATCGAGGTTATCTGCAGAGATTTCTTATGATTACTGAAAAAGGTTGTGTTGTTTTATTAAAGTATTAAACTGCACGACCTACATCGCTGTGGGGTTTCCTCCCCAATAAACTGACAAACCGGAATAAAACTGTAGTACAGTTCAGAGCGCTACACCCACTCCACCACCAGTTGTCCGACCCTGCCCAACACAACAAGTGAGTGAGTGAGTATGGTTTTACGCCGCGTTTAGCAATATTCCAGCAATATCACGGCGGGGGACACCAGAAATGGGCTTGACACATTGTACCCATGTCGGGAATTGAACCCGGATCTTCGGCGTGACGAGCGAACGCTTTAACCACTAGGCTACCCGACCGCCCCTCAACACAAGTGCATGTATGGGTGGGTGTATTTTCCTGAAATATGTCATACAATGGATTTCGGAATTGGTTAGAGACATTGTCTTTTACGATCTGACACCCAGTCCAGATCAAGACAATGTCATTTGTAGCAAGTTAGGGTACTTTTCGGTAGTTGAGGTTAGGTTTGCTGTTTGGTTGATATGCAACTTAATTTGACTTGTAACACAAATAGTATTTAAAGACATCAATCAAATTTGGTAGGACTTTCATTTTGCCTGCGCCTCGTCCCTTTAACGGAGTCGCCTATCCGGATACGCTACTTGCTTGACACGTGGCACGGTCACCAAGTGACCTTCATACCTTTCACGGTCAAGGTTACAACTACGACTATTGTACAGTAGCTGTTTATATAGTCGTTAGGATTGGTGCACTATGTTTAAATGAAGATATTTGTATCAGGATGTTATATCAAAACGATATCCTGTCACAGTGAACATTAATATTAATACTGTATTCACCTTTTTGAAAACACCTGGTGTCATCTCATGATTTGGCTGGAATTGTACAACCGTCTCTGCTTTTTGCAGAAATGTCTTATGACATTTTGTCGCTTTTATTTACACACCGCTGTCAATGAATATTATCGAAGAGCAACTGCATTGACATTAAGGACACTATATGTGATAGTGGAAAAGCCTTTCGTGAAGCTAATTGCTGCTAGATATAATCTGAAAGTGTCCAATGCTTTCGTTACAACGGGTGAGTTGGATTTAACGCCGCTTTGAACAATTTTCCGGTTATATCACGGCGTGTCACTTTAATGTGAGAGGAAAGCCCGAAGTAATACAGCTCTCAGACGTTTACCACTATGTGTTGGGAAACCTAGAAAATATAATCGGGGCGAACCGGGATTGAGGGATACAAGGACCCCATCCAAGCCCCACCCCCATCCCCCAGTTATTATGAATTATATGACAAAAAAAAGAATTGTGTTGCGTATCGTGGCTCTATTACAAACTATTTGTCATAATTTGTCTTGCAGAATACTACACAGACTTCTCCATATTAGGTCTTTGAAAAGCATTTAGAAGTGATACACATAAGGAAGAGAATATATGGATGTCAACTTCTTTATTATGAGGAACACAACGTTTCGGAGTATATGCTTACTCCTTCATCAGTTGAATGATTCACAACGTTTCGGAGTATATGCTTACTCCTTCATCAGGTGAATGATTCACAACGTTTCGGAGTATATGCTTACTCCTTCATCAGTTGAATGATTCACAACGTTTCGGAGTATATGCTTACTCCTTCATCAGGTGAATGATTCACAACGTTTCGGAGTATATGCTTACTCCTTCATCAGGTGAATCATTCACATGATGAAGGAGTAAGCATATACTCCGAAACGTTGTGTTCCTCATAATAAAGAAGTTGTCATCCACATATTCTGTTCCTTCTCCATATTAGAAGTAAACTCTGACCCTACAGCGACAAGAACATACACTAGTCAGACCCTATTCACGACAGCAGGATCATGTATGTATACACAAATGAATCATTGTCGAAACAGTCACGACACACATGCGTCGTGACGATTGGGAATGTCAGGTTAAAATAAATGTCACGAATATAACAAATGAACTTTATGCCTGTTTCCACCCGGTTCATATCCTACATCTTTAGCTACTGATACAGGTAGCCCCACCTATGCTGTCCCCGACATATGGAGTCAGGTCTTTGTCGAACACATACCCCTTACATTACATACCGTGAGCTATTTGCCAATGTATGACCTACTTTAAGTACTGATTCACCGTGTCCCGCCCTTACTGCCTCCATATACGTTATTCTAACGGTGGATGAGTGTAGGACTGCTCGTCAATATGAAGGCGTTTTGTTATTTTGTCATATTTATATCTACGTTTGCATTAAGGGCGTTATGATGATGCTTGTACTCACACTGAATGTTGTACGACTGTGATTTACAGTGCAATGAAAGCCAGTTTTTTTAGTGTAAAATACAGGTGAGATAAACGCTGGAGGGAGGTAATGAGTGGGTAAATGTTTTTAAAGATGGGACCTAATGGATGGCTGTCCTGATGTGGAACGCGTGGTAGGGTGGTATTAAACGCCACAAATCCCGATAATGAACCGTGGTCTGTCAACACATCCCCTTTTTTTAATGTTTCACCAACGCTAACGAGCTTTGGGAAATACTGCTAAAGCGGCAAAAAACAATCTCACTCTTACAGTGTACGTTTGTACATTTGTTGAATAGATATGCTACACTATTGTAGAAAAGCTGTAATATTTTAAATCATTTACGCGTTTATCCCCACTACAGACTTACATGTACGCTAAATATATAATATATAACGTCAACGTCAGTGGATAATCAGCCTCGATTATCTGCCGAAACAGATTCCACTGGGTTTACACGGCACAGTAGCAGTGAAAATAATATGAATAGATCACTGTAGTTCAGTGATGATACCAAATGTCCCCGTAAAACCCCGTTATTACGGATACCCTGCATTCCGGACTGGCACTGTAGGACGTCTACATACGTTAAACGTCATTACTCAGTAACAATGAACCGGTAGGGGGGTGTCCACAGGGAACAGAACAGTCTATATTAACGGGGTTCACTTTAAAATACTTTACGTGGGTTCTGGAGTAGAACCGGAGAGCGGAAGGTCCGGGGTTCGATCCCCGGCCGCGTTAAACGATGTTACTTGTTGTTACCCTGTCTGGCGCTCGGCATTAAGGGGCTCAAACAAGGACTGGTCGGCTCGGAGTCAGTATACTGTGTCTAAGTGGGGTATTCATGTTAAACTGCGGCATGGTATCTCATTGTGCTAGCACTATAAATCGGCATTGCTCCGGACTTGTACGAGCAGCCACACACACACAAACACACACACTCACAAACACACACTCACACACACCTAGACTCGTTACATTGTACCCCGACGGCTTAGGACGTTGCTCAATATATCAATCTCTGGTTTGTTAGGAAAAGACTCGATTACGAACAAACCGCCGTCATACAAGAGGACTATTTGTGACTGCGGCGTTAACAATAAGTATATTAACAAATCAACATGTAATAACATGCTGATTAATTGCAAATAACAGAAATTTAGTAAACGGAAATATATATGCGATAGTTTAAGATGATACGAATAGGATGATACCCTTATATGCAAACAATGACGTCTCTTTGTACGCATCGTTATAACATAGATAAATATATTCGGAGTTTATGTTAACAAACCTGCTGTTGTTGAGAGCACGTCCCTGCGTGGGAATGATCACAGGATGCCGTTCACTGGTCATATTCCGTACACAGATACAGGCTAGACGCTTCACCACCCGCGAGGAATACAATGTCGGGACATATGTGTGTTGTATCATCAATACAACATTGACAAGACGTATACAACATGTCGGGAGTCTATGTTTGCCAACATGCAGTATTTGACGAAGTAACTGCTTTAAAAATTATGAAAACACCTATAAGGATATGCTATACACATCTTTAAAGTTCTTGAAGACAAGACACGCTTGGATAAACACTCTCAGTTTTGAGATACACATAGGACTGTCTGGTGAAGCTGCGTTTTTGTCCCGCATAATCAAATTTGTAACGAAATGTTTGGATTATAAACATGTGGGATGAAATATTTTTGCCATTTGATTCAAGCATTTGGGATACGATGACATGCATCAACCAAGTCAGCGAGCCTGACCACCCGATCCCGTTAGTAGTCTTTTACGACAAGCATAGTCGCCTTTTACAGCAAGCATGGGTTGCAGAAGACCTATTCTACCCCGGATCTTCCCGAGTCACGACTCCTTTTAGTGTCTAGCATCGCAGACCAAAACAATTTGTTCATTGATATTTTTACATAATCAAGACTTGGGAGGATCTTTCGCAATGAAGTATTCGTATTCGAAATCGGAGTCGTATTTAATGCTAAAACTTTAATATATATTTAGTTAGAAATAACAAGGTTTCACTGCATGTGTTTTTAGACATAACATACTGCCCCGATTGTGCCAAATAGAAACCTTTTTTCACATGTCTTTCCAATAAGGAATTATGAATATGCGAAGAAGTCCACATGTCTCTTGGTTAGGGTATTTCAATACCCGTTAATACAGGCACGTTTTCGCGATCTTCTTGGTTAACCCAGTCAAAAGAGGCAGGGTTAAGTTTAAGGTCAAGTTCTTGACAAAGAAAGTTTAAATATGATAACGACCTCTTCTTTTAAATATTTGTAAAATAGCTTTATTTTTACAAATATACCGTCTATACATATTAATGAGGCTGAACGGCAACAATCTCGTAGCGAAAGTCGGGAGGTTTCATATGTGACATATTTTTCTTATGCATTGCTTGGCTTTTATTAAAATGCCGGGCAAAGGAAAGTTTACACTTGAAAACTGGATTTGAGCAAAAATTACTAACGTCATCAAAACGGTCGAAAATAGTCGCCGAAACACTGCAAACGGTCCAAAACACAGCTTTGACACCTGTATCAAATACATCCACACCGAATAACCATTTCTTATTTATTTATTTGTAGCCACCATCAAACATGCAGGTATACTTTCTTTTGCCAGGTAGTTTTTAGTCCTTTAAGAACAGCATTAACTGAAATTATTGATTAAGAGCAAAATGCATAATTTATGCAAACAAGATCAGGCGTTAACAAACCGTATGTTTCCGTGTCAAGTATGTCAAACAGATCCACGAAGTCTTTTACAGTGTGTACAATGCATAACAGAATTCTGGAAGCATTGAACTTGAATCATTATGTTATATATAATGAAACATATTTCAAGCAGTGTACAGCTGTCGCAGTTTCGGTCAATCTAAACCCTTTTCATGAGGAGCCTATAGACGTCTTTAATATCACCTACCATTATACTAGCCTATGGTGAAGTACATGTACATACTCTGCACAGCGCGCCTCTCCCTGACCTTGCTGTTTGATGACTACATTAGAGCATATAGACCTTCTCCCTCACCGTGTAGGGAGCCTCGCCCTCGGCAAACTACCTGATTAGTCATGCGTTCACTACACCGCCACTTAATGCACCATGTCCGAGGGTTTGTCCGGCAAATTCTTGGATATGGTGCAAATTCCAGTTATATCATACTAATGCGACAGACGGTTGGAAAGCAAATGTAGTTAAACACAGGGTAGTGTGAGTGAGTGAGTTGGGTTTAACGCCGCTTTTAACAATATTCCAGTTATATCGCGGCGTGTCAGCTTAATGTGGGAGGAAAGCTCGAAGTGATGCAGGTCTCAGACGTTTACCACTTCGGTGAAACCCACGAGCACGGGTATTGTGCTGACAAACCTAGAAACATAATCGGGGCGAACCGGGATTCGAACCCACAATCCTAGGTTTCTGGCGTGCCAAAGGGACGCAACTCTGCACAGCGAATCGCGGCGCCTTAGACGACTGGGCCACCCGTGCCCCCTCACACAGGGTAGTAATGTGAATGTTTATTAGATCTTCAGCATGAGTATGCCCGTGAAGATCCGGGGTAGAATAGGTCTTCAGCAACCCATGCTTGTCGTAAAAGGCGACTCACGGGATCGGGTGTCAGGCTCGCTGACTTGGTTGATGGCATCGTATCCCAATTGCGTAGATAGGTGCTCATTATATCAATCACTGGATTGTCCAGATAATTTACAGCCCGCCGTCTTGAAGCTGGAACATTGTTGAGTGCGGCGTTAAACAACAAACAAACAAAGTGTATTATTCTTGAACTTACAAGATGTGTAAACATCGCTTGACGTGTATCCTCGATCCCTTGTCAAATTAACCCTGCAGTTGTCCGTGGTTCGATCCCCGGCCGCGTTATACCAAAAGACGTTAAAAGATGGTACGTGTTGCTGTCCTGTCTGTCGCTCGGTATTAAGGGGCTGAACAAAGACTGGTCGGCTCGGAGTCAGTACATTGTGTCTGCCAATGATCACCTATATCAGAAGGATTTTAACAGGCTGACAATGATCACCTATATCAGTAGGAAGTAAACAGGCTGACAATGATCATCTGTATCAGTAGGAAGTAAACAGGCTGACAATGATCACCTATATCAGTAGGAAGTAAACAAGCTGACAATGATCACCTATATCAGTAGGAAGTAAACAGGCTGACAATGATCACCTATATCAGTAGGAAGTAAACATGCTGACAATGATCACCTATATCAGTAGGAAGTAAACATGTTGACAATGATCACCTATATCAGTAGGAAGTAAACAGGCTGACAATGATCACCTATATCAGTAGGAAGTAAACAGGCTGACAATGATCACCTATATCAGTAGGAAGTAAACAGGCTGACAATGATCACCTATATCAGTAGAAAGTAAACAAGCTGACAATGATCACCTAAATCAGTAGGAAGTAAACAGGCTGACAATGATCACATGTATCAGTAAGAAGTAAACGGGTGACAATGATCACCTATATCAGTAGGAAGTAAACAAGCTGACAATGATCACCTAT
The DNA here is from genome assembly GCF_023055435.1 of Haliotis rufescens. Lineage (NCBI taxonomy): Eukaryota > Metazoa > Mollusca > Gastropoda > Lepetellida > Haliotidae > Haliotis > Haliotis rufescens. The sequence goes on from NW_025963857.1 coordinate 6,638,372, forward strand.
ATCAGTAGGAAGTAAACAAGCTGACAATGATCACCTGTATCAGTAGGAAGTAAACAAGCTGACAATGATCACCTATATCATGTCATCCCTTCTGTTTCAGTTTGTCCAATCCTAAAACACTATTGCGAGAAAATAGTACGAGACAAAACTGCAGTCGAGTGCCAGATCAGCATAGTGGCTACCGAAGTCGCCAGCATCTGTGATTGTGCCACGCCAGGTAAGTGCCTTCAAAATCTCCTACAATGTGTGGGGGTTGGAAGTGAGAGTGTATTGAAAGTGTGTGAGGTGGCTGTTTGAATGGTGGGGGGGGGTGGGGGGGGGGTGGGGGTGTGGGGGGGGGTGTGTGGAAGGGGGGGGGCGTAGGGGGCAGTAGGGTACCAGTGAGTTTTGGGTGAGATTGGGTGTAAGGTGAGTGTGAGAGTGGGGTGAGAGTGAGAGTGGGGTGAGAGTGAGTTTTGGGTGAGTGTGAGTGTGGGGTGAGGATGATTGTTGGGAGATGGTGAGTGTGGGGTGAGAGTGAGAGTGGGGTGAGAGTGAGAGTGGGGTGAGAGTGAGTTTTGGGTGAGGATGAGTGTGGGGTGAGGATGAATTAGGGGTGATGGTGAGGGTGGGGAGAGAGTGAGTGTTGGGTGAGAGTGAGAGTGGGGTGAGAGTGAGTTTGGGGTGATGGTGAGTGTCGGGTGGGGATTAATTAGGGTTGATGGTGAGTGTGGGGTGAGAGTGAGAGTGGGATGAGAGTGAGTTTGGGGTGATGGTTAATGTGGGGTGAGGATGAGTGTGGGGTGAGAGTGAGAGTGGGGTGAGAGTGAGTTTGGGGTGATGGTGAGTGTGGGGTGAGAGTGAGAGTGGGGTGAGAGTGAGTGTGGGGTGATGGTGAGTGTGGGGTGAGAGTGAGAGTGGGGTGAGAGTGAGTTTTGGGTGAGGATGAGTGTGGGATGGGGATTAATTAGGGGTGATGGTGAGTGTGGGTGAGGATGAGTGCGGGGTGATGGTGAGTGTGGGGTGAGGATGAGAGTGAGGTGAGGATGAGGCTGGGGTGATGGTGAGATTGGTGTGAGAATGAATGTAGGGAGAGAGTGAGTGTTGGGTGAGAGTGAGTGTTGGGTGAGGATGAGTGTGGGGTGAGAGTGAGTGTGGGGTGAGAGATGGTGTCGGGTGAGAGTGGATGTAGGGTGAGGATGAATTAGGGGTGAGGATGAGTGTGGGGTGAGGATGAGTGTTGGGTGGGGATTAATTAGGGGTGATGGTGAGGGTAGGGAGATGGTGAGTGTGGGGTTAGAGTGAGAGTGGGGTGAGAGTGAGTGTTGGGTGAGAGTGAGTGTGGGGTGAGAGTGAGTTTGGGGTGAGAGAGAGAGTGGGGTGAGAGATGGTGTGGGGTGAGAGTGGGTGTAGGGTGAGCGTGAGTGTAGGGTGAGGATGAGTGTGGGCTGATAGTGAGTGTGGGGTGAGAGTGAGTTTAGGGAGAGAGTGAGTGTCGGGTGAGGATGAGTGCGGGGTGAGGATGAGGCTGGGGTGATGGTGAGATTGGGGTGAGAATGAATGTAGGGAGAGAGTGGGTGTTGGGTGAGAGTGAGTGTGGGGTGAGAGTGAGTGTGGGGTGAGAGGGGGGTAAGGATGAGAGTGGGGTGAGAGTGAGTGTAGTTTGAGAGTGAGTGTGGGGTGAGAGTGAGTGTAGGGTGAGAGAGAGTGTGGGGAGAGAGTGGGTGTAGGGTGAGTGTGGGGTGAGAGTGTGTTTAGAGTGAGAGCGAGTATTGGGTGAGGGTGAGTGTGGGGTGATAGTGAGTGTAGGGTGATGGAGAGTGTGGGGTGATGGAGAGTGTGGGGTGAGAGTAGGTGTAGAGAGAGTGAGTGTAGTTTGAGAGCGAGTGTGGGGAGAGAGTGGGTGTAGGGTGAGAGTGAGGGTAGGGTGAGAGTGAGTGTGTGGGGTGATGGAGAGTGTGGGGTGAGAGTAGGTGTAGAGAGAGTGAGTGTAGTTTTAGAGTGAGTGTAGGGTGAGAGTGAGTGTTTGTTTGTTTGTTGTTTAACGCCGCACTCAGTAATATTCCAGCTAAGTGACGGCGGTCTGTAAATAATCGGTCTGAACCATACAATCCAGTGATCGACATCATGATCATCGATCCACGCAATTGTGATACAATGACATGTATCAACCACGTCAGCGATCCTGACCACCCGATCCCGTTAGTCGCATTTTACAGCAAGCATGGGTTGCTGAAGACCTATTCTACCCCGGGTCTTCACGGGTCACGGCCGTTTGTATATGCTTTGCTTCAATTGTCATGTGTCACGCTTCGCTTCAAGTGTCATGCGTCATGCTTTAAGTCACGTGCCATGCGTCATGCTTTAAGTCAAGTGTCATGCGTCATGCTTTGTGTTAAATACCATGAGTCATGGGGTTTGGGGTGGTGGTGGTGGTGGTGGTTGGAGGGGGGGGGGGGGGGGGGGGGGGGGGGGGCGGCGTTTCTATAAATAATGGACATTACACCTTCCCCAGGACCAGTCATCCTAAAATGCAACATTTTTTAATCCGGATTACTGTCCGGAATACTTAGGCTCTATGTACGTGTATTGTATTACGGATTTGTTTCAGTAATGAAAGCCATCGCGCCCACAGTACTGACATATTACATTATCAATGGTTTTGCTGTCCATCACAAGTATGAACAGCGATAGCCCATATTTCTCTTCTTTCCAAAAAAGCTTTATACACAACCGAGCATTACACTGGAAGTCGCAAATAACTGATAGAACTCTATAACGACTGTAGGCACGTACTGGTTTACAGAATGTGTTTCACTGTACATTCAGTGAGTGAGTGAGTGAGTGAGTGAGTGAATGAGTGAGTGAGTGAGTGAGTGAGTGAGTGAGTGAGTGAGTGAGTGAGTGAGTGCGTGCGTGCGTGCGTGCGTGCGTGCGTGCGTGCGTGCGTGCGTGAGTGAGTGAGTGAGTGAGTGAGCGAGCGAGTGAGTATGGTTTTACGCCGCTTTCAGCAATACCCCGGCGGGGAACACCAGAAAAGGCTTCGCACATTGTACCCATGTCGTGAATCGAACGCGGGTTTCGGCGTGACGAGCGAACGCTTTAACCACTAGGCTACCCGACTGCCCTACTTTACATTCAATACGTACTGCACCACGATATGTACGTCACAGAAACCTCTTTTAACATGTTGAACTCCAAGTAAGTTAAAGCCTTTCAATTATTCTCAAAAGAAACATTTAGGACATGAATTCACAGGCAATGCAATGAGATACATACTGAATGATGACTATCTTGCACCACACAATCTGCTAAACGCCACCATTCCAAAACCATACGAACATAAGTTTGTTTCCGTTACGTGATGAAATCCAGAAGCTCGGTTATCGTGAGACTAACCAAGAGTCATAATCGGTGTAAGATTCGAACCCACAGTCAATGGATCCTGCTACCCCTGCGCAGTGAAGAGCTACAACTCCTCCCACTTGGCCCCCGTACCCCCATTCTTTGAGAGCCTTTGTGCAATGTAAAGTGTATACACATCGTAAGAAATTTTCGTTTCCGTGGATCACGAGAGTGGATCGTCCTCGTTGTAAGTGTCTGATGGTGTTTGGGTTTTCAGTGGTGGTTGTCAATGGCAACTGGGGTGAGTGGTCCGATGCTGTGTTCGACCTGTGCTCCGTGTCGTGTGGAATCGGCACGGAGTCCTACACCCGCACAAGGCTGTGCAACAACCCCGCCCCATCATACGGGGGTGCTCATTGTGTTGGGGACAACGCAATAGGCCCATATACCCGATCCTGCTCTAGACCAGCATGTACAAGTAAGATATAATGTCGTATCGCAACGATCCCCTTGTAATCCTGCATGTACAAGAAGCATCACACCATGTGGTGATGTAATCCTGCATGTGCGTGTTGCATATATTTCTATCACACACCATATTCTATAGTAAACCTGCATGTATAAGTGACAGACATTGTCATATCGCACCGATCCCCATGTAATCCTGCATGTACAAGAAGCATATAGTGTGATATCACACCATATGGTGATGTAATCCTGCATGTGCGTGTTGCATATATTACTATCACACACCATATTGTATAGTAAACCTGCATGTATAAGTGACAGACATTGTCATATCGCACCGATCCCCTTGTAATCTTGCATGTACAAGAAGCATATAGTGTGATATCACACCATATGGTGATGTAATCCTGCATGTGTCAATATGATGTTATTTCATAACACGCCATATCCTATCGTAATCCTGCGTGTATCAATATGATGTTATTTCATAACTCACCATATCCTATCGTAATCCTGCTTGTATCAATATGATGTTATTTCATAACTCACCATATCCTATCGTAATCCTGCGTGTATCAATATGATGTTATTTCATAACACGCCATATCCTATCGTAATCCTGCGTGTATCAATATGATGTTATTTCATAACCCACCATATCCAATCGTAATCCTGCATGTTACAGTATGATAACACACCGTATCAATATGATGTATTTCCATAGCACACAAAACCCTATTGTAATCCTGCATGTAACAATATGATGTTATTTCATAACTCACCATATCCTATCGTAATCCTGCATGTATCATATGATGTTATTTCATAACCCAACATATCCTATCGTAATCCTGCGTGTATCAATATGATGTTATTTCATAACCCAACATATCCTATCGTAATCCTGCGTGTATCAATATGATGTTATTTCATAACCCAACATATCCTATCGTAATCCTGCATGTATCAATATGATGTTATTTCATAACTCACCATATCCTATCGTAATCCTGCATGTCTCAATATGATGTTATTTCATAACTCACCATATCCTATCGTAATCCTGCGTGTATCAATATGATGTTATTTCATAACTCACCATATCCTATCGTAATCCTGCATGTATCAATATGATGTTATTTCATAACCCAACATATCCTATCGTTATTCTGCATGTATCAATATGATGTTATTTCATAACTCACCATATCCTATCGTAATCCTGCATGTATCAATATGATGTTATTTCATAACCCAACATATCCTATCGTAATTCTACGTGTATCAATATGATGTTATTTCATAACCCACCATATCCAATCGTAATCCTGCATGTTACAGTATGATAACACACCGTATCAATATGATGTATTTCCATAGCACACAAAACCCTATTGTAATCCTGCATGTATCAATATGATGTTATTTCATAACTCACCATATCCTATCGTAATCCTGCATGTATCATATGATGTTATTTCATAACCCAACATATCCTATCGTAATCCTGCGTGTATCAATATGATGTTATTTCATAACCCAACATATCCTATCGTAATCCTGCGTGTATCAATATGATGTTATTTCATAACTCACCATATTCTATCGTAATCCTGCGTGTATCAATATGATGTTATTTCATAACCCACCATATCCTATCGTAATCCTGCATGTATCAATATGATGTTATTTCATAACCCAACATATCCTATCGTAATCCTGCATGTATCAATATGATGTTATTTCATAACCCAACATATCCTATCGTAATTCTGCATGTATCAATATGATGTTATTTCATAACTCACCATATCCTATCGTAATCCTGCGTGTATCAATATGATGTTATTTCATAACTCACCATATCCTATCGTAATCCTGCATGTATCAATATGATGTTATTTCATAACCCAACATATCCTATCGTAATTCTGCATGTATCAATATGATGTTATTTCATAACTCACCATATCCTATCGTAATCCTGCATGTATCAATATGATGTTATTTCATAACCCAACATATCCTAACGTAATTCTACGTGTATCAATATGATGTTATTTCATAACCCACCATATCCTATCGTAATCCCCAGAATGGTGAGACCTGATTGGTTCACGTGATCACGTGATACTTTGTCATATTGCACCGATCCTTTGGTAAAACTGCACGTCCAAATAAGAGATATTGTCATATTGCACCGACCCTTTGGTAAAACTGCACGTCCAAATAAGAGATATTGTCATATTGCACCGACCCTTTGGTAAAACTGCACGTCCACATGAGAGATATTGTCATATTGCACCGACCCTTTGGTAAAACTGCACGTCCAAATAAGAGATATTGTCATATTGCACCGATCCTTTGGTAAAACTGCACGTCCAAATAAGAGATATTGTCATATTGCACCGACCCTTTGGTAAAACTGCACGTCCAAATAAGAGATATTGTCATATTGCACCGACCCTTTGGTAAAACAGCACGTCCAAATAAGAGATATTGTCATATTGCACCGACCCTTTGGTAAAACTGCACGTCGAAATAAGAGATATTGTCATATTGCACCAATCCTTTGGTAAAACTGCACTTCCAAATAAGATATATTGTCATATTGCACCGACCCTTTGGTAAAACTGCACGTCCAAATAAGAGATATTGTCATATTGCACCGATCCTTTGGTAAAACTGCACGTCCAAATAAGAGATATTGTCATATTGCACCGACCCTTTGGTAAAACTGCACATCCACATAAGAGATATTGTCATATTGCACCGACCCTTTGGTAAAACTGCACGTCCAAATAAGAGATATTGTCATATTGCACCGACCCTTTGGTAAAACTGCACGTCCAAATAAGAGATATTGTCATATTGCACCAATCCTTTGGTAAAACTGCACTTCCAAATAAGATATATTGTCATATTGCACCGACCCTTTGGTAAAACTGCACGTCCAAATAAGAGATATTGTCATATTGCACCGACCCTTTGGTAAAACTGCACGTCCAAATAAGAGATATTGTCATATTGCACCGACCCTTTGGTAAAACTGCACGTCCAAATAAGAGATATTGTCATATTGCACCGACCCTTTGGTAAAACAGCACGTCCAAATAAGAGATATTGTCATATTGCACCGACCCTTTGGTAAAACTGCACGTCCAAATAAGAGATATTGTCATATTGCACCAATCCTTTGGTAAAACTGCACTTCCAAATAAGATATATTGTCATATTGCACCGACCCTTTGGTAAAACTGCACGTCCAAATAAGAGATATTGTCATATTGCACCGATCCTTTGGTAAAACTGCACGTCCAAATAAGAGATATTGTCATATTGCACCGACCCTTTGGTAAAACTGCACGTCCAAATAAGAGATATTGTCATATTGCACCGACCCTTTGGTAAAACAGCACGTCCAAATAAGAGATATTGTCATATTGCACCGACCCTTTGGTAAAACTGCACGTCCAAATAAGAGATATTGTCATATTGCACCGACCCTTTGGTAAAACTGCACTTCCAAATAAGAGATATTGTCATATTGCACCGATCCTTTGGTAAAACTGCACGTCGAAATAAGAGATATTGTCATATTGCACCGACCCTTTGGTAAAACTGCACGTCCAAATAAGAGATATTGTCAAATTGCACCGATCCTTTGGTAAAACTGCACGTCCAAATAAGAGATATTGTCATATTGCACCGACCCTTTGGTAAAACTGCACGTCCAAATAAGAGATATTGTCATATTGCACCGACCCTTTGGTAAAACTGCACGTCCAAATAAGAGATATTGTCATATTGCACCGATCCTTTGGTAAAACTGCACTTCCAAATAAGAGATATTGTCATATTGCACCGACCCTTTGGTAAAACTGCACGTCCAAATAAGAGATATTGTCATATTGCACCGACCCTTTGGTAAAACTGCACATCCAAATAAGAGATATTGTCATATTGCACCGACCCTTTGGTAAAACTGCACATAGTAAATCGTCACATCATCTTTGATCATGTTGTACACCTGCATGTACTATTATGATTATTATATAAATGTATTGGAATTTCACACCCGATAGTTCACTAAATCGTACCTAAGATGAACCTTTATCTACTGATCCTATGCTTGGCAAACAGGTGGACAAGTTGGAAGTACATGTATATCACCTGATCCTGTACTTAACACGTTGGATATATATCACCTGATCCTGTAGTTTACACGTTGGATATATATCACCTGACCCTGTGCTTAACACGTTGGATATATATCACCTGATCCTGTACTTAACACGTTGGATATATATCACCTGACCCTGTGCTTAACACATTGGATATAAATCACCTGCTCCTGTAGTTAACTAACACCTGTACAAGTTGAATGTGTTTTGATCACATCTATTGTCGTTTAACAGAAGTATAGACCCTGTTGTAGCGCTACACTTGGTAGTCAGGACCACCCGTCACTGTGTAGCGTAAGCAATATGCACTAGTCCTGTAGTCCTTGCCCAACCGCCAAACAGTGAAGGTATCGATTACACACTTGACATTTTTTAGGGTTTGCTATATGTTATCATTATACAGATTAGTGGACCAAAACTGTTAGTTTCTACCGCTGCAGTGTGCAGAGATTGTTTTCACACATGGTACCGGTGTGATGACAAACGTCCATTGAAATGCCTTAAAAAATATTTTCTAAACGTAAGCATATTGTCCTCTACATTAACATTAAAAATTAATGAACCATTATCGTTTAGTGCATCCATTATACAATGAGCGTTTGACACATACGGGTCGAGCTCTCCTGTCATCTCACCCGTCTTAATCCAGACGTCCTTCACAGCTCCAATATTAAAACCTGACTTTATTAACCATATAATATTCCAAAAACATTTTGCTCACTATGAAAAACAATTGTTAAACATGACCTGTCCGATGATAAGAAGCTTTTTTGTCCTTAGCCAGTTCAAAGTACAATAAATTCGTTACAGACAAAAGTGGCATTCAGACTAGATATCTATATCTACTTCAAGTCTGTCCCAAGATTTGAACTCAAATTATTTAAATGATCTCAGTATGGCTCATATTTTTTTAAGTTGAACCGGTAAATGGAGGCTGGAGTGCATGGAGCGAGACCCCACTTTCTGCATGTACAGTAACGTGCGGAGGTGGTACGGAGGTCTTGTCGCTGAGTCGGGAATGTAACAACCCCACCCCTGCTAGAGGCGGAGAAGAATGCCAAGGACAAGCAACAGGCACAAGGACCAACATTTGCAATACCCAAACCTGTATTAGTAAGTTTATATGTTTCTTTTGTTTGATGCTATGTGTACCAGTCAGGACGGCCTGTAGATAATCGAGTCTGGGTAAGACAAACCGTTCGTAGATGAGGACGTTGTTTGCTCATCACCGATCAAGACCACCCAATTCAGTTTGTCAGTGATTGTATTACCTGAGGACCTATTCTTACCCGATTCTTAAAGAGTCGGCGAGTGAGCAAGTCTGGCGTAACGCCGCTTTAAACAGTATTCCAGGTATATCAGGGCGGGTCTGCTTAATGTGGGAGGAAAGCCCGAAGTGATACAGGTCTCAGACGTTTACCACTTTGGTGCAACCCAGGAGCACGGGTATGGTGCTGACAAAACAAAGATCATAATCCGGGCGAATCGGTATTCGTGCCAACAATCAAGGGACGCAACTCTGCACAGCGAATTGCGGCGCCTCAAACGACGAGCAACTATGTGTTCTTTACACAAGTGATGGTCGTATGTATTTGTTCCCCTTAAGAGGACTCGTGAAGACCTGGGTAGAATAGGTCTTCTGCAACCTATGCTTGCCGTAAAAGGTGACTATGCTTGTCGCAAAAGGCGACTAACGGAATCGGGTGGTCAGGCTCGCTGACTTGGTGGATGCATGTCATCGTATCCCAATTGCGTGGATCGATGCTCATGATGTCAATCACTGGATTGTCTGGTCCAGACTCGATTATTTACAGACCGCCGTCATATAGCTGGCATATTGCTGAGTGCGGCGTTAAACAACAATCAATCAATCAATCCCTGTAAAAGATGTACAGAAATTTGAAATAGAAATAAGAGATCACAGAAATTTGAAATAGAAAATTTATTTGAAGTTTAACTTTCATTTTGAACCATTACCAGAGGCCATTGGTATATACACGGTCTCTGTCAAGACCATTAAAACGATAATCAAGCTACCGTGGTCTTCCAAAAGGTAGAATGAGTACACAGGATTGGTCGATATGAGTCCACATGTTTTGTCTCGGATATAGTTCTGCTGTAGGAGCAGGTAAGCCTGAATGTACATGTGACATACTGGCACTGAGTGTCTGTTTTCCAGACGATGGTAGCTGGGGAGCGTTTGGACCCGAGGTTGCCGTGACCACCTGCACTACTACATGCGGAGAGGGACAGAGGACGTACCGGAGGACACGCGCATGTGACAGCCCCGCACCTTCACCCGGGGGCCAGGCTTGTGTCGGTTCGGCGACGAGTGACGTCATCAGGACATGCAACGAACAAACGTGTCCAAGTACGTTGGAGTTGTTGGGTCGGGTTGTCGTTGTGTTGTGGGGTTAGTGTGAGGATGAAGATGCGAAAAGGGTTGCCTTGGGACTTGATCATAGGGTTCGGTTTGATATCGTTGGCTGGGGTTTGGTTGATTATTGGGTTCAAGTGATATCGTTGGGTGGACTTTGGTTGATAATGGGGTTTAAGTTTATATCGTTGGGGGAGTTTGGTTGATTATTGGGTTCAAGTTGATATCGTTGGGGGGAGTTTGGTTGATTATTGGGTTCAAGTTAATTTTGAGGGTGTGGTTTGGTTGGTAATGGGGTTTAAGTTGATATCGTTGGGTGGAGTTTGGTTTAAAATTGGGTTATAGTTGATATTGTTTGGTGGGGTTTGGTTGATTATTGGGTTAAAGCTGATGTTGAGTACAGTGGGGCGTGGTTGATGGCAGGATTAAAGTTGATATCGTTGGGTGGGTTTCGTTGATTATTAGATTAAGGTTGATTCTGCTACAGCAGAGATTTCCTATGATTACGAATCCGACTATATCAATAGCATGGTGTTTATGAATCACTATCAAATAGTGATGATATCAGGTGTTTGCGAAAAGGTGAGCGCATCCTGCCCCACCGACGGCACCCGTCACAAACACATGCAAGAGCAAGTCAAGTGTCCTCCCGCGAAAAACACAGGAACATAAAATCATGGTACAAGTGAAAATAGGGAAATGCATCGAACATCATTTTTGTCACTGATGTCTTCAGATTTGGAAATTACTTTCACAAGCCCTGAAAAGCTTTGGTCGCTTTACTAAAGCCTTAAACGTTGTACCCCTGATCAAGCAACTCTTGAGCTAGAGTCGTATGTCGCTCTTTGAAATCTTCATAGAATGAGCATGCCCGATTGTACCAAAAGCCTTGTGAAATGTCGGCACCAAAGGCAGAAGCTGCTGGAATATTGCTCGACGGGAAGGGAAAGTTGACTATTGGAAAGTTGAAGTCATCTCTCTGGCCATACAGTCTTGTGGAGAGTGTTGTATCACTAAGAATATGTATGCATAGATCTTAATATGAAACAGACGAGTTGGCTTCATTGATCTCCTGTATTTCTAGTTCAGATGGGTATATATGTGAATAGTTGTTGAAGGGTGGGGCTAGACTAACAATGAGTCTCTGAAATCTTATATTACACAATATCCTTCTTGACTCTAAAAATAATAAAAAATCCCTATTTGTGTAATAGAACTAGCTAAAGCTGGCTAGACTTGCTTTTGTATGCGTTTCTAGATTTATTTTGTTTCATAAAATAAATAAAGTCCACAGTCAGGGTGCAGGACTAGGGTGGGGCTGACGTTTTGTGTGGGGGATAAAATGGTGCTTATTTTGACTGAAGATGAACCCCACATATGCTTTCTGAAGATTATAATTGTGTGGTGGCGGGGGAAAATTATATTTAAATTTCAATTATTAGTTTTGTAGTCTTTACACAAGTGATGTATTTAGTCCCCATTAGAGAATACAGAAATTTGAAATGGAAAATATATGGAAAAGTCGTTTAAGGTTTAACTTTCATTTTCATATCAATACCAATGACCTTGTATCGGTATTCGGTCTCTGACAATATCTTTAAAACGAATTGAAGCATCTTTGCTCCGCCAAAAGGTAGAACGAGTCATTAGTTGATATGAGTCCATATCATCGAACTTATTATGTACAAACATGACTGATATTCATATGGTCACATGTTTTGTCTCTGATATAGTTCTGCTGTAGGAGCAGGTAAGCCTGAATGTACATGTGACATACTGGCACTGAGTGTCTGTTTTCCAGACGATGGTAGCTGGGGAGCGTTTGGACCCGAGGTTGCCGTGACCACCTGCACTACTACATGCGGAGAGGGACAGAGGACGTACCGGAGGACACGCGCATGTGACAGCCCCGCACCTTCACCCGGGGGCCAGGCTTGTGTCGGTTCGGCGACAAGTGACGTCATCAGGACATGCAACGAACAAACGTGTCCAAGTACGTTGGAGTTGTTGGGTCGGGTTGTCGTTGTGTTGTGGGGTTAGTGTGAGGATGAAGATGCGAGGAGGGTTGCCTTGGGACTTGATCATAGGGTTCGGTTTGATATCGTTGGCTGGGGTTTGGTTGATTATGGGATTAAAGTTGATCTCGTTGGGGGAGTTTGGTTGATAATGGGGTTTAAGTTAATATCGTTGGTGGAGTTTGGTTTCAAATCGGGTTACAGTTGATATCGTTGGGTGGGGTTTGGTTGATTATAGGGTTAAAGTTGATATCGTTGGGTGGGGTTTGATTGATTATGGTATTAAAGTTGATCTCGTTGGGGGAGTTTGGTTGATAATGGGGTTACATTTGATATCGTTGGGTGGGGTCTGGTTGATTATGGGATTAAAGTTGATCTCGTTGGGGGAGTTTGGTTGATTATTGGGTTCAAGTTGATCTCGTTGGGGGAGTTTGGTTGATTATTGGGTTCAAGTTGATATCGTTGGGTGGGCTTTGGTTGATAATGGGGTTTAAGTTGATATCGTTTGGTGGAGTTTGGTTGATAATGGGATGACAGTTGATATCGTTGGGTGGGGTTTGGTTGATTATTGGGATTAAAGTTGATATCGTTGGGTGGGCTTTGGTTGATAATGGGGTTTAAGTTGATATTGTTGGGTGGAGTTTGGTTTCAAATGGGGTGACAGTTGATATCGTTGGGTTGGGTTTGATTGATTATGAGATTTAGTCCCCATTAGAGAATACAGAAATTTGAAATGGAAAATATATGGAAAAGTCATTTAAGGTTTAACTTTCATTTTCATAACAATACCAATGACCATGTATCGGTATTTCGTCTCTGACAATACCTTTAAAACGAATTGAAGCATCTTTGCTCCGCCAAAAGGTAGAACGAGTACATTAGTTGATATGAGTCCATATCATCTAACTTATTATATACAAACATGACTGATATTCATATGGTCACATGTTTTGTCTTCGATATAGTTCTGCTGTAGGATCAGGTAAGCCTGAATGTACATGTGACATGCTGGCACTGAGGGTCTGTTTTCCAGACGATGGTAGCTGGGGAGCGTTTGGACCCGAGGTTGCCGTGACAACCTGCACTGCTACATGCGGAGAGGGACAGAGGACGTACCGGAGAACACGCGCATGTGACAGCCCCGCACCTTCACCCGGGGGTCAGGCTTGTGTCGGTTCGGCGACGAGTGACGTCATCAGGACATGCAACGAACAGTTATGTCCAAGTACGTGGGGGTTGACAGCGACGCTATTGGTGTGGCTGTCGTTGTGTTGTGGGGTTGGGGTAAGATTGCAGATACGAGAAGAATTGTCGTGGGACTTTACAATGTGTTTCGGGTTTATTGTTTGGTTGATTATGAGGTAAAAGATGATATTGTTGAGTGGGGCTTGATTAATTATTGGATTTAAGTTGATATTGTTGGGTGGGCCTGAGTTGATTATTGTGTAAGGTCGTTCGAGGTTGGGGTGAAATAGTGAGTGAGTGAGTGAGGTTTTACGCCGCTTTTAGCAATATTCCAGCAATATCACGGCGGGGGACACCAGAAATGGGCTTCACACATTGTACCCATGTCGGGAATCGAACCCGGGTCTTCGGCGTGACGAGCGAACGCTTTAACCACTAGGCTACCCGACCGCCCTGGTGAAATAGTGCTTGGTTAAATAGTATTGATGTTCTCGGGAGGGGGTGATGTTTGGAGGATAGGGGCTAATGTTTTTGACGGGGGTAAGACTTGATCTTGTGTGAGGGGTCGGTGCTACGGGGGGATTGCGATAAAATGTTGTTTGGGTTTATATTGTACGATGGGGTTCGTGGTGTATGTTGGCCCAAATGTTAGGTTAGGGTCGATGTTGAGTGGTTGGGGTTGTTGGTTAGGGCTGATGTTGTTTGGGGAGTTGATCTGAGGTTAAGGTCGATGTTAGTGGTTGGGGTTGTTGTTTGGGGCTAATGTTGGGTGAGGGTTGATCTGAGGTTAAGGTCGAAGTTGAGAGCTTGGGGTTGTTGGTTTGGGCTGATGTTAGGTTGGAGTTGGTGTGGGTGGGATTAGGGTCGATGTTGTGGGCCTGGTGTTATTGGCCGGGGCTTGGTTAATATGATGTTAGTTATTCGGAGGGTGTGTTATTGGGGCTGAGAGTGTTGTATCAAAACATCATTACACTGCAACACAATCATAACAAAACTTATTTCCGATGTTTTATTTTCACTGTTCTGCCAGTTGATGGGATGTGGGGCGCTTGGACTGCGGTATCGACCACCGCGTGCACGGTGTCGTGTGGGGGCGGTACCCAAACCAGGACAGACCGTCGTTTGTGTGACAGTCCCGCCCAGGCCAATGGAGGCCTTCCCTGTAGTGGAAACAATGAACGGAACGTACCCTTGAATTGTAACACTGATGACTGTACAGGTTAGCATCAATTATCCTCAGTTACGTTTTTCTTTTCCTCGGTTATTTTAGGTCCTTAGAGTCCTTGTTCGAAATAGCATGATTTATGTGTGGTAGGTATTGTCGATCGGTTGAATAAAAAAATACTGAAAGGAAAGAAGGAAAAAAGTTAAGGGACATTTCCGGTTGACGGTTGAATATTGAAATAAGGGGATTTGCACTGTCAACTAGTCTGATCTGTTTTATCTATATCTAGTCATTTCAACACTTGCAAGTGATGGACATAAGCCTCTGGAAGTACAGAAGTTTGAATAATATGAAAATCAAAAACATTTTGTTCTTCTCATCCTGATAACGAAGGGATTATTGAAAATAGCTTCCTTCAGTAGTCGTAAATTCAAAATGTCCACACCAGAGAATAACTAGTCTCTGTTATCTGGCGAAACACATTCCATTGTGCGTAATAAAGTAGCGATTAAAATTATATGAATGCATCACTGGATGACACCGGGTGTTCGCGAAAGTATATAATTGGTTGGTTTGTTGTTTAACGCCGCACTCAGCAATATTCCAGCTATATGACGGCGGTCTGTAAATAATCGAGTCTGGACCAGACAATCCAGTGATTGATATCATGAGCATCGATCCACGCAATTGGGATCGATGACATGCATCAACTAAGTCAGCGAGCCTGACCACCCGATCCCGTTAGTCGCCTTTTACGATAAGCATAGTCACCTTTTACGGCAAGCATGGGTTGCTGAAGACCTTTTCTACCCTGGAATCTTCACGGTTTGAAAGTATTTAAGCAATGTTCCCGAATACACGGCTGTACTGCTGTGCTGCACCAGACAATAAATACTTACTTTTTTATGCAAGTTGTATGAATGGCGGGTACAACGGTAAGGCAGGCATGCTTACCCGTTTCGCGAACACCTGGTGTCATCACTGATTTTCAGTGGTCCATTCATATTATTTCCACAGCTATTTACTCTTTACGCCAAGTGGAATCTGTTTCGGCAGAAAATCGAGCATTGACAATTTATATTTACTGTTTGTTTCAGTGAGTGATTACGGTTGTACGCAGCTTTTAGCAATATTCCAGCAATATCACAGCGGGGAACTCCAGAAATGTGCTTCATACATATTGTTTGTTTGAAAATCGGTTGAGCATAGCTTGAGTCCCATTTTTAAGCAATCAATGAGACAAGGATGGTGCAGAATCCTGACCTCTTCATGTGTATTCAAATAATACCAAATTATAACTTTTCTGGTTTGTGTCATTGGACTACATATGTCATGTTAACATGAAGGTGGTTCGAACAAGTCTACGGTGAAAAGAGGGTTTCTACATGCCATCTCACATCTTCAGTTATTCAGGATGGTGGGTGGTCTCCGTGGTTCGATGTCCCTGAAATCGAGTGCACCACGCCTTGTGGGGGAGGACGACAAAACGTCACCAGGACGCGCACGTGTACGAACCCTGTGCCAATCAATGGACAGCCATGCACTGGGTCTGCAATAGGAAATACGTTTGAAAAGGCTTGCAACGCTGAGGATGCACAAATCTGCCCACGTAAGTGGTGAATTGATAGGAGAGCAAATGAGGCCATAAAATACCTTTAAACTCAGTTGCAATAACTCTAGTTTTCTTCAACGCCAGCCAGTAAACAATCATGACAAGATAAACCAGTGGTTGATAGAATGAACATCAAAGTAAAAAAATATGTAAAAAGTAGTAGCAAATTCTGTGAGAGAGGTTGCAGTAATAGTAGTAGTAGAAGTAGTAGTAGTAGTAGTAGTAGTAGTAGTAGTAGTAGTCGTAGTAAACATGTTAGTGAGTGAGTGAGTGAGTGAAAATTTAACGTCAAATCGGGAAAATATCAGCCATATCGTGACGAGTAGTAGTAGTAGTAGTAGTAGTAGTAGTAGTAGTAGTAGTAGTAGTAGTAGTAGTAGTGGTAGTAGTAGTAGTAAACATGTTAGTGAGTGAGTGAGTGAGTGAGTGAGTGAGTGAGTAACGTCAAATCGGAAAAATATCAGCCATATCGTGACGAGTAGTAGTAGTAGTAGTAGTAGTAGTAGTAGTGGTGGTGGTTGTAGTAGTAGTAGTAAACATGTTAATTTCACCATGTAAACACTCAGCATCTGTCTACAATGGAAGGTTGTGCTTGGTGCTACTGTTTCAGAGGCTGCATGTTTGACAAGTCGCATAGTTGGCGGAAACAACGTGGACCCTGCTTGCAAGTACCCCTTCGTAGTCGGCGTGCGTCGGTTCGGCGCCTACTCCTGCGGGGGGAGTCTGATTGGACTCAACAAGGTCCTCACTGCGGCTCACTGTGTGGTGTAAGTTTGTTTGTTGTTTAAAGGGCAAGTTCACACGGAAATGAACCTATTTTTCTTGTATTTTTTCCACATTAAAAGTGTTAACCTAGAAGTGTCAAAGACAAAAATATAAAAATATCACAATTAATTAACATATTTTTCGCATTAAATCGATTTATATTTTTCACATTAACCAAGTGTTCTATTTCCACAACAAAAACACCATGGCTTATGCCCCTTGCAATATGACGTCATTGGTGCCAATTGATAAACATTATGACGTCATCATGATTTGTTTAGAGCCGCTTCACGTGGTGTAGGTACAGGTGTGTGATTCTAGCGTCTCAGATGCCAGCCAGCATAGTGTTATGCTGAGTCACCACTGCGCCGGAATGTGTCGTAGGCCATGTTGTTTTACCGCAAACTGGTACTTGATATCTTTTGCGTTGAGAATAGACAGGGACCCAGTTGAATTGGCACCAATTACGTCATAATCTAAGGGGGATAACTCAGGCCTGTTTAGCTCGAAAAACGAAGGCCTCATAACGGCATATCATTTTCACACTATTGTGAGCTTCCTACTTTCACTGTGAAAAAAATGAGTGTATATTTTCAAATACAGATACTAATTAATTCTAAAATTGCGTTTTGTTTAGAAAAAGATAAAAAGTGATTTTTGTGTGTACACTTCCCCTTTAACGCAGCAATATTCCAGCTAAATGAATAGCGATCTGTAAAAAACCGAGCGGCATAAAACCCAACTCTGTCACTCTTAATCCAGTTATTAAAAAGTCCAGGTTCAACAAAATTGACGGAATACGTTTATTGCTGGATTTTGGTGCCTTGAAACAAAAAATAGTTTACCAAAATCGGACATGGGAAACCATCCGAAAATAGGTCAAATCCAAGATGGCCGCCAACAAAAGTAACAATAGTCATAAACATGGAACCAATAATAATAGAAACATTTATGATGAGTCTATCTATATTAGCTTGACAGGATAAATGCAAAGGAATGTATATTTCACAATTTGAAAAGGAAAACCCACATACATATTAGAAATAATTGCCTCAGAATGACGAAAAGGTACACAAAATTGTTAATATCAGTAATTCGTGCAGAAGATGAACCCATTTATCATAATATTTGTTTTTCAGAGGCCTTCAAGCTTCTTCTCTGTCAGTAGAGGTCGGAAAGCATTGTTCCAGTACCAGCGGCAGCGCCAGTTACAACTCTCGCAACCCCAACATGGAAGTCATGGAAGTAGAAGAGTTCGTCATTCATCCCAACTTCAACTCTGGAAACGGACTGTGTCAGTGCCTTTGTTTTTACGTCATCTGGGGTATACTATGTTCGTGTTTCTGCAGACCTCTTCCACGCAGAAACATTAGGGTCACTGACACAATACGATCGTTGAGAGTCGACTTTCGTAAGTCCCATATACTTTCGATATTCGGAGAACGGGCCTCGGGAAACATTTTCACAATCAAAACATCGCAAGGTTAAAACTTTCGTAACTGTTATACTTTAGCATACACTTACGATGTTCGTAACGCCATGATCGCTTTGTGGTCCACTTTCCCGAAAAAAAGACATCATAAGGTTACGAACGTCGTAACTCCCATCCTTTGCCCTAAACCCATTATAGCCGTATGATTTGCTTTGGGAACAGCAAGAGTGACAGGGCGCTAAAAATAGCCGTCCAATCAAATGACACTCACCTGCGATATAACTGCTGTGCTAAGATAGTGATTGGAGCTAGATGGAGATGGGGTTAACACGAGGTCCCGGTGATGACTGGGTCCTAGGTATATAATAATAATAGAATTGAGATACGATACACATGATAATCTAAGATGTTGATTACCTCGCTGCATCCATATTTTGTTGAATTGATTCGGAACCTCCTATACGAGGAACCTGTAGTGTTCCCAGTACTCCGTTATTTGTAATAAGGGTAGACTAGGATAGCGTTTGGGGGTAACAGTTTAAGATCTGGGGCCGTATTCATAAAACTGCTTACTCTTAACTCGCTAAGAAAATTCTTAGGAGTGTAGTTATTAGAGCTCTAAGAGTAACGTTTGTTATTTCTCAGATTTCTTCTAAAGCACTTGAACAATGTTCTTGAATATGTCCGCAAAACATACCATGACAACATGGTATCAAGCACTGGGCCCACTTGCACAAGGCGACCGTAGCGCTACGACGATCTAACACGCATACTTTAACACAGACTTACTATAGTCGTAGCGCTAAGCGCCCTGGTCCATACACGCCGCCAAGCATATACATGTAGCTTTAAACTTCCTGAAGTTTAAAAAAATACCATTATTCATCCACAAGGATACTGTTGATATCAATGGAGAGATGTATCTTATATGTTGTAGTATTCGATGCTGCTGTCTTGAAGCTAAAGAAAGATGCGATCACCACAAAGTGTCGTCAAGTTGTTCAAATGGCGCCTTCGTCTCAGGTGACCCAGACTGGGAGGACGTGTACTGTGATTGGATGGGGAACAACTTCCTGTAAGTGTGCATGACGGGAACTGACATAGGCCTTGTATCACATAGCGTCAAATGGTGACCACAACTGTGCAGCCCCAGTGCTATAATACGACTAACGAGAGAGGGCGTCAATGCCCCAATTTGAGGTGTTCATATTTGTCATAAATGATGAAGGTCATGGTCACGGTATAGTTATGTACCAATCGGGTCAACTCGGCTTATTCCGTTGCCTTTCTAATGCCTCGAGAAGCTGTGGTGTATTAATATTGAACTGTAGTCCGCGTCATAACGCCAGCTCAGGTTCCTAAAAGTTCGTACAACAGGACGTCCGAGTTAATAGAAATTAGGCATATAACTTGACATTGAGCAACATTATAAATAAGGGTTCCGACTACCGCCAAAATGTGATAGTCACGTGAACTAGTGGAACTAGCGAATCCAGTTTTTTACTAATTCTGGTGGAGATTACTTATTGGAATGAGAGAATTAGTTGGATAGGAATATAGTTTTGTCACGGCATATCGATGACAAAGCTCGAAGACGCTTACGGCTTTAGTGAAAGCCCTGATCATGGTATGGGCGGGTATCCACGACCAGTCTAAGGGACGCAACCTTTGTGGAGCCTTAAACCACTGGATCTCCTGGGGCTATTGTGGTTACAAACTTCTTTGATACACACTTGCTTGATAACGGAGTCAGAACCTACACCGAAACGTCGCTCTTAATTGTAATAAAGAAGTTGTTCATCCATAAATTCTTATCCTTACTTGTTACAAACATGTATCAATGTATGGTTAATTATTTTATATTATGTTTCACATTACATTATCTCTTTTAATACGTTTACTTATCACCTTTAGCAATAATTACTAAATAATAGGGGCGGTCGGGTAGCCTAGTGGTTAAAGCGTTCGCTCGTCACGCCAAAGACCCGGGTTCGATTCCCAACATGGGTACAATGTGTGAAGCCCATTTCTGGTGTCCCCCGCCGTGATATTGCTGGAATATTGCTTAAAGCGGCGTAAAACCATACTCACTCACTCACTACTAAATAATACGTCACAATGTAGATGATACACGAAGGAGTGTTTTATTTCAGACAATGGCCCTGCTGCCAGTATTCTACAGGAAGTAGACCTAGAGCTGTACGACTCTGAAGACTGTCGTGACACCTTCCCCTCCACCGCCTCCGGAGTCGACAACAACGTCATTTGTGCTGCTAATGGTGTTAGTGGCGGCGAGGACGCGTGCCAGGTGACTACCTGCTTCAGTATGCTGTCTTGAGTGGATATCCATTTTAAACTACAGCATTGTATCTCAGTGGGCTATCACTATAAATTTGAACACTCACTCACTCACTCACTCACTCACTCACTCACTCACTCACTCACTCTCACTCTCACTCACTCACTCACTCACAGGTCCATGCACCAGGGACGGATCCAGCATCTTTAAAAGGGAATTGTGCAAAATATCAAAATCCTCTCTCGGTCACTTTGACAGCCTACAACATTTTACATTTTGTTTTCAAAAGAGGTCCGGACCCCTGAAGATCCGGGGTAGAATGGGTCTTCTGCAACCCCGTAAAAGGCGACAATGCTTGTCGTAAGAGGCGACTAACGGAATCGGTGGTCAGGCTCGCTGACTTTGTTGATGCATGTAATAGTATCCCAACTGCTTGGATCGATGTTCATGATGTCAATCACTGGATTGTCTGGTCCAGACTCGATTATTTACAGACCGCCGTCATATAGCTGGAATATTCAAAGTGCGGATTAAACCAACCAAACAAACAAACAAACAAACAAACAAAACAAGAATACAGGGAAGCATTAGGCACTTGGGTTCGTGTACATAGCGCCTCGTCTCATTTAGTGGATCCTACCATTGTTTCAGGGTGACTCGGGCGGCCCGCTAGTCTGTCTGGATGACAACGTGTGGGTACAGTACGGAATCGTCTCCAGTGGGTTTGAATGCGCCAGGGCCAACCAGGCGGGGCTGTACACCGAAGTTGCTGCTTTTAGGACCTGGATCGACAGCCAATTTGTGTAGAGGGCTTCTTTCGGAACACACTAGTCATACCATTTCACATGAAAAGAGACGATGTGTTCCGAGTGACAAGGAAATGATTCGTTATTCCTGCCCAGCAACTGGATAGATGGTATATGAAAAAGGATATGTGGCAGTGATATTGGAAACACTAGACATTTGGTGTAAACCTTGTGGGCCGTAAGAACATTAATAAACAAGTTAGTTGATTTGTTGATATGGATTTGAAGATGTAACTGTGGACACCAAACTGTGTAAATCCTTCTTCGCAATGTATCGTAAGAGGTATATGAAACTTCGAGTCATGAATGAAAACACTTTTTATCCCAACATCAACCTCGTTAAAATCAGATCATTTTCTCCGATACGATACCTCTCTCTCAACGTGAAGTTTGCACAACCCCATATAGGTTTCGCCATGTAAACTTTCTTATCAGCTAATCAGCATCGATGAATACTCGTTTGGAGTGAGCGAAGCATTCAGACCATCATTTACGTATCTCGGGCATCAACTTAATCGACCAGTTCTGTAATATAATAAAGGATGCGTCATAACGTTGCGTGAATATTTTAATTTTTGTAACTGTCGTTTCTGAGCGCCATGCCATCTGGAGGACCTTCAAGCAGTATTTGGTTTTCGCTGAGAGGTTTCTTCTGTTAAAACTGGACCCCGTCATCCTTCTGTTAGTGAGTGAGTGAGTTGGGTTTAACGCCGCTTTTTCCAGTCATATCACGGCGTGTCCTTCTGTTAGATTAGGCGGTCAAAGGTCACTCACGGTTCACCTGACGTGGCCTCCTGTGGAGGCGTTGTCACACAGATGTTCAGGCAGAGTGGTGTAGTATCGGAGAAATAGTTCTGAATTTAATGAGATTGTCTCAACATAAAACTGGTTATCGCCAAATGTCTGTGTTCTAGAACCAAGTCTTTCACCATTAATTAGTAGCTTCGTCGTCGGGAGAATATATTTTGTACAAATGTTTATTTTTTTTCTGTAACATAATAACCATAGAGAGCTCACATTACGTCGAGGTGCGATGGTGCCGAGACAGACATCCGGTTTCCATTCAGTGATGAATATTCATGTAAAACCATTAATGTGCTGAACTGTCACGGGCGCCGCTTTTGGGACATTGACATCTGACAGTGTCAGCATCATTTTGGGGTAAAGAATTCACAAGAGGATCGATACCTGAATGATTGTAATTGATTTTGTGGAGAATGTCAATTCAAGTCGATATATGTACAGTATATTTCTAACGTTAAACGCATTATACATGTGAATTTTAATAATAAATGTGTTACGTAATTGTTTATTTATTGTGATTCGAAAATTCTCTCACCTGACGAGTTACTGTCTTCAACTTTAATAAATGTGGTAGTCTGCATACATATACTCTCCTGTTGATTTTCGTAAAGATGAGAGAATTGAAAATAGGTCGTCGACTTCAGTTTCAAAACAGATGAACCATATCTAGCACAGTGTCTACGATTGACATCACATACAGGGCCTACAACTATGCGAAAACATGCAACTATTCGTCGTATCAGGGCGGTGGTGTAGCCCAGTGGTTAAAGCGTTCGCTCGTCACGCCTAAGGGTCAGGTTCTATTCCCCACATAAGTACAATGAGTGAAGAAACCCACTTCTGGCGTCCCCCGCCGTGATTATTGCTAAAAGCGGCGTAAAATCATTGCTTTATTTGTTTTGGTTTGAGAAATGTACATGGGGACGAGTTATAGTTGGAAAGATGTTAAGAAACTTTTAAAAGAATCTTTATCTTTGCCTCACATATGTAAAATGATATACGTTCGTACGAAATACATAAAATTAATGAAAATATGTTCTAAAACATTCGTAACTGTAAACTTTAACACGAAACACGTTCGTATTATTCGGGCACAATCATAAGAGAGACACACGATGTCCTAGACGGGTTTGCCTGCTCCAGAGCGCATGCACAACATCGCCTGCAGCCTCTAGGAAGCGAAATGCGGGGTACCGGTCTCGCTCTATCTGACCTATTTCTCCATGACCTATTTCCGTGTATCGGTTCTGTCTGTCGAGAGGGACGGGGACAGACCTACAGCAAGTCGCTGACCCAGTTTCCGTGTAGCGCGGTATTAGCGCTTTTGGACAGTAGTAATAAATGACGTGTCAAGCCACATGAGTAAACATATTAGCATTGAGGAGGTACATGTAACTCTCATAGAAGATTGTGGTTCATGGTTAAAGTTGTCGGTTTCAGTTGTAACAATAGCTGCATGTCTCCACTGATCGCGTTCATTATTAAATAATATTACAACAATGTAGTTATTACTTTGAAAATATTAATTATGAAAAAATATTAGTAACGTTACCTCTGTAGATATATCAATGTCAACAGTATCATGTATGCCACTATGAATGTGTCAACTTAATACTCCTTGTTCTTGAAAACAATAACACGTTTCAGGAAGTCATTGTTGTGAAAACATATTACTTGTGTTGTTTTCATAATATGTTTGTTTTCTACTTATATATTACATAAATATTTCAACTGAAATGTGCCCTATTCTCATTTCTGAAGCTACCACTGATCCTCTGACTCTATGTATGTATGTATGGATCGAGGGGCGTGCGTGAAAAAACCTAACGATTTTACAAACGCTTCAAACACCTAATGTGTCCTATCACACTGCAACAGTACTTGTAGCAAAGTTAATGAGAGAATGTTTCTTTGACGCGGCATTTAGCAATATCCAATCTATATGTAAATAATCGAATCTGGAGGAGGCAAACCAGTGACTAAAACCTTGCGAGAGCAATCCTGCCACTGGTAAGGTTGGGGAACGATGACACCTGATCAAGACTTCACACTAACCACAAAATAGGTCGGCAGGTCCATTAATACGTACATTTACTCCCTACAATCTTGAATATCGAGTACAACCTTCAAGAACATACACAATATGAATAAATTTCCGCAAATTAAGAACCGAAAAGTAAAGCTACGGTTGAGTAAAGCTACCATTAAATCTGGCGATGGAAAACAAGATAATCGCTGGTCCGTCTTATAAGTTGCCGAGTAATGTTCCCCAACATCGTCATATCGTCAGTCTCACTGGTGATAATGCTGGAGTCCACTGCCACGGGTAGGGGAGGTGAAATGGGGTTTAACGTGGGGTTTAACTGGTTTAAATAGGGTTTAACTGGTACGCGCGCGCGCGCGCGTGCTTGTGTGTGTCCTATTAATACCACTTGAAAACAGTAGTGCTACGCCCCAGTGGATACCCCACTATAGGCTTGTTTTAGCCCCTTAATGCCGAGCACCAGGCAGAGTTTCAACAAGTACCATCTTCTAACGTCTTTTGGTATGGTGTGGCCCGACCACCGAAAATCTGTCACTTAACATGGTCAGCAAAACATAATACAGTAATAAGGCCAATCGCATTGCAGAGTTGCCTCCCTTAGGAATAAATTAATCCTGTGGTCGTGGATTCGAATCCCGGTTCGTTCTGATCATGTTGGCTTTCATTCCACATCAAGCTGACATACAGATGTATAAATGAAATACTCCTACGTGTTCAGAAGTCCAAAGAGTATACACACACCTGAAATGAGTTAATGTTTGTGAATATTTCAGTTATTTTTGGCCATGCTCCCAGTGGCTCAAAGTATATGTTGATCAACCAGGGATTAATCTGGGATTCCAAACCGAGTGCCCTTGTCAGGCAATGCTGATCAACCCGGGATTAATCTGGGATTCCAAACCGAGTGCCCTTGTCCTCTAAGAAGCTATAACATTAGTTATGAACTCAATATTCCAGCTTTATGACAGCGGTCTGTAAATAATCGAGTCTGGACCAGACAATCCAGTGATTGACATCATGAGCATCGATCCACGCAATTGTGACACGATGACATGCATTAACCAAGTCAGTGAGCCTGACCACCCCATCAAGTTTGTCGCCTCTTACAACAAGCAGTCACATAAGCATGGGTTGCTGAAGATCTATTTGTTGCAGACTTGGGGCTGACTGTCTCGTTAAGTCAATGCTCTTTCATTGAATGTCATTGTGTCCCAATTGAGCAGACTGAGGGTCATGATGTCAACCACTGGATTGTCTGGTTCAGAATTGATTATTTACATACCCGTTCATATAGCAAGAAAATATTCCTGAATGCACACAACACAAAAACAAAAAAATTTAAAAGTTTGGATGAAAATATAATAATAAGTTTATTGTTAGCAAATGATCATTCCCACCAAAAACTAACTGAAAAGCTGACAGACAGGGATTTGACAAAATGCCAGTGTCGTGGTGGAATGTACAACATTTCCCCCGGCCCCAACACACACTCCACATACGGAGCCTTGGCAAACAATGGAAACTTAGCATGATCCGGCTCCTCCAGGTCCACCTGTGACGTATTCACCAGGAGTCTGTTCGGGTGGGGGTACAGGTGGTCTGTGACTCTGTCCGAGTAGAGCCTCACATACTTCCACCCCACAACTTGAGCCAGAAGGTTATGCTTGGGGTCATAGTGCAAAGGTGACACAGTACCTGCAGGCCCAAACCATGCATTCTGATCAACATCGTCCTCCTCCCCTAAACAGCAGTAGGTTGGAATACTGATGTCCTTTTGCAGCTCAGGAATCTGATCAAAGAGTTGATGCTGAGCTAGATAGCCCTTGGTCACCTGTGCGGGGTTCTCAATGTAGCGCTCAATAAATTCTGTTATTGTCATTAAACTCTGTGACCAAGACTCTTCTGTGTACTTAGATCCTAGCTCAATAGGTACAGTTCTGTAGCCAGCCTTTTGTTTGATGTAGTCCAGATCCCACTTCCTGGAACTCAAGGCCGGCCAGAAATCAATGGCATCAGTTACAATAACAGCTTGATGTTTGTCCATGTAGCTTTCTTTAAACTTCTGTAAGGATGGACAGGAGCATCGAGATACAGATTTATCTCCATCGATCCTCACATCTGCAACTTTCAGTCTCTTAGCTTCACTCACCTCATCTCCACACTGTCGTTTCCTGGGAGGGTTGAAGATGGTTTGAATTAATGAAGACATCCGTGCCAGGATGTTGTCCAAGATGGGGGCTCCCATCAACAGACCCATGTCACATGACCTCATGATATCAGCCAATGAAACCTCTCCTTTTTGTTGATTCAGCAGCAAACACTGACAGTACACCTTCATCACTGAGATGACTGTATAGGTGTATCTCCAGCTGATGTCCACGTCCTTCCAGTACCCTGTGTTCAGCTTCTCCCAAGCCATGTCCAACAACACCTCACAGGAGTGCTTGACACTTCCACCATCTTGTCCATACAAACAATCACATGTCTTCTTCAGGGAGTCATGATAGTCTTTCCCCAGAATGTCAGGACTGGTTATTGTAACCAGCAGCTCATCTGGTGTCTTGGGAAGCTCTGATCTTAGAGCTGCGAGGTCAGGCATCCTGGCAAAATATTTGTGGAAATTAATCAGTGGATAAATGTCTGAACTTTCCTGGTGTACAGTATACTTATGGTATAAGAGAAAGCCCTACTATAAAAGGGAACCTGTGAAGATCAGGGAACGGGGTAGAATATGTCTTCAGCAACCCATACTTGCAGTAAAAAGCAACTATGCTTGTAGTAAGAGGCGACTAACAGGATCGGGTGGTCAGGCTCGCTGACTTAACAACTGGAATTAGAAAGAATCATTAAAGATTCCAAGATCAGACTTGTACATTTTGGGGGACTATATGACTCCCAAAACTGTGTTTTGATATAGATATATGTCTTAATACTCAAATTTCATAACCACAAATGACACTAAGTCATGTGACAGTCACGACATGATGCTACATCTCTTGCGGTCTTGACATGACCTTACATCTCGTGCAGTAAATATATGATCCATACCACATGATGGTCAAAACAAGATCTTACATCGTGGATGGTCAAGCCATGATGCTACATCAGTACGGGATTCGTAGTACCTTTGCATGCAACCACAGGATTGAATTTGTAGCTGTACACACGGTCACATATGGTGTACAGTATACTTATGGTATAAGAGAAAGCCCTACTATAAAAGGGAACCCGTGAAGATCAGGGAACGGGGTAGAATATGTCTTCAGCAACCCATACTTGCAGTAAAAAGCAACTATTCTTGTTGTATGAGGTGACTAACAGGATCGGGTGGTCAGACTCGCTGACTTAATAATTGGTTGATGCATGTCATCGTATCCTAATTGCGTGGATCGATGCTCATAATGTCAATTACTGTATTGTGTGGTCCAGCCTTGACTATTTACAGACCACCGTCATGTAGCTGCATATTGCTGAGTGCGGGGTTAAATATTATGGTGCTGTTCTATAACTGAAACTACTGATATTTTATATATGCATTTTACCTGATGATTAGTATTACTTGCTAAACTATAATTATATGAAATGATGTATAAATATTACACCATGATAACTCATAAAAGCACTTGATGTGGATCTAATTATTATAGGAAAACTTAGTATATAATAATAAATGTTATATCATGATATAAAAAATAAACAAACAATAATACGGAAATACTTCCGCCCGTACCCCCCCCCCCCCCCCCCTTTCCTTTCAAAAGTTGTATGCGTCGATAGTGTCACTCAATCCTTTTAATTATGTATCCCCGTGTTGTGGGGTTTTGGACGCTTCAGAAACATTCATAGTTGTCTCTCTAATCAGATGAACAACAGTAAAACATCTCATTTTCTTATAAAAGTGGAGAGAGAGAGAGCGAGAGAGAGAGAGAGAGAGAGAGAGAGAGGCGGGCGGAAGTCGATCTTACCCACAACTAACCCTCGGGATCGAAGGTGCACGCGAGATCTGTGAAGCAGCAGCCCGAAGCAGTTAACGCTACTAATCAGTAAGCTGCGTTACTTGCAGGTGAATTGTTCTCGACGGAACAGACTTCCCGTTGTAAACATGTCGGTGGTGACCTCGGTCGTGTACACGTGCTTACCCTATTTCCTGTCAGGCGCATAAGAAATACGTTCTATTTTTAGATAATGTATTCATTTCTTTACAGGGTTTTTGCGATTCCATTTATATGACCCTGTAGCTCAAGAACGGTGATTAGAGTTCCGAAGGAAAACCCGGATGACAGTATTCCCCGCCCATTTATATAACTGAAGCATGTCAACAACTGTCACAGCGTAGACTCTCTCAATCATTGCGGAGGTATGAATTCATTTTTTGTGAAAGTTTGACATTATACCCAAATCGGTTACTTTCCAAGAAATGTTCTTTTTTGTATGAATACGCCCAAAAGATGTACGATTCGCACAGTGTGTTCCTACCTCAGTGAGCACTGATCGATGATACCGACATTGACGAATCGCGTGCCTGGAAACGTGATGTCTGATGTCAGTGTTGATTGTCGCTTTAGTCCTCGACATCCCCGTAACTGCCAGAGAGATAGGAATAATTCTTTAGCCACATTACGAAATGATTGTTTATATGATCACGAAAGCAAGTTCACAATTTGAAGCGTTGATAATTTTTATTACGTTTCTGTATAGATCTAGATCTACAGAAATGTACCCAAGGCAAAATCAGAATTATTCTTAGTAGAATAAATGCTAAATTTATGTCATGATGTACTTTCATTAAATCACCGACGATTGATATATTTCTCATCATTTGTTTGAAGACAATATGTGTTAACTTTTCAAAAAATGCAAACAAACACACATTGATGCTATTATATTGACATCAACAATAATATTTATTGACAGGTTTTGCAAGCGTTACGATTTGTATATTATTTTGTTTTTGTTTAATTAAAAGATTATAAATTTGCAACCAACACCGCTCTATATATATCATTATTAGGATGTTATTAATAAATATAATTTATCAATTTTAATAAGTGACTGAACTTTGTGCTTATATATTATATATGTATCACTGTGTGTGTAGGTCAGGGTAGGGTCAGTGGTCACAAGTGCAGAAATTGTGTTATTTTCTAGTTCACAGATACTTCTGAGACACATTATTTGCACAGACTAGAAGTTCTAAAGTTCTAGGCTGGCTTGATTTGTAAAAGGCTGTATAGCCAAATCAGAGTACAGCTGTACCCACACTCTTGACCCACTTGGTGATTTTAGTAGACGCTGAGAGCTTACCTAAGTTTCTCACGTGACTGAGGCGTCTTCATATGTAACAGTTGCATAAAGAGATTTCATATATAGGAGGATTACAACAGTCTTATGACATTAGTGGAGTATACCAGTAATAAAGACTAGTGACTGGTAAGTATGTTACAGCTAAGACAATGCTCATGGTCAGTTGAAAGTTGGGGGTAGGGGTGGGGATTGTGGTGTGTATTTCACCTTTAATTCAGTTGTTTTGACTGTTCGAAGTGATTAATATTATGTGAAAAGGAAATGTGTTGGTTTTGGAACAGGATTTTGAAAGTCTGATTAAAATAATGAAAGTGTTACTATCACCCTCTCCTCTTTAATTATTTATTTATGAATGGTTAGAATAGGTCTTCAACAACCCATGCTTGTAAGAGGGGACTGTGTTTGTAGGGGGCGACTAACAGGATCAGGCGGTCAGACTTACTGCATGTCATCGTATATCCCAATTCCGTATATAAATGCTTGTGATATCAATCACTAGATTGTCTGGTCCAGACGTGATTATTTACTGACCACCCTAATGTAGCTGGACTATTGCTGAGTGTGGCATTAAACAATAAACAAACAAACTATTTATTAACGGAGGGTAGGGCATTTTTTTGTGTGACCTGTAACTTGAAAACTACTGCGTAGATTCTTTTCACACTTGGTGAACACTTTTTATACCTATAAATGAAGTTTGATTTCAATATTAAGAATTTCTAAAGAGAGAAATACAGCTTTTTTTTTCATTTTTCGATTTCTTTTACTGAAACATTTGTCCGACCTATAACTTGAAAACTACTGCTTGGATTCTTTTCAAATTTAGGGAATAGTTTAGAGGTACAGTGCAAAGTTGAATTTTGATATGTGTATTTTCTAAAAGAATATCTTTCTTCATGTTTTGAATTAGAATATTTTTTACTTCAACATTTGTGCGACCTATCACTTAAAGACTACTTCATGGATTCTTTTCCAATTGGAGATACAGTTTCTGTACCAATAGGAGAGGTGCAGTGCAAAGTTTGATTTCGATGAGCAGTTTTTCTGAGAAATGTTGCTTTTTTCATGTTTTTGAACTTAGAAATATGTCGGAGTGAAAGTCAGGGGTCTTAATGAGCCCTGCTCACATTTTGTCATGTTTTATTGTAAGGCCTGTGTTTTTTTTCCAGAAAAAAGGTTCACCAAAGTTCTTAGAGAATGTGGATTTTGGATGAGAACAACCTGGCAATGTGTGCCATAGTTACTGTTGCTATGCAGTTCATCTTCTTCCTCATCGCATGTACATGTAAATTTGACAAAGTGACAGACTTCGCTGGTGGCACAAACTTTGTGGTGTTGGCTGTTCTGACATTTTTTCTTGCTGAGGTATGTGGAACGAAATGTCGAACATGTTGAAGTTGACAGAAAATAAACTGTTTTGCTATATCTGAAGAATAAAGATTTTTCGACTGCATGGTCATGGAGATTAGGGCAGACACTGCATTGAGCTGGACGTGATTAGGCTGGGGAGGGAATTTAGCACAGTGTTAACTGAGGGAGGTCCTGGGGTCATTTTGGACCTCGGTTTCACTCATGACAGAGGAATCCTACCTATTTGAAGCAGTTTTCTTCCAAAATGATCCAAATCCTACTGTCAATGAGTCACATTCGATGCAACACATTTTTATCAGTCAAACACTCTAGGTCCTACAAAATAAGAGAATGTTACAATGGTAACAGCAATGTTCCGCCGGGGTGAGACGCTAACCAGTGACAAGGTCCTCATGGGGAAGGCAGTCAAACACTTTATTGCCCAAACACGAGCACTACAATATTAGTAGGTAGATACAAGGTGGCAACAGGAAGTGGCACTGATAGTATTACCTTCACAACTGATAGTAACAATAACAATATCATAACAAGCCTCTACATTCATTTATGTATTTGTAATGACATGTTTCAAGCAACAGAATATTGATGTCAGATGTTGTTATTTTATGTCAATATCTTTAAGTTGTACGATTAAATAAAAGTTCAACTAATGCATGACTAGTTAGCTCCTGATAATCAAGAAATATGACGTCATAATACGCCCAGTGTCCACCATCATCCAATGAGGGGAGGTGGGGTAGCCTAGTGGTTTAAGCATTCACTTGTCAGCTTGTCACGCAGAAGACCTGAGATCGATTCCCCCATTGGTGCAATGTGTGAAGCATATTTCCTCTGTCGTGATATTGCTGGAATATTCCATAAAACCATATTCACTCACTCACTTCATGTACTGTACCTACCTAACACCTATTTTAACAATTACTGCCACCACCAATTGCAGTATTGCAGTTATCCTCAAATAAAAGATGTGTTGATCCCAATACCTAGCAGTCCTGGGCCCACCTGCACAAAGCAATCTTAGTGCTAATCCTAGCACTAAAGTAAGATCGAAACTCCCATACTTTAACATAGGCTTACAATAGTTGTAGCGCTAAGATCGATGTGCAAAAACAATTGCTTGTGTTACAGGTATCACTACCTACAAATATTGTCCTCCAACTAGTTGTGGTTGTCTTCTGTCACAACAGATGATAATTACCTGTCAACTAATCTGTATCACCATGGTTATCTGAATCAACTATAGTTTAAATATTTTCAGGGTTTGATCTAAACTCTAAAGCTTTACTAGCCGGGTTTAAAGATAAAATGACCTTGTAACAATTGGGAACTTTGTATTAGTCTCCAGGAATTTATGCTAGCCCCGGGACTGTTGGCTAGTGTTAGTTACTATGGTTTTTATTTTGTAATGGTAGCAGTTGCTACTTTAGAATCGTGTTTAAACTTTTGATGACATCTTTCCATGTTGTTTTTACTGTTTCAGACATACAGCACTCGGCAAATTATCATCACAGTGTTTGTCGTTGTTTGGGGCCTTCGGTTGTCAGGATATTTGCTGTATCGCATCATCAAGATCGGAGAAGATAAACGCTTTGATGACAAAAGAGAAAACTGTCTGAAATTTGCTGGGTTCTGGGTATTTCAGGTAAGCACTATTTCATCAAAACTATAGAATGCGTATATGCTGATGCATTCTTTTGTTGAACATGTTACAAACAAAATGGCCATGACATCATACAGTATATCTTTACATCATTTATTTGAAAATGTGAAAAAACACATTTTCTGTAAACAATTTTTTTAACATGATAAACTATGTTTTAGTCTGTTTTCAGTCGTACAAATGGGTATCTCATACCTCTAGTCGCACGTTAAAAGGAAGCCAGAAGCTGGAATGTAAACAATATACTTGTTTCCGTCCGGTTGCGCACGCACCTCCCAATGACATGTCAAAAATCTCTCAGCCCGCCTCTGAGCTGGTCGCTCGAGAAGGACTTTCGCGATAGACTGCTAGTTTGTTGTCTACTAGTACTTATCGTGTGTCTACAGTTGTTGTTCTAATAAAGTAATGATAATATGTCTTCCCTGTAGACTCCTGGAATGTAATCCTTGGTAATCCATTGTTTGTGTTCAACACTACTGTTTGACTTGATTATACATGTGGCAACATGTCGGGCATTTGTGCCTCGTGTCAACGAAAACTGTCTAAAGTAGATCCTCACAAGTATTGTCCTTCCTGCATAATTAAGGACGGGTTTTCAATGTGTTCGTGGGATAAACGTTGTAAAGAATGTGAGCACTTGTCTTCTCTAAACTTTAACTTGTATCTTCGTGTGTTGGCGAAGCGGGCTACTGACCAGCACTACAAGCAGAGAAGGTCATCGGGTGGATCCTTGGACTCTGCACCCTCTACATCTGGCCCAGGGGGTGGCGCGTCGGCCACACCCAAGAAATCAGTTGATAAAGACCCGCCTCAGTCAACTTATGTTTTCGACAAGACACGTGACCGTTCGCCTGCTGTTGATACTACTCGCACGACTGATCTTCGTCAATCGGTTGATCGAGAGCGTCACTCAGCCACCCCCGTTACGACGGGACCGGGTGGTGACGAGGACCACGAGGGGACTACGGTCCCCAGTCGGTCCGTCTCTCGTCCTACCAACGACGATAGGAACGTCGTGCGGGTCGACAGTGAACACAGATCCCTCTCTA
This sequence comes from Haliotis rufescens, assembly GCF_023055435.1. Taxonomy (NCBI): domain Eukaryota; kingdom Metazoa; phylum Mollusca; class Gastropoda; order Lepetellida; family Haliotidae; genus Haliotis; species Haliotis rufescens. The sequence continues at coordinate 6,672,236 of NW_025963857.1, forward strand.
GAAGTCGTTCCCGTTCACGGGACGACAGGTCAAGGGCGTCGTCGAGAGACAGTAAACGACACAAGGACGTTTGTCGCCTTCGTGGACGTCGTGAGTTCGTTTCGGACGATAACTATGATGGGGATCGTAGAACTTCTACAGTTAGAGATTGTAGCCCTCGCCTGTGGCTTTAAAGTCGGAGATACGCCACAGTCTCTTCAGTTTTCACCTCCTGATGTCTTCAGAGCCACGATATGGACCATAGCTTTGCCTCTGCTCTACCGGGACAGAGTTTTAACAAGCCGCCTGGTCGATCTAGTTACCCGATCTATGGCATGCCGTTTTCGTCACCCATGAGTAGGGACTTGGATTGGGGGCTACTCTTCAAGACACCAGCGCCCTCCAAGATTCTAGTAGAAGACAGGCATTTGGAATCTATGGACACTGCTGTTCGTCACCAGTACAACCACTTGCTATGCTGTCGACAGCGATCGAGGCCCTCTCAGTGTACTTTGAGGAGAAAGACCCCCTCGACGAGGACGAAAGGACGGTGCCATCAATCCTCACCTGTATGCAACGGCGGATCTCGGACGTCCTCGCCCAGTCCCGATATGTATCGGGCCAGATTACTACAGCACGTCGTCATGGTTACATCGACTGCACTGACCTACCTGATCGTCATGGAAGGACACTCTTACGGGCCCCGTGGTCATCGCAACAGTTGTTTGACGGTCGTACCAACGACGTTCTGGACAAGTACTCCAAGGAAGCCGAGCGTGACATCATCATTTCGGCTTCACACAACATGTCCAGACGGCCACCGGTTTCGAACGCCCCACCATGCCGTTATAGAAACGACAATGTGCAACAGGCCTTTCGTAGGGACACGACTCGACAGCCGTCCCGCGAGAGTGATGCGGACAGAAAAGGTCGCCAGGTCTCCGTTTCCAAGTATCCCAGGGGGGGACAGAACCAGCGGGGGCAGAAGTGAGGACCCTTAGACATGGGCGTACGCGCCCGTCTCATCCCGGGGGCCAAGAATGTGATAGTCGACGCCCTGTCGAGACCATCGAGGCCGTCTCCCACGGAGTTGATGATCCACCCGACAGTTTTTCATCTGCTGACAGATCGACTCTGGTTGCCTCAAGTAGATCTCTTCGCAGGTTACAATAAAAACTGTTGGTGAATGTACGCATTCTTCTGTTTTTTTGTTGCATGCAGTACTTCGGCTGTTTTATTATGGTTATTCGGTGTATGCATCGTCTTCCCATACTTTATAGTACTGCTCGTATTTTTTAGTTGTCTTGTATACTGCGAGTTGCTCTGTACCTAAATTATGCGCCGACCACACTTCGATCGCAATGCAACTGACGTGTGCAGTTGTCTTGTCTCAACGATAAATTGGTGGATGTCAAAGAGCATTAACCATGCTATTTTTCGTTACCTAGGATACGACGAGTCGTTCTGTAACTACATTATAAGCCGACCACACTTCGATCGCAATTCAACTGACGTGTGCAGTTGTCCTGTCGCATCGATACTTACTTGTGGGTCGAAGAGCATTACACATGCTGATTTAGTTACCTTGTATACTGCGTGTTGCTCTGTAACTAAACTATATGTCGACCACTTCGATCGCAGTTCAACTGACGCGTGCAGTTGTCCTGTCGCATCGATAGTTAGTTGTGTGTCGATGAGCATTAACCATGCTGTGCGTTCGGGATAAACAATTTGTCTCGTCCGTGCATCTGGTCGAATGTTCTATTGTCACTACAGGGGTGAGGAACTTGGTACATTCGACGTGAAAGAGGTCACTTCCTGATTACTTCCCCGACCCTCCTTCCAGTGTTCCGTCGAATTCTACCCATTTGTATGACTGAAAACAGACTAAAACATGGGTTTTTCAGATTAAAAACGATGTTTTATTGGTCTGTTTTCAGTCGTACGTTCCCACCCAGCCATCCCCACTGGGAAGTAATCTAGTCCAGTCCTGCTTAATGGCTTATTCTTCGAGATTTGTGACATGTCATTGGGAGGTGCGTGAGCAACCGGACGGAAACAAGTTTGTTTACATTCCAGCTTCTGGCTTCCTTTTAACGTGCGACTAGAGGTATGAGATACCCATTTGTACGACTGAAAACAGACCAATAAAACATCGTTTTTAATCTGAAAAATCCATTTTTATATTACTTTTTCATTTTTGTAAGTGTTGCCTGTGTAAAAGGATTCAGAAATACATAATTCCTGTCTTTATTTTTATATTTTCCTGATGCTGGCTGTCATGTTATTTGAAGTTTTTCGTATCCATTTTAAAAATGAGGTAGGTTTTGAGATATCCAGTGCTAAATTTTACAAATTGATCTTATGGTTCCAACACATGGGTACAATGTGTGAAGCCCATTTCAGACGTCACCTGCTGTGATATTTCTGAAAATTTGCTGAAAGCGGCGTAAAACCAAACTCACTCACGCTCCCATTAGGGGATCAGGTGAGCCACAGAACCTAATGCATCTTTCTACTGTTGCAGGCCGTGTGGGTGTTCACTGTGAGTCTGCCTGTGATATTCATCAATGCACCAGCCAGCGCACTCAAGAGCATCTCCATCACACCACAAGACATTGTCGGCATTGTGTTCTTTGCAATAGGGCTTTTTTCAGAAACTTTTGCAGATTTCCAAAAATTTGGTTTCAGGAATAATCCAATCAACAAAGGAAAATGGTGTGATAAGGGTATGTGTTGTTACGTTGTTTTCTGTTGTTATTGTTGTTAAGCAACACTTTTGATTTTATTTACTTGGTCTCTCAACTGTAAATTTTGTTGAATTGGAAAAACAAGTTTAGATTTTGCTCTCTCTTTTTTTATCGTGCCAATATGCTGATAGCATTCTGCGCCAAAAATATAAATAATGTTTATTGTTCTTCCTGAAATTGATGGTTGATAGATGAACAACAGCATGAACAGTGTTCCCGCTTGATTCGTCAGGTTTGCATTGCTGAAAGCAACAGCTGTGGTGCAGGCCTGGGCTCTCCTCCAAAATTAAGCCATATTTAAATTTTTGTACCAGCTGGCCTGTAGTGGAGCAGAAAACTAAAGAAGAAATTGAATTATTTTTCCACCTACCGACAGATATTTCCCTGTTACAAATCTATAAAGCAAGTAATACAAAAGTGTGGGCTTAATTTAGCACACTATTATTGCTACATGGTATTCTATCAAGTTATGAATAGTGGTTAACGATACAGCGATGCAGTATTGTATTCCCATATGAGACCCACTGTACTAAACATGGATTTATCATCTACGAGGGCAAACATATGGGGGTTCATGAGAATCATATGTGCCCTAGGGTCATATCACGTCACGAGACAACAGTGTATTGTTTCCGTCATCTGGACGGCATTGTTGACATCATTCCAATCTTATTGTGATGTGAGGTTCAGAGCTCCAGATAAGCTTTTGGTGTTGTGGGTATTTTACCCATGTATTTTAAAATCATTGGGTATCAGTAATTCTATCTGGGTATTCAAATTTCTGTTACCCACTAGTTTTTACACATGTGGGTATTTAAGTTAAATATTTAAAAACACTATTCATCTAGTCCCTGTCGTGTGGGTCCGAGAGCTTTATAGGACTAAAAAATACCATGATACTTCCACAAGAAAGTGTGATGGCAAATGATCATGATGTAACTGTCATCGTTGAGTTTTGCAAGGTTGACAGAATGCCCATTTATAATTTCAAAATAAGTTGCTGATTTGCTAATCGAATACGCAGGTTTACTTCACAATATTTTGATGATACACACAAGTTATATTTTTGTAGCGTATCTGTAATGTTCGTTGCGTATTTGATACCCTTGGATTTCATTTTACTGCGTATTTCTGCATTTCTGATGCATATTTTACGCAGATACGCAGCTTATCTGGAGCTCTGAGGTTGGAATGAAGTCACACTAGAAATGACGTCATACCGGTAGCTGAAGATTGTTGACGTCAATCGACAAATTGTGGTTCCGTGGCTGTTGCGACTTGCTGTCCTTATAGGCAAACACTAAAATTCGTCTCTGTATGTAGACATCTTCTTTAGTAATAAATAGAACATTATATTCATGTTCATGTCATTCTATGTTTACAACTCTTGTGCCTAAATTCCGGTATTTAGACACTCTTGTCGTAAACGTAGTATGACATGAACACACATATAATATCCTCTATTTATGACCTTGTATCGTAATACATACAATACATTACATTAGAGGTTAAATTGGTATAAAAAGACGTAACCTATAAGAAACAGAGGGGCACAGGTGGCCCAGTCGTCTAAGGTGCCACGATTCTGTGTGCAGAGTTGCGTCCCTTGGGCACGCCAGAAACCTATGATTGTGGGTTCGAGTCCCAATTCACCCCAATTTTGTTTCTAGGTTTGTCAGCACCATACCCATGCTTGTGGGTTTCACCGAAGTGGTAAACATCCGAGACCTGCATCACTTCTGGCTTTCCTCCCACATTAAGCAGACATTGCCGTGATATAACTGGAAAAATGTTAAAACTCACTCACTATAACAAAATGTTCAAACCACCAGCTTATGCAAATTCTCTAATATTTCATGGTTGGACATTAATCGCATAACATTCACAGAGCCCTCCACCAATATGTTTCTGTCCTAAAATATCTTCGATCTTTGATCTCTGAAATATAAAAACAAATGATTCAGAGTTGTGATTCACCTTCAAAAAGAAAGAATATCATCTGAAATAAAAGTACAGTATCGGGGTACAAATTGCTTCACACCCATAGTATCATATCGCATCCCACCGAAACGTTACACCTCAATCAATACTTATTGTTGATATACTTATGTAGATTATCATTTGCGTATTAAGAACACTGGACTATGGCAACTCTGGGATACTGTAGACCCCATGACACATGATTGTTGAATGACCCCACTGAAAAAGTGTTATTTATGTCCAGTAAAGTATCGACTGTAGCGTTAAAAAAAGCATGGTATTTCGGCACTAATAAATGTTAAACACTGCACTTCTCCGCAAATACTGAAAGGAGGTGTCCCGGGAACCTGCAACTAAAATCTGTGGATAAACAATCTACTTTTCTATGTAGTTACCTGTATTGAAAAGTGTCCCCAGTAAATTAATCGACCCGTAAAGATCCGGGGAAGAATAGGTCTTCAGCAACCCATGCTTGCCCTAAAAGGCGACTATGCTTGTGGTAAGAGGCCACTAACGGGATCGGTGGTCAGGCCCGCTGACTTGGTTGATGCATGTCATCGTATCCCAATTGCGTGGATCGATGCTCATGCAATCAGTCACTGGATTGTCTGTTCCAGACTGGATTATTTACAGACTGCCGTCATATAGCTGTGATATTGCTGAGTGCGGCGTAAAACAACAAAGTAAATTAACATGATTAATTATGAATTTCATGTGAATAAACATCAACAACACTTTTAATTGATCTGAGACAGTGGTTGAAAGTGCAGGGTTCATTCTCGGAATTTTATGGCATAGGCCCTTTATGTGAACATTTCAAATATTCCCGAGGTACGCCCATACAGCACAATGTAAAAATGCCCCATTGTATTTGAAAATGTGGTCCTTTTTTCAAATTTAGGGACTAAAAGCACTAGGCCCCACCCTAGAAGTATTCCTGAAAGTGCCACATGCTATCAGGAGACAGATATGCACAGTATGCCAGGTCAAACTAGGTGTGAATTGTCTTAAATATGCCAGATCCTCTTTCAGTAAAATATCTTTGAAATCAGGTCTTAGTTCTCGCTATTGTTAAACAAAATTCTGAGGACATCCCATTAGTGTAACATTAAAACGACCTTTCATCCGACCAATCGGAGCGTCCTATACCAGATCAGGAAAGTGACAGTCAAAATGTGTTTTCTAATCATGCAACCTCAAAAGGTATTCCGAACGACAGTGACAGGCTTTACGACTGAATCCGTCAAAATCATCATCTATCTCTCGCTTTAATGGGATGAACATTTTAATGGCAGACACATTGCATAGTACAATGTATGTGGGAGGTACTGCCATACAATCTTGACCATATATTAGACATTCCATAATTTTCTTTTTTTTCAGTTTTCAAAATTTTAATTGAGAACTTTGCCAACATATTTTTCAAGCATAATCTGAAATGGAGGTCTCCATTTTGAAAGGGTGCCATAAGGCTTGAGAAAGCTGCTTTCTGATTGGCTAGTGCCTACTGCTAAATAGTAGCAGAAGTGATTGTAATGAGATTGTCTTTCAGCCTGCCTCAATGATAGAACATGTGTGTTGATAGATTATTTGTCTTTTTGTCAAATACAATCTTTTCTCACCTCTTTACATGATAAAAGAAGACATTTTCACCAATAACTGCCCAATTCATGCAATAAACTTAACTCTGTCAGGTTACTCAGTGAGATTAAAATGTTATATGACAAGAAAAGATAGATATCCTCTGTAAGGTAGATGTATAAAGGGAGGCAACTCCTTGTTCATCTTTGTCTTTAATGAAATTGGGATAAGCATTGTACTTTTTTTAATTTGACCAGTGAAAGACTATGATATATGTGTAGCATGATACCTTGATTATATACTGTAAATCTTGAAATTAACGCGAGCGTGAATTAAATGCGAAAAATGCAAGTGGCCTTTGCTCGCATTTTTAAACATCGCATTTATATCAACAATAAGACATTTTGGATAGCAGAAATACCAACTTAGACATACGCTGATGTATTCCACACCACTGTTTATTGAGCAGCACTTGTATATAAAGTATATAAACAATGTCATGCAAACACTAATTACATCCTGTGAATTGTCACTGCTGGGGTCAAGACAAGAGTTCTACTCACTTATGTCATCACTGATCACACCTGCAAGTCCAGACAGACGCCACATCTATGCTTTGCGACTGTGTCAAAGGCCCACACGAGCCAGCGCGCATGTATTGTTTTTGCGGAAGTACTTTACTCAGCGCTAATAAGCGGTGCTATTTGGTGTGTGATTGGATTAATGTAAGGTTGGATTAAGGTGAGGATTCTAAACCTGACTGAGGACATTTTCTTTAGATAGAAATCCACTGATGCTTGAGAGGAGGGGGTGGCGCATTCATATTGAGTCGCATTTTTGGCTAGGGTCCAGTGGTCACATTCTTTTGGAGACGCATTAATTTCACGATTTACAGTATTCAATAACTTGATTTTCTTTCAGGATTATGGAAAGTCTCCCGACACCCGAACTATTTTGGTGAGATCACGCTATGGATCGGCGTGTTCATAATGAGCACCAGTATCCTGGTTGATGCTCAGTGGGTGGCTGTCCTTAGCCCTGTGTTCACTATGGCCATCCTGCTCTTCCTCAGCGGTATTCCCCTCCTGGAACAGAAGTCCGACGAGAGATACAGAAAGTAAGGTGTACAGGACTACTTGGAATGAGCGGTTCACATACTCATTAACTCTCCCTGTGTAGAGGCAGTGTGTTCTTTAGGGCTGTAACGATTCACTTATTCTAGATCATCGATACTTAGTAACACACGATACTTGAATCATCTGTTTGTGAGATTGCGATATGCTATATTAGAAAAGAAAATTGGGGAACGGGTGGCCCAGTCGTCTAAGGTGCCGTGATACGCTGTGCGGAGTTGCGTCCCTTGGGCATGCCAGAAACCTATGATTGTGGGTTCGAATCCCGGTTCGCCCCAATTATGTTTCTAGGTTTGTCAGCACCATACCCGTGCTAGTGGGTTTCATCGAAGTGGTAAATGTCTGAGACCTGCATCACTTCGGGCTTTCCTCCCACATTAAGCTGACACGCCGTGATATGACTGGAATACTGTTAAAAGCAGCGTTAAACCCAACTCACTCTCTAGAAAAGAAACTAATAGAGTTACCTCCCTTAATAGCAGAAGTAGCTTAACGCCACCTGTAAGCCACCTGTAGACTTAATGTTACATTTAATAACCATCCTTTCATTTAAAACTGTTTTGTTCTTGTGGTATTCTTTGATAAAAAATATGAGATAACAATGAATAATTGCATGAAGAAAGAGGTTTTATAGCTGTATTTCGGTGGTTTCATAATTTCTTACTGTTTGATGTGGTGTATCGTGATACCAGTAGTATCGTCAGTCCATATCATGATAGGAATCGTATCGCAAGATTCCATGCGATACTCAGCTGTAGTTTTCTTCCATGTCTTGATCAACAGTGGGTGACAGGGTAGCCTGGTGGTTAAAGCACTGGCTCTTCACAGCGAAGACCTGGGTTTGATTCTCCATATGGGTAAAATGTGCAGAGATTTACCAGGCCTAATTATTTGGGAGAGTCCAGGGGACTCACAGCCATTATTGTAGTCCCAGGTTTAAACAATGGGGATGTCAGAGAGAAGTCAATATTGAACATGATAATGTTAATTTGCATACCGGTAATAGATTTTCAATTTTTCTGACATATCTGGGATGTCACTTTTGTCTTACTTGTCACTTGTTCTGTGTGACAGGAACCTGTTTGATATTGATTCAGATTAAAGTTCACCTAGTTTAAACTTTGAATTCTTTTTTTTCAATGCTACCAGATTTCTCTTTGTTGATGGTAGGAGAAAATACATACAGCTACTTGAAGACAAATTTGTAGATGGTAGGAGAGAAAATACATGGCTATTTGAATGTGAAATTGGCTTGTAAAACATTATCTAGTGAGGCCGTCTCGCTACTGCTGTTGAAAATTGTTTCCTACACTGCCTGTGAGTAAGAGTAAAACTCACACTTTTATACTGTCCCCTTTAGTAGATGCTCCCAACTGACCATGATGACAGATTGGGGATGGGGAGTGTGGTTGGGTGTAGAACTGTTGGAAAATCACTGTTAGCTAAGCTGTGTTGTGTTTAATATTTTCATTTTTGCACTTTGTTTCATCATGAATATTTAAATAACACCACTAGAAAGGCTCAGGGACGTCACCTTTGATTAGGGTCATTTTGGTAATGGGAAAACATCGCTTTTGGTTTTAGGCCTTTTCAAACTTTACGAATTTTATGTACCGTATTCGACATAATAAGCGCCCACAGCGATATTTGCTAATATATTGGCTAGTGAACAATCCCAATTAGCACCCCAATTGATACAAAAGACTTATTTATTCGCGTATAATACGCACTCGTGGGTTACATGCACCATTAATTACAACGTATGGGCAGTTAAATTTTGGAAAAATATATCTGTCGTAAATCAACATTTCAGGCTGTCAGCATAAACCATGAAATTTATCTTTCAACTCACCAAAAGAATACTCTAAAAAGAGCTCCCTATTTCTAATTTTGAGAGCGTCCTGGGTGCTTATTATGTTGAATGTATTAGGTATGATTCTATGAAATACTGTTTCAGGATTTGGGGTGGTGGGGTAGCTTAGTGGTCAAAGCGTTTGCTTGTAAAGCTGAATACCCAGGTTCAATTCCCCACATGGGTACAATGAGTGAAGCCCATTTCTGGTGTCCCCTGCCGTGATATTGCTGGAATATTGTTAAAAGCGGCGTAAAACCATACTCACTCACTCACTGTTTCAGGAATGAAGACTACGTCACCTACAAGAAGCGAACGAGTCCCTTGATACCCTTCCCCCCGCCCGTGTATGGCGTGTTCCCCTCCTTCCTCAAGTGTCTGTGCTGCTGTGAGTTCCCCCTCTACAACCACCTCAACGAGGAGGAGGAGGTCATCAGGACAGACCAGCCACAGACTCTGGCTTGACCACATCACCTCCTTGTGACCTGCCTGCATTATCTCTGTGTCATCGTATCCATTCCAGACCAATATATTTCATATTTTGTGGATGAGGAGGTGGTCATCAGAATTCATCACCAGGAGACTCTGGCTTGGCCACATTGCAACCCTGTTGTCCCTATCCAGGTCAATCTCACCATAACTGGGCCATACCAGTTTTGACCAGAAATGACCAGCCACTCTGACTTGACTACCTCATCTCACAACCAGCCTTGATCGGACACGGTTTTATCCGAATTAGGCCAGATCAGACACGGTTTTATCCGAATTAGGCCAGATCGAACACGGTTTTATCCGAATTAAGCCAGATCAAAATTTTTTATTATTATTCTATTTTTGTATATGAGGAGCATCAGAATTGATCACACACAGACCTCCTTGTGACAAGCCTTGAACGATGTCTATTTTACAGAAACACTGTTCAAAGTGGCATTAAACTAACCTCACTCACTCACTCATGATCTTGAAAAAGAATTGTTAATGTGGACATCGGACCCAATCTCATTAAAATCAGATCTTAGTTTTTGCTACCACTTAACCAAGATCTGAGGACATCCCATTACGGGTCACATCAGAACGACCTTTCGCGAATTTTGACCGACGAATGAAATGACTGCCAAGAAATCGACATTAGCCAATCAGAAGGCAGCTTTCTGGAGCTTTACGACACTAGTTTCAAACTGGCGACTACGCTTCGAAACACATTTTGACGTATTCTCAATTAATTTTTTTTAAATTGATAAGAAGAACATCTGGAGTGGCATATAGATGGCCTAGATTGTATGGATATTATCAGAAAACCCGTTACTGCCGTTCGGAATACCCCGTGTTAAATATTTCGTGGTTGCATGATTAGAAAACACATGCCGACTGTCACTTTCATGATCTGGTAAGCGATGCTCCGATTGGTTGGATGAAAGGTCGTTCTGACATGACCTTTAATGGGATGTCCTCATATCTTTGTTTAGCGATATCGAGAACTAAGATCAGATTTTAATGAGATTGCATTGGACCCAGTTCATTCTCTCCACATATGAAGCAATATTGTTCTTTCACTTAACAGGCAGCATACCCTCTACTCAAATTTGATGTTCCCACTACACTGTGATGAACGTCTAGATATACTGCCTGTAGCCATGCTGCCAAAACCTTACCCTACTACCTCCAGATACCAGTCACATGTCTGATTTGTGAAATCATCTTTTAGTGTGCCTTACGTTTATGTTTCTTAGTCTAAAACAAAACATTTAAAGAGGCTTGGTAATGAAAATCATGTTTGATGTGATTCTGATTGTAATGAAAATCAAATGTTGGTTCTCTCCAGTTTAGCAGTAGCAATAACTATGATCTGATTTTAATGAGATTTGGTTGATAATGATCTGAGGTCATTAATTGAGTATTACAGTTTTGATGTATGTGTGCTTGTGTTGTGTGCTGTTTACATTCCCTCCAGCTGGAGGCACTTCTGCTCCTCTGGACAATATATACTACTAAAAAAAAGTTAAAGAACACCCAATTCTTTCATATTACTACGGTTAATCTCACATGCCAAGACAGATAAACTGTAGTAATATGAAAGAATCAGGTGTTCTTTAACTTCTTTTGAGTAGTATATATGTGACCGACCATGAGGTAAGGGTCCTTATGGGTGCCAGGATACATTTGTGCTGAAACGTTGTGAAGAAAGCAGCTTGACATCAGCTTACTTCCGTAAAAATCGACATGTGTGGACTACAAAAACATCTTATTTTTCTCTCGTTAGTTCATAATGTAATAAAAACATTATTTCAAAACATTTCAGTATACATGTCTATGTTCAATTATCAGACATTATATCTGAAACTGCAATTATTACATAAACAGTTATAAGTCTGAAATTGGGACTTTGCGGGAAATAAGTCAGATTGTTTGAAGCCAGGTATCTCTGTATCAAATATGATTTGAAGGGGGCGGTCGGGTAGCCTAGTGGTTAAAGCGTAAGCTCATCACGCTGAAGAACTGGGTTCGATTTCCGACATGGGTACATTGTGTGAAACCCATTTCTGGTGTCCCTCGTCGTGATATTGCTGGAATATTGCTAAAAGCGGCGTAAAACCATACTCACTCACTCACTATGAATTGAAGCTTTTGAATTGTATTTTTGTGTTGTTAAGATACTCTCGGTTTAAAGTATAATGAGAAGTCAAAGTGTGATGTTTCACCAATCAGGTTTCTTATCCTATGGTTTTTCACAAATGCTGATTTCAAGACATTATCCATTATCACTACATATACACATGCTGTTTATATCATTTAGCAACTGGTCTGTATTTCTAGTTCGGGGACAGGTATTAGTGTCAGTCACTATATGAAAGGTAAGGCCACACAAAAATAAATGATTTGTGTGGAATTATATTTTTTTGCTAAAGTGCAGGATATTATTTTACATTTATTGAATTTAAGGTCTGATATTTAGGAGATGCGCGTGTGGTTTCAAATGTTAAATTTAGCGAGGTTAAATCTACAGGTAACCTAGCTCTACATTAAAAACACAGTATGTTTATCTCCTTTCTACCATGACTACCTAAAACGCAAACTCTTTGGTGTTAGCAAATATACTGAGTGGGTTGAGTCCAATGTTTTGAATGGGTTATCGATCTGAATTACGGAATCATTGAACCAAATATGGCGCTGTATATACTCAAGCAGTTTGTTTACACTGATATACTTCGCTCGAACATATGACAGGCATTGAAAGCTTATAAGCAGGGCAACTTGGTAAGCTAACATGAGGTGGGCATCCCTTAAGATAATAAAGCAAGGTTTGCAAGGCTTTCACTCTACATCGCGCGTCGCCATTATGACGTCATATCGCTCGTGATGTAAAAGATATGACGTCACAGTCGTATATAGAAAAGCGCCAAAATTCCAAGCTCTCTGTTGTCTCCAAAACGTAAATACATTCATTTTGTAGAAGATGTCAGTTTTCTGCACGAAATGTATTGCCACACATCCTTTGAATATTGTAGTAACCCCATCTGTGTATTTTGTGACCTGTAATTGTAGATATAATTATTTAAATATGCCTACCAACAATGACTAAAAAAGTACTATTCTTTGAATATTAGCTTCCAAGGTGATGCCGCCGTCAAACCAGCTGTTTCAATGAGAGGGGGTTTATTGTGATTTAATAGCCTCTGATTGACCAATCAGAATCGAGTAATTTCCAAATTCATGGTAGAATTTCTGTTCACATTTGTTAAGATCTTATATGAGATAAAGTACCATAGAAGAGATATTCCTGATTTAAATTGTCAGGCTTTGCCTTAAGATGAGCTTGTGGGGAGATTTTATTATGGCTCTACATATATTCACATGATTTTATGTGAATCCTTTTTTCAATATAGGTACTTGCCTGTATAAAATATATGTAAATGATCAGAAAATCCTTATCTACTTTATGGTTTTTAATTTTCAGAATAAAGATGAGATACCAATAAACAAATAATTATTTATTTGTGGCCTTGCCTTTATAGCTAAAATGAAAGAAATCACCCAGTTTGAGTTGGCAGACCATTTTGGCATGATCCCATCTAAGCCTAGGTTTGCTTGTGTAGTTTGTAGTGTTAGAACACACCTCAATTAATTACTCACTTGTTAGAGGGGCGGTCAGGTAGCCTAGTTGTTAAAGCGTTCTCTTGTCATGCAGAAGACCCGGGTTCGATTCCAGACATGGGTATAATGTGTGAAGCCCGTTTCTAGTGTCCCCTGCCATGATATTGCTGAATATTGCTAAAAGCGGCGTAAAGCCATACACACTCACTCATTAACATTCTATCTTAGTTCTCACTTCCACCAAACGGTAGTGAGAACTAAGATCTCATGTTAATTTGATTGATGGTTGGTGCTGTCGAGGAAGTCTCTAGATTCAAATACTATAGGATTAGACCTCACGCACACCCAGAGCCCCCTTAATTTTGGACACTGATAAGTGTGGGTGTTAGCGAGCAGGTGCTTGTAAAATGCTCTGTTCAGACAAGTTACATGGTGGATTGTCCGAAGCAGGAGATTGTGAGAGTGTTCTTCTATTTATCTTGCCAGTTTTTGTTTGTTGATAGAAGAAGACTGAGGCCATGTCAAATATTGATAGAATATTTTATTGTTGAATATGAAGTTGATACAGTTATTATTCTTATGGTTTTACAATAAATATTTAAAAAGTAATTTTTTTTCTGTTATTACTGTGAATGAGTGAATGCTTTGTATAAGCAATGTATGATGTACAAACTGTTTTGAGTTCATATCTGTAATTACTCAATATCAGGTTTATGTCATACATGCATACTTGAGAAACAAACCCAGACTGTGAGTATGCAGAACAAGAACATCAGCCACTGGACCACCTTTTGAAATGAGGCACAGACCACCATGTCATAAGTCTATTTTTGAGTTGCAATAGTTGAAATACTTTATTGATGTTAAACAATTTGTCACACTTTCCATTACATTGGAGTACATTTCAGGATTTTGGAAAAGGGTATAAACGGGGATGACAAGTTATCATGCGTTTCTTTGTTGTTTAATGCGGCACTCAGCACTATTCCAGCCATATGATAGTGGTATGTAAATAATCAAGTCTGGACCAGACTATCCAGTGATTGACATCATGAGCATTGATACACACAATTAGGATGTGATGACATGCATCAACCAAGTCAGCGAGCCTGACCACCGATCCCATCCTGTTAGTCCCCTCTTACGACACGCAGTCGCCTTTTATGGCAAGCATGGGTTGCTGAAGACCTATTCTAACTGTGATTTTCATGGGTTATCATGCAAGTGTTGTATAAATGAAAGTAATTGGCAAGCAATTAGTGTTTGGCTGTTTGCTGTTTCTGTCAACAGATAATGGTTTACACTTATAGACTGTATTGAGCCTGAACAACTATAGCGTTTTCAAATATAAATGTTTAGCCTGTTTCAAAATGGCAGGGATGGAGTGGTGTAATCATTTGGGGATCTAGTGATGAGTTCAGCCCTTCCTGGAGATCCAAGTGTAGATCACACTTTACAGGCAGCTGGCCAGTGTCCCCTCAGGCAGAGGAGGAGTTCCTAGAGAGTGGATCTGTCTGACTGAAAGCAGATGGTTGGGTTCCATCCCCACCATCGTCATACTGAAAGATGTCAACAGAATGTACTTGTTACTCTGCCTGGGCTCATTGACGGGGTAGAACATGGGCTGGTGAGCTGGAGTCAGTATAATGGTGATAGGGGTATTCATGTCAAAACTGTGGCCTGGTATTTCAAGGGACATCGTCTTAGTCGGGACTACTACAAGCACATGCAAGCAAGCAAGCACACGCATACGGACGTACGCACGCACGCGCACACATGTACACACACGAACACACACACACGTTGAGTAAGGAGGGTCGCATAGACACACACTTTTGATAAACAAATGTGGTATGTTGTAGGCAGTAGAATTATCTAGAGAGAGGATTTTGATATATTTTGGACCCCCCCCCCCCCCCCTTCCCTTTTTTTAAAAAACAAAACAAAATGCAGTATCCGCCCTTGGTTCGGGTGTTCACAATGTGAGCCCTGGTTTATCCATGTCTGTCAACTGAGACCTGACGCTGATAGTTGTCTACGTGGCCCACGATTAATTCAAAACAGACGACACTGAAATGTTGCCTGCGTCGCAAGACAACATTCACTCGCAAGACAACATACTGTATATCAATGCCATTCTCAGACATAATATCCGGGGTAGATTAGGTCTTCAGCAACCCATGCTTGCCGTAAAAGGCGACTATGCTTGTAAGAGGCGACTGACGGGATCGGGTGGTCAGGCTCGCTGACGTGGTTGATGCATGTCATCGATCCCACTTGCGTGGATCGATGCTCATGATATTAATCACTGGATTGTCTTGTCCAGACTCGATTATTTACAGACCGACGCCATAATAGCTGGAGTATTGCTGAGTGCGGCGTTAAACAACAAACCAACCAACCAACTATAGGGAACAGATAACGACTGACCTTGGACAAGTTTCGCATTGGATCTTACTGTACCGTCTTGGTTTTATCACTGGTGTGCGTACTTTAGAGAGTATTGTTAGTAGATAGTGTATCTCGCACTTACGTCTGTAGATGTCATTTGACAACATCAAAGTTCAGATCGCACCACTGATATCCCGTGTACTTTTCACATCATGACGGCTTCACAAGGGTATAGCATAAGCATGGCACTCAATTTATATAGTAAGTATTATTATGCTACTTCTTTCGCCTGCCCAATCTGGGATTCGTGGTTAGAACTGGTCCCCAGAAACCAATACTTGTCGTAAGAGGCGACGAATGGTCGGGGATGTCAGGTTCGTTAATTGGGTGATTGCGTAATATGTTACCCCGACCGCGTCGGTCGTTGCTTACACAAAAGATCTCAATATTCATCCCTGGATTGTATGGGACAGATTCCATTATTTACAGGCCGAGTGCGGCGTTAAACAACAAACAATCGCATCTTACGCACTATTTTACTATTCTATATTAATTTCGTTTAGCTCAAATATCAGTTTTGTCTGCTCAGGTGGATGTAGATGCAGACATGACCCATTCACTGAGATTGGGGCATTGGTGGTCCAAAGATGTGCAGAATTGCGTCCCTTTGGCCTGCCAGGATTTGCCGATTGAAAATTCCGATCCACAATAACTCTTTATTGATCAGTAAATCAAAATATATATCCCATATATGTAAGTAGAGACTTACACATAAGAGGGTATATATTTTTATTTACAGACCAATAACGAGTTCCTGTGTTCCTGGTTGCGAATTGTTTGTTCGTATTTCAACAGCATATGTCCGTGTAATTTTGTATTTCACGTCGTGATATAACCAGTAAACTGCCGAAAGGGTCGTTAATCCACTCTCACCTACCCACTCACTCACTTGTGTCTTTCATTTTAGACGTCATCTGCATGATTGTACTAATAACAATGAACGAGGGCAAGACTCCGACTGAGGACACGGGTAAGTATAGAATTTGCAAGATACCCTTTACTACTGGCCAAACTATGGACAACGGCTGACTGATGCCTCCCGCAGTGTTAAGTGAAAATGTTTCATGTGAAAAAAAATAGTCATTAACTGAAATGTTGGTATTTGCTTTACATCCTACAGTTAACGATAATGCCTAGCAATCGATTAGTGGTTTTCAAAACGTCTCCACAAAGAGTGGCATGACAGTCACAAGTTCTATTATTTAGTGTACAAAACAAGGCCAATTTTAATGTTTGTTTGTTTCTTAACGCTGTACTCCATCTAAATATTCCAATTATGCGACTGTGGTCTGTAAATAATCCAGACCAGTACATCAGTGATTATGTCAGGAGCAACCTGGTCATCGCCCGAACATGCCAGAAATCTTTGATCGTGGGTTCTATTCCCGGCTCTCCCCAATTATGTTTCAAGGTTTGTCAGTACCCGTGCTCGTAGGTTTTCAAGTGGGAAACATCTAGCACCTGCATCACTTCGGGCTTTCCTGCTACATCAAGCTGACACGCCGTGATTATAACTTGAATACTGTTAAAAGCGGCGTTAAACCCAACCAACTCCCGAATGACCACTCGAACAATTAAGTCGCCTCTTGCGACAAGCATATAGGTTGCTGAGGAGTTATTCTAGCCTGGACCCACTTGCACAAAGCGATCTTACCGATAAGACTATTGTAAGCCTACGTTAAAGTATGGCAGTTGCAATCATCGAATCCCCACGGCGTAGAAGACCCTTTGAGGTAGTGGAAAAATCCACTGGAAAAAGCTTGGTAGTTGTATCCTTAGCTCTAAGACGCTAGGATAATCATCTTTTCTTTATTCATTTGCAGAAATCACACCATGTCTAAGACGAAATTACTACATTGGAAATGAAACAGCGCGGATTAATGTGCAGGAAGTGACGTCATCAAAAAGCACGTTCTGTGTCCTGGAATTGAACTCTGATCCTGGAACTCACATTTCCTTGAATATTCGTTACGTGTCACGTGATCACAAGGCCGCAAACTGTTTCCAGAACTATGTTCATATTGGCAACGATGGCAGAAGAATCAACGAGGTGTCAATGACGTCATACCGGTTTTGTAATGGCACGTTCAAGGAAGAAATTGTGTCTCGTCAGAATTATCTATGGGTTGTTTTCAAAATGTCCTCTCTACCGGAGGACTTCCATATTAACGTTTCCTCAAGTGTCAGAGGTAAGAAAAGACGTTTAGGAGTGTGTCAATGCCCTAAAAAGGAATCCCATGGGATTCAAGCGTTAAGTTTAGATATAAGGTCAGTACACCTGATGACAACTGATGACTGAAAAATTAAATTCGTTGATTACCGTAGTGCATGAATAGACCGTAACACAGTTTGATCTGATCTTACGGAGGCAAGGGAGTAAACTGACTGAAAAGGCCCCGTTTCCACTTGACGTTTATAGGGGGCGGTCGGGTAGCCTAGTGGTTAAAGCGTTCGCTCGTCACGCCGAAGACCCGGGTTCGATTCCGGACATGGGTACAATGTGTGAAGCCGATTTCTGGTGTTCCCCGCCGCAATATTGCTGGAATATTGCCAAAAACGGCGTAAAACCATACTCACTCACTCACTTGACGTTTATAGTCAGTTAACTCCCTTGCATCCGGAAGATGTTTGATCTCAACTCTGCGCCTGTTAAACGTTCCCTAATTGATCACTGAATGGTTAGCTGTTGTGGTTCCCGATAATTGTTTGTCTCCGTTCAGAGAAACGAATTTTACGTCCTAAAAACGTCCAACATTTGTTCATTTCAGTGACGTGTAACGGCAGTATGTTCCAGTGTTCTCCCGTGCAGTGTGTCGGCAAGGACACCCTCTGTGACGGCAAGCGTGACTGTGTCAACGCGAGAGACGAGTTTTGCCACAAATGTATGTCACAACATGTTATCATTTTGTGTGTTCTAATATTTGTTATATTAACATTGTTTATTTATTTGTTTGTTGTTTAACGCCGCACTCAGCAATATTCCAACTATATGACGGCGGTCTATAAATAATCGAGTCTCGACCAGACAATCAAGTGAATGATATCATGAGCATCGTTCCACACAAGTAGGATACGATGACGTAAGACGATAGGAGATGCTGATTCGTCGTATACCCGTGGCCTGCATATTTCCCATTTTCTTTTGCAGTGCCCCCTCCTGACTCGCCATGCTTCCAGTGTTCTAATGGCGTGTGCATCAGACCACAACTCCCCCGCTACAACCTCGACTACGGCAAGACCCTGTGGTACCTCTGCGACGGCGTCCGGCACTGCCCCGACGGCACCGACGAGAGGAAGGGTAGGTCGAGTGGACTGTTTTTGTTTAACGCCACACGCGGTAATATTCCAGCTATATGACGGCAGCCTTTAAATAATGGAGTCTGGGTTAAACAATTCAATGATTGATATTATGCCCAGAGATCCACGCCATGGGTCATCTTCCCGAGGCAAGGGAGTTAACTGACTATAAAAGTCCAGTTTCCACCATTGCCGAACCAGGCTAGAATTATTGCAATATAGATCTTCATTATCGATCAGATCGTCTTCACTGGGCGCCGCCATTTTGTATGAAGCAAATGCAACTGATATGAGAGGTGGAATCTGATTGGTCAAAAGGAGAGACATAGAAGGGACATAACTCGTAATAGCAACTGGTGGCGCAACGATCGAGCCCAGAAATTCCAGCTTAGTTCCTCAAGGTTGGAAACTGGACTTTTACTGTCAGTTAACTCCCTTGCCTGGTGAAGATGGCCGTCGTGTAGGATGGCATGCACTCAACCAAGTCACTACGCCAGACCACCCAACACAGGTAGCGGGGCCTTTTCTAGCCCGTTGTCCATTCATCATTTTGTCTTTTTGTCGAGCACTTTACCGTAATGCCTGTGTGATTTTTTCTTCAGATATTTGCTACCGCATAAGAGGAAGAAAATTGGGCACCATATCATGTATACCCAATGACGTCACAGATCACCATAACAACCCCGTGCTGATGTGGAACAACGTGGTCTGTAATGGCGAGCGTGACTGCTACTACGGGGAAGACGAATCCGAGGACCTGTGTCCAACAAGTAATGGCTCATTGTAAATTGGGATTTGGATTGGTTGAAAGGATGATAAGTGTCTTTCTTTATACAGATTCAAATTGTTATGCTGCGCTGATTGAAAGTAACGTATGTATCCTGTGATTTAAAGAGCACAGGACAGGACACTGTTCACAAGAATATACTGTTCGTTTTCCTATATACGTTCAGTCAAGTGTTACAGTGCTGACAGTTCTATTGTGGCTTATGTAGACCACGTGTTACTTTAGGTCATCCCGCCTTTTAGTACAACTCGATGTCTTTTCTGCCACCTTGTTTGTTTGTTTGTTTGTTTGTGTGTTTGTTTGTTTGTTTAACGCCGCACTAAACGACCCGTGAAGATTCCGGGGTAGAATAGGTCTTCAGCAACCCATGCTTGCCGTAAAAGGCGACTAACGGAATCGGGTGGTCAGGCTCGCTGACTTGGTTGATGCATGTCATCGATCCCAATTGCGTGGATCGATGCTCATGATATTAATCACTGGATTGTCTGGTCCAGACTCGATTATTTACAGACCGCCGTCATATAGCTGGAATATTGCTGAGTGCGGCGTTAAACAACAAACCAACCAAACCAACCAACCGCACAAAGCAATATTCCAGCTATATGACGGCGGTCTGTAAATAATCGAGTCAACCAGACAATCCAGTGATTGACATCATGAGCATCGATCCACGCAATTGGAATAAGATGACATACATCAACCAAGTCAGCGAGCTTGACCATCCGATCCCGTTAGCCGCCTCTTACGACAAACATAATCGCCTTTTACGACAGGCATTGGTTGCTGAAGACCTATTCTTCCCGGACCTTCACCGGTCTTAATGCCAAAATGTACACGTTTCACCGGCGTTATACATTTAGGGCGGAGTCCATGCAACCCTATTGTGGAAGTAACTGAAACACTCACTTTTTGGTATGAGGTGACTGTCGCCAGTGAGATCGTATTATGAAATCAGTAAGGGGAGGCATGTTTTCTTTTGTTATAATCATCATACTGAATTGTTCTTACCTTTACTCATTCTTTCATTTAGGTTTATTCTTTCCTCAGGTGTTGACGATGTCGTTTTCCAAATCAACCCAGTCGCCGTCGGTTTTGCTTCGGTGTTCCTAGTTGCCGTGGTGGCTGTGGCAGTCGCTATTATTATGTGTAATGCATGTTTTCAAACTCTCTTAAAGGTTCAAATGAGTTGTCCGTTTTTGTCGTAAACTTTTACATTTTCAAAATGTTCTTTGAAAACAGCATGTCTATTTGACAGCTTTGCTTTGATCCCAGCAATAGTAGTTACAAAATAGTATCTATTCAGAACTAGCCACTGTTCGATATGGTCGGCATGGCAGCCATTTTGAAAAAGTCGTTATTACCCATCTCCCATGCATCATTATGAAATCGGATATGCTTTTTTGTAATTTTTACCCTGATATGGCTTGTCATTTGAAACATTCATGAAGTTTATCAAAACTCGGGCTATTTAAGTTATTCAAGCATATTGTTTTTGTCCTTTTATCATGACCTTCACCTTTAAATGATGTTGCAAATCTTGTGGCTCTTGCAAGTCTGGTGGCTCAATTTCAGACTATAGTGAACAAAGGGATCATGAATTTATGGGGGGATATTTTTATGAAGTTGTATGCTCAGTCTTTACTACAAAAAATATCCCCCATAGTATTTATGATCCCTATCTTTTTGTTGTTGTTAAGTGTTAAAACTAGTTTGTTTTTGAAAAATGATTTTCAAATATCAAGTATAATGTTTGAGATAAAACTGATTCATGTAATATTACAGGTGGACGACGGAAAGGAAGACGTAGTAACATTGTCGTTTCAGAAGGATGTCCGACGTCGAACACAGATTTTAGCCAATCAGAACCCGAGGAGCGGGTCCCGCTCCAAAGTGATATCGAGGCTGTAGTGTTTGATACGGTGGGCTTGCGGCAGACTATTCTGTGATTGTAGAGACTCTATTCAAGTATGGCCGGCAGTCTACTTACCATGAATGTATATGTAATGCATGGTACCATACCATTGGGTGCTATGGCGTTATTCTATGTGGAAAGGTTGAGAAGTCTCATAGCGACAATAGTCTTCAAATACCTGGCCTTCTCATGGTCCATGATAAGCGGAGGAAATCATGGGTAACATCATGGCAGGGACACCAGAAATGGCTTCACACATTGAACCCCTGTGGAGAATCGAACCCGGGCCTTCGACGTGACCAGCCAACACTGTGACCCATACGCCTTATTTTGGTATGCGTAAGGGAAGTGAGTGAGTGAGTTTGATTTTACGCCGCAATATTCCAGCAATATCACGGCGGGGACACCAGACATGGGCTTTACACATTGTACCCATGTCGGGAATCGAACCCGGGTCTTCGGCGTGACGAGCAAACGCTTTAACCACCCGACTGTCCCGTAAGGGAAGAAATATGTATATTGTACACATTATTGACACCGGGATAAGCTACAGTTTAAATTATTTTACTTGTGTGGACTGACTGAAAAAAACAGATATCCCAGACAGCTTTGAACAGTTATAATATGATGCGTCGGCATGGTGTGGCAAGAAGCCCAGACGTGATGCAGGACTTGGGCGTTTATCTTGTTAAAGAATAAAAGACTATGACGAAGGTGTGCTTTCTGTTTGGTTTTCAATGTAGCCTGGCATTACTTTCCAGATAGTGTGGTTGGCAAAAGGAACATACTCACCTAAGAGGTGCAAGGCCGGGTTTATGCATAAGGAATGGACATTGTACCCATGTCGGGTTCGAACCCGGATCGTTGACGTCCAAGCTAACGTTTCACCCACTAGTACTAGGATATTCATCGCCCTCATTACCTTCCGAAATAGTAGCCACATAGCATTGATAGAGATTAAGATACGAGCATGTTTGTCATACTGATTTTATGAAACGAGTGTAAAAATTCTTGTATTTCCCGAGGGAGATAATTTCTTTATAAATAAATTAATACCCATCATTTCTTAATCCTTTTGAGATCCCCTTTATAAAAATGCACTGATCACGACCGCCTTCTTAGAAAACCATAATCGTCATCTATAACGTCATTCCGACCTTACGTCATAATGAGATCTGGATGACGTAAACAATAAACTGGTGCGCAAACGATTTAATGAACTGTTTTTTTTATAACCCTATGGGTATAAAAATGCCTTATTACAGACTTGTTCGTGGTAGTTTCTGCGTTGCGTCAAAACCTTTTGTTTATCGTCGCCATCTTGCCACGATGGCGATAGGCCACATCTCTTGCTTCCCAGTAAGAAGTATGAGGAATTGATCCGGACTGAATTATTTCATATACAAAAAGGCCTGTAAACACACATTAATGTTTTTTGTATCTATAATGTGCAATTAGCAAACAATAACAACGCTCGCCTCGTGTCAGCATGTTGTCCACTGTATAGCTGGGCACTTCCCGTTCCACGACAGCGGCCCCTAGCGTCGACGTCTCATCACCACCACGACGGGGATTAACTCCGAGGCGTGACAGTTTAGCTAAGATAATCTCACAACGCATTAAACCGTGGATGAAGTTGGGGTGATGGTCGCAGAAAATGTCTCCCTTAGCAAGCTTGTTTGGGTCAATGATTCTGGCATTGTACAATTTTGCCACGCATTATGGCCAAGGGAATTACCACGACCACACCAGTACTGGAGATATGAGCCGTCTCTCGGACTTGTAAGTGGAGGATTTTCATGTATCCTTAAATTGGTAAATACTCATGACACAAATTATATGTGCGTATTTTTCTGAAATTAATTGGCTTGATATACGAATAAAATGTGCTGAATAAAATATTTCACGCAGAACTCAATAGTCTTTACAAAATAGTCATTTAGATTTACTGTCATGAAATTAGTCTCGTGGTGATTTGTTTATATGTACTGACTCGTCAAGCTTTTGTTATCGTGGTTATTTCTATAAATAAAACAGTTTTGGATGAGTTGGTGTTGCTCAACGATTTCTATTGATATCATTTATGCAGTGGAATGATATTTTCTGTGTTTATCATTTTTATCTGTTCCCTGAATGTGTTTACTTTTCTTAAAGCGGCAGAATCCTGAACGGCAAGTACAGCGATAAGTGGATAGTGACAACTGCAACCGCTACGCCCAACGACAACGTCAAGTTTCTAGCACAAATACCTGGATGGAAGGTCGTAGTCGTCGGCGACAGAAAGTCTCCGTCTGAGTGGTCGTAAGTATATGATGTAGACAACGTTACAGTGGTCGTAAGTATATGGCGTTGTCCACGTCGCAGAGGGCGAAAGTATATGTCGTAGTCCACGTTGCAGTGGTCGTAAGCATATGACGTCGTCGACATTGAAGGGTCGTAAGTATATGACGTCGTCCACGTTGATTAGGTCGTAAGTATCTGACGTAGTTCACGTTGCAGTGGTAAGTATATGACGTGGTCCGCGTTGCGGAGGTCGCAAGTATATGACGTAGTTCACGTTGTAGTGGGCTACACTCGATTATTCAGTGTGTCTCCATTCTATTCTAGTATGCATACACAATCATAATAGAATGGAATGGACACGTATGGGTTTTTCTCTGATGTAGGTACGAACAGGTAAGTAACTTCTACAGAGAAGAATACCTTCATTTACTAAATTTGCGCATGCGTACCTTAAGGTTAGGTCATAGGGCATGCATTCGGTATGCATAATCCTGCGGCCGATTTAAGATAGTTTCGAAAATGCATCTTACCTTAAACTTAAGATATCTCATCTTTGAACGTAAGTAAAATTAATCTGACTTACATCGTTTCGAAAAACCCAGACTCAACAAGATCACAATTCTTGGTTTGTCAGCACAAAATCGTTCTCGTGCACTCCACCGAGTGAAAGGCCTGAATGGATTTGGTCTTGTCCAGCATTAAGCTGACACGCCTGACAGAAATGCTGTTTACAGCGCCACAGAAGCCAACTCACTGAGGTAAGTTCAACACATGGACTGAGACCTGATTGATATGGTATATGTTACAGACACAAGGACTGTGTATACCTGGGCCCCAAGGACCAGACCCTCCTTGGGTTCAGCACGGCGCCACATCTCCCGAAGGACAGCTACGCCAGGAAGAACATCGGCTACCTGTACGCCATCGCCCACGGCGCCAGGGTCATTTACGAGACTGACGAGTACCACCGGCCAACCAGGAACCTCACAGAGTTTATCCTTACACCAAACACGACAGGCTTGCTTTATGACGGCATCAATTTGTTCAATCCTTATAATCACTTTGGACAGCCAACGCTATGGCCTCGCGGGTACCCCCTCAGCTCGGTCGGGGACAACGCCTCTCTTAGCTACATCCTCGACGACTGGACGACTCCATCTATACAGCAGGGACTCGTTAACGGCAGTCCTGATGTGGACGCAATCGTTCAGCTCACACGCACAAGGAAACATTTAGCTCCGAACATAACGTTTGACGCCATAGCACCACCTGCGTTTGTTCCGAGTGGCGTGTTCTCCACGCTCAATTCCTATAACACTCTGTTTACCTATGATGCTTTCTGGGCTCTTCTGCTACCCACGACCATACCAAGCTTCGTCAGTGACATCTGGCGGGGATATTGGGCACAGAGACTCCTTTGGGAGATGGGAGGGGGCACTGGCTTCTTCCCCCCGAACTGTTTCCAGGAACACAATAACGAAACGAACTTAGCCGATGCGAACTTGGAGCACGATATGTATTTTAAATCAGAGACACTGCTCGAATTTCTCAGAAAATGGAACTGCAATCCCCGTGACTCTTTCTTTGACTGTGTGATAGCGCTGTCTGACGACATGGCAAGACAAACGTTTTGGAGAAAAGCAGATGCCGAAATCATTCGTCACTGGCTGCAAGATCTAAAGACAATGGGTTACAAAGAGCCAAAGCGGATCCCATATTCCAAACGGAAGCAGCACACACGGAAAAGGCATGGGAAGCGGCGGACATCTTCCCTGACCAATGTCCAGTTTGTGCCAGAAGTTCAAGTCCCAGCTGGCGTGGACATCACCGCGTCCAGTGAGCTCCTGCATCACCACTTGGCAAAGGTGAACAAACTATGTCCAAGACTGGACATCAGACCACCCCGGGGAATCCATACGACTTTCAATGACATTGTACTGGTTGTCATCCTCAAGGATCCAACCCATTATGACAATATCAGAACGTACGAAGCTCTGTACGGATTCCAGTTCACACACATCGTTTACTGTGGTGCTAAGTTTAATAAGATCTATAAAACATCGACGGAGAAGGTGACGATCGTAGAAATGGACGTGCACAAGGGAGCGTTTGCCCAAAAGTGTTTAATCAAAACAATGGAGATGAACTACAGAGCTGGTGGGTATCTGATGGTGTCCGACGACACTCTCCTCCATGTGTGGACGCTCGGCGTGCTGCCTCGGGACAAGATCTGGTTCATCCAGCCTGTGTCTAAAAAGACAAGCAGCCCTCGTGTCCGGTATCAGTCCAGGTAAGTACTGTTAGTTCTTGCTTAACGCCGCACTCACCAATATTACAACTATATGAGTGCGCCCCGTAAAGGACTGATTCGGACCTATGCTAACCCGGAATCCCCACAGGGTTAGGTGAGGTGAAATGGGGTTTACCTTCGCGTTCAAGATTATCGCACTTATGTTGCAACGCGCATGCACGTGTGTATGTGTGCGTGTGGCTGCTTGTACTAGTCCGGACTAATGCGATTTTATAGGGCTAGCACACTGAGATACCATTGCGCAGTTTAACCTGACTCCGAGACGACCAGTTCTTGATTTAGCCCCTAAATGCCGAGCGCCAGGGTAACAACAAATACCATCTTTTAGTATGGAACGACCGGAGATCGAACCCCGAACCATCAGCTATCAGGGTGGACGCACTGCCACTAGACCACGGGGCTAAGAGTGAATGTTGATTTAACTCATGCACATTTAGCAGCACTGCAGCTACACAACGAAGGCATATAAATGATCAAACCTTTGGCCAGGCAAACCTCTGTCGGGGTATGATGACACACAGTGGGCCAGGTCAGACATTGTAGCCACCCAATCCTTATAACTGAGCTGTAACAAGCACGATTGCTGGGTTCCTATTCTGACCCGGAATCTTCAGGGGTGCGACCGCCTCCGTGGTCTAGTGGTTGAGCGGAAGGTCCGGGGTTCGATCCCCGGCCGCGTCATACCAAAAGACGTTTAAAGATGGTACTTGTTGTTACCCCGTCTGGCGCTCGGCATTAAGGGGCTAAAACAAGGACTGGTCGGCTCGGAGTCAGTATACTGTGTCTGAGTGGGGTATTCATGTTAAACTGCGGCATAGTATCTCAGTGAGCTAGCACTATAAATCGGCATCAGTCCGGACTAGTACAAGCAGCCACACACACACACACACATACACGTGCATGCACGTCGCTATATAAGTGCAATAATCTTAGACGCGACGTTAAGCCCAATTTCACCTCACCTCTTCAGGAATGCAAAAGCGATAACAGAAAGTAATATGCCATAAAAGAAGGGTACATGGGAACAGATATTAAGAGGGAAGTAAGTATCGTTGACGACCCCTGACGATGTCCCGGATGTTTTGGTATAAATCTGACCCATCATATACAAGCATATTGTCCGGTGTTGTTTTGTTATTATGAATGAATTGGCTTATTTCAAACAACATAATTATGGATGTGTCACTAAATTATACTGTGTTCCTATACTGTGTTGCAGGACTAACTCAAAGTCATTTATGAAAGCCATGATAGACCTGGAACAGACAAACAAGACGATGTACACCACATTCAAGAGAAGACTCGGTGACAACCGCAACTACGCCAGTGACGACATCTACCTGTCTCAAGTCTCCGACATCGTCTACGTGCCACAGAGCTACAAGTCAGAGTTCCTGTTCTTTGCGCGTCTTCTTACAAGATACGGTCTGCCGGCCGAGATAACGATCCCAACGGCCATCGGTGGGATTGAAGACCAACGGAGTGTTTATTACCTAGATGGTCACCATGTGACCCGTGGTGAAGGCAGTGCTCTGCAACAACAGTTCCACAAGAACTTTAACTACATTCATCCAGTTCAAATTGGTCAGGTCGTGAAAACAGTTGAAGGCGTCAGATTCTTTTGTAAGACGTTCATCCCGTTGGCTTTAGACAGTTAATTTGTTTGCTGTGTATAGCAAGGCACTTTCGTAGGGAGAAAACAGTTGATATGAATTCAAATACAATGTACTGAATGTACGGCTGAGGCGATGGGTATGACGTTCATCTTATTGGCCTTGGGGGTTAAGCGGTTGGACGTGTATTTGGGGCGGACCATTTCATATTCTGGTTTGGAGAGTAGATATTTTGTCAGATACAGCTGCAAAATCAGAATTTTTTTTGTAATTTTGCCTAATTTTGTTAAAAATGTAAAACACTTTGCAACAATTATTGAGGTAATTTCTTTTGTACAACAGTCTGAAGCATAATTACAATTTTAGAGCATATTCTTGGACAATATTCTTCTCTCTCCATAGAATATAAAATCAAATGGTCGATCCCAAATATGTGTTTTAAGAGGGAACAAATATAGTTGATATGAAATTGGCTATAATTCTAATACACATGTACATTACACAATAGCAATATATAACCACTTGTTCGCCTCTACGTCATGTTTCACCATTGTATGCACCGTTATGAAATTACGGTGATTATGTGGTATGCCTAATAACGTGATATGTTGGAATGTTTTGTCATATTTAACACATCGTTTGTATTTGACCTCAAGATACAGCTGCGGCTGTCAACAGTGCGGAAGCATAGCCAGAAATTCTCGTTTCACTGTGTAAATTGAGAGTATGTCTGTTGTGAGGAGGACCGCCTCCGTGGTCTAGTGGTAGAGCGTCCGCCCGGGTAGCGGAAGGTCCGGGGTTCGATCCCCGACCGCGTCATACCAAAAGACGTTAAAAGATGGAACTTATTGTTACCCTGTCTGGCGCTCGGCATCAAGGGGCTAAAACAAGGACTGGTCGGCTCGGAGTCAGTATACTGTGTCTGAGTGGGGTATTCATGTTAAACTGCGGCATGGTATCTCAGTGAGGAAGCACTATAAATCGGCATCAGTCCGGACTAGTACAAGCAGCCACACAAACACACACACACACGTACATGCACGTCGCTATATAAGTGCAATAATCTTGGACGCGACGTTAAACCCCATTTCACCTCACCTGTTGTGAGGAAACTTTAAATGTTACTTGTGCTTATCCATCTTTTACCGTATTTACCCATGTACGACCTCTCTGGTCTATTACATATCATATTCCAGAAAAAGGCTTCACCCATTTTCCATTGAACACGATTTTCTTGCTTGTGGTCATTTCATGGCATAGATCCATTACTGCTGCATCCTCCATGTAGGCTCATAGTCGGGGTGACACGCGCGGACAATGGGGAATGAAATCTGTGTCTTCAGTGTAAAGAGCTACCTAGCGAATGCTCCAACCACAAGGCTTACCAACCCCTACTTGCATGTAAGAGAAATACACTGACCTGGGCCTCATTCTTTACAGAGCAAAGCCAAATCACTTTTCCAATTTTGTTTATAGTCATTGACAGGTGAGGAGAAATACGGTCTAACACCAGGTTCAAGATCACTGCACTTTTATGGTGACGTGCATGCACTTGTATGCATTAGTCGGACTAATGTTGGCTTCATAGTGCTGGTCCATTGCTATACCATGCCGCAATTTAACGTGTAGATCGACCAGTCCTTGTTTAATCTGGGTAACAAGTACCATCGTTATGATGTATAAGTACTATAGATGACTGGGCCACTCATGCCCCAACTTGTGTGTTTAACACCGCACACCGCACTCAGCAATATTCCATCAATATGACGGCGATATGTAAATAATCCAGTCTGGACCAGACAATCAAGTGTCTGGCATCATGAACATCAGTCCACACAATTGGGATCATGACATGTATCAACCAAGTCAGCAAGCCTGATCACCCGATCCCCTTAGTTACCTCTTCCGACAAGCAAAGTCGCCATTTTACGGCAAGCATGGGTTGATGAAGACCTTTTCTACCCCCGTTCTTCAGGAGTGTAAAAGTGACCACCCAGCCATGTACTATATGTTCTTCACTGCCACTATAACCACCTTATTGCTGATCCTTGTATATTGACATGCACTATGCCCCTTGAAGATATGGAGCTCCTGGTGACCTGTTGCCTCCAATGGTCAGCAGATAAAACAACCAGCATCCATGAAGGGCTCCAAGTTCATTATTTGACTTACCGTATTCGACATAAGCGCCCACGGTGAGATTTGCTAATATATTGGCCAGTGAACAATCTCAATTAGCACCCCTTCCGATTGATCAATGTACACAAGACTTATTTATTCGTGTATAATACGCACTCGTGTGTTATTTGCACCCTTAATTATGGGCAATTGAATCCTGGAAATATATATCTGTTGTATATAAACATTTCAGGCTGTCAGCATAAACCACGAAATTTACGATCTTTCAACTCTAATAAGAGCCCCCTATTTCTAATTTTGAGAGCGCCCTGGGCGCTTATTATGTTGAATATGGTACTTGATGATAGTTGAATTAATATATGAAATCATTAGCCAAAATGAAATGCAAGTGTCCATGCTGATATTGGCAATGCCATGTGACTTTACCTATTACAATAAATTATTTAATTTGAAAGTTTTTTGTTATTAATCATAATTGATTACTGTAAAAGATATCTAATTTGAACACAATATTACAATTGTAACAATGTTAAATGTTTGTGCAATTATATATTAGCTGACTCTCAAATAGATCTGATTGTATAGAGAACTGTCAAACATGACATGATCATGGATAGTCACTTTAAAAAGATACTTTACTTCAATCTCTAATTTGTACACAATGATGTATGCCTGATGACGAGATATTAGCAGTTAGTTCTCAACCTGAGCTTAACCTGAAACAAAGTCAGGATATTTTTTTCAAAAATCCCAAACTATCAAAAGGCACCAGTTTACCACAAGACCTATCTATTTCCCAAGATTGGTTAAGATATCTCTCATATATTTTTTAGTTCTGCCCCGGAAAGACAGAAGCACCGACACATAACACCCATTCCAATATCCAACTTCCACTTTGTGACAGGAGATAATAACCACCTCAGGTCACAGGGCCACACAACACAAGGTTCTCGTCATTAAAGGCTCTGTGCACAAACTCAACTTTCGGTAGGCTGGCAGCATTCAAAGACAAGAATTTAATCTGTTGGCCACCCTTTGCCCAATAGAAGTGTCATTAACAAGAAAAACATAATGTTTGAGTCAGATACTAATTATTTACAAAAATATGACAAACATGTACAATAAAGTGCCATTGTCAAGTCTCCCAGCCGAGTGATGTGACCGTGCTACTGACGTGTTCTCGGACAGCAGTGTTGAGCACCTGATAGATGTCCTTACAACCCTTCATGGCCTGGTCAAGGACCTTGTTGAGGTTGTCCTCGTGAAGCCGGGAGTTCATCTCTAGAAACACAATCTGCTCTGATTGAGGCAAGGTGGCGACAATCAGCTCTGGCCCACCCGATGACTCCTCCAGGTAGCTGATGTCGACTAGCGGGGAATCGTTCACAAAGCCTGCCGAGCATGCACACACATAGTCCTTCATGGGAATGCCGGCATCTATGAGCGCTAGCGTTGAGGCATTCACACTAGCGCAGTAGTTGCCGCCGTCGGACTGAAGAACCTGCCAAGAGCCAATTTTAACAAGACTCTTATTTAATTCCTCATCAGAAGGTGGGAATTATCAATTGAAAAATACATTATACAAATACCGTTTTTGACGTAATAAGCGCCCCCTCTAAAAAGCGCCCACGGCAATATTTGCTAATATATTGGCTAGTGAACAATCCCAATTGGCACCCCTTCCGATTGATCAATGTACACAAGACTTATTTTTTCGCGCATAATACGCACTCATGTGCTATATGCACCCTTAATTATGGGCAATTAAATTCTGGAAAATAATATCTGTCGTACATAAACATTTCAGGCTGTCAGCATAAACCACGAAATTAATCTTTCAACTCTGTTTTTTTTCACCAAAGTAATATTCTAATAAGAGCCCCCTATTTCTAATTTTGAGAGCGCCCTGAGCGCTTATACGTCGAATACAGTAGTTATTCTTGATGAGGTCAATGTGGACCTGACTCGAGGTGGTCTGAAGGGGAGGCCGCAGACCAACTGTATACTAACTATATTGTAATAGGTCATTGTGTATTTTATTGTTTCAATTCTGATTTACCTTAATTTCTTGGCTTGTTCTGCTTGTAAATGACACATGAAAACTTTTCCATTATGAATTATTAGATTGCACATTTGGCTCTGGTCACTCTAATTTGTAAACAAAGGAATATGGTTGTCTTACCTCCACGAAAATATCAATCTGTGATCGAGGATAGAGGCTGGTCATAATAGCTGCATCAAAGGTCTGTCGGAGGTGCATGGTCATCTCCTGGGACTTGCGGTCACCACGGGGGCGTGTCTTCCTCTCCCCGGTGCTGAAGGTGGCCATGCTGTACTGACAGTTCACCAGAACCTTGTCATGTAAGGCTCTTCCTCTACTGCCTCTAATCTGAAATAGTACAAAGTTTTGTCTTTTTGTCGTCATACATTATCATGTTATGTAAGGACACACTTTTAAAAATTTTATTTTTTACAGATTTATGCTATGGAAAATAAAATAAAGAAAGAAATATGTCACAATATGTAGTTTATCATTTTAAAAAAACAATAAACTTTACTTGACATTCATGATTAAGAAAATGTGATAACATTGAGTCAGTTTATAATTCTGTGTGTGTTGGGCTGCAAATATTGAAGCTGATATCTTACTAAATGTAACCCGTATATCATGTTTGAAAGTAGAATAACTTATTCCTTGGAGCACTAAATGCAGGGCCGTGTGAGATTGTTGTGTCTAGCAAATGTCTAGGTTTGCAATTCTCCAAGACGTGTTGGTAAGACTTACGCCCGAATACCCCCTCAAAAATATATATAGGCCTAGCTAAAAGGATTGAGCGGCTATGCATACATATAAAAAATTTGGAGGGGGGATACGGGCGGAAGTCTTTCCTGGCTTTGCAATGGGAAAGTAGCGCATCGGGATTTAAATGTCCCTTGTTCCTGAAGTGGCAGTTAGCCGGTTACCTCGTGTGGGCCGTATACTGTTGCTAAAACCTTCGTATTTCCCTGCTCAATATACGCTGAACCATCTGCTTGCTTGAAAACCCCTAGCCGACATTGGATCTTTCGTAACTCATGCGGTCTACGCCCATCAATTCGAAAGCCCTGATCAGACAGAAGTTCTAAGCCCGCCATGTTGTTATGAACATGTGCTAGCACTTACTTTTAGAGTGACCTCCCCTACTAGGGCAATGATTGTACGAAAGCTTCAATTACTTACGCGCCTCACGCTATCATTCAAGTCGAGCACTACGACAAATCCATGATTAGATTTTTTTTTAATCAAATAGGTGTATTTATCAATTAACAAACGATTCGTCACATCTCACACAGTCCATTCAACAAATTACATATGTTCTGTAATCCATATCAATTTGGGAAACTCTACACATTTAGATAGACGTTAGTTTATCACGCGTTAGGATATTAACAAAGTCAAAATTGTTATGGATGAGCAACTTCTTTATTACAATTGGGCGACGTTTCGGTGTAGATTCTAATACCCTTATCAAGCAGATGATGTACAAAACTACTTACTTACTTACTTATATTGGAGATTTTACGTGCGCTTTCCGACTGCAGCGTATTTCGCACACGGGCCCGGCCAAGCCATTTAATGTGTTTCCGAAAAGGGGAAAAAGTTGTTTGGCAATCCAGTAGGGGTGTTTTAGTGGTTGCTTTTATAGAATTTTGGAAATTTTGAGATTTGGAAAAAATGCCAAGAGGGTTTGGGGGGCGAACTAAGGGACCTGAGTATGGAAGTTTGTTAGTTTGATTATGTGGTTTGGTAGTTTATTGGGGTTTTAAATGCGATTTATTAGTCCTAAGTCTTTGAATTTTTCTATTTTATTTTGTGGATTTAGGATTGCTTCTAGAGTAAGAGCCTTATTTAGATTTAGGGTGGTTTGTAGTGTAGTTCGGTGTGTTAGGTAGTGGATGCAGTGTATGAGTGCGTGTTCTGGGGTTTCTTGTTGTTTGCAATGTGGGAAGGTTCCTGTTGCGTGTTTTCTTATTATTTTGAGGTGGTTATTTAGGTTGGTATGTCCTGTTTGGAGTTTAGTGATTACTCTGTCAATTTTTTTGGACGGATGTAGAATTTTTTGTTTGGTAAGGGTTTTTTTTAGAACCTTTTTGATCTGGCTATTTGAATTTTGATATAGGTTATGCCAGTTTTGGTGATTTTTTTTTTTACAAAACTAGGTATGAGCATGATATATATACATAACAAAACTAGGTATGAGCATGATATATATACATAACAATAGATAGATGTTTATATAACAAATAAGGTTGATGTACACTGATTGATTAGGTAGTTATGATAGACAAGTTTATACAAGAGATAGGGTTGATGTACAGTAATTGATGGGTATGTGATTAACACAAGGATTACTAAGAATGAATGTATGGGAAGCCAGCGGGGAGATAATAGTTCAGTGTTGTTTTGGCGAGCTGATGAGATCATGGTAAGCTGGAGGGATGTAGTATCCTTGATCTCTGTTTATGGCTGGCTGAATTCTTTCGATGCAAATGGCTTCTCTAAATTTTCTGAGCTTTTGCATCAAAAGAATTCAGCCAGCCATAAACAGAGATCACGGATACTACATCCCTCCAGCAGGACTCATCCCACATAACCTAGAGGTAAGGACTATGAAATAAATATGTCGTATTCATGTTCAATTAATCAAATTAATTTGTATCAATGGGTATGGAAGTTACATTAAACTCCAACAATAATTCTGGGAAACATACCATGCAGTTAATGCAAATTATATTAAAATTTTTTTTTTTTTAAAGTCAAAAGTGACTCGGCACAATGTATGAAGTGTTTAATAGTAGAACACTTTTAAAATTGCATTCACACAATTGACATCTGCATGTTTTTCTTCACAACTTCAATGTATTTTTTCATATTTATCTGAAGTGAGGGTTTCTGCAACAAACTGTGTCTGTGCCATCAGACAGATCGAGCCAGCGCTATGGACATCAGTTTAAATACAACGTATGTACATTGTGTAATAAAATATTTGCGTCTCAAACGATTTGACACTTTTATCTCTCACAGGCAATTTTAGCATAATTCTATAGGAGTGTGCAAGGGAAACCATAACCAAGCAACTGTCCACAGCTGATTGGTAGTTTTGAAAATTCTGCCACATGGACTCTCAAGGATATTGAGACTATTTCTTGTGTGCAAAGTAGTGGCAATAGTAAACGCCTTGGTCTGCCCCCACACTATCACCAGGCTGTACAAGATCAAGTAAAATACCAAACACTTCACAGCTTTGTCATCTCAACATCAGATATACCAGCTGTAGACAAACATGATACAAAGTTCACAGCATCGTGAGGGGCTATACCAATCAGGCTTTAGAGTGGGCGGCTAGTTGTGTAAAGTGTATAAAACTTTTGAGTTCAAAGGCCGATGGGATTTGAACTTTTATTTCAGTGCAGTCAACAGCATGGTCCTGGGTCTTCCAGCCAAGGAAACAAACAAACATAATACATGCTACACATTTTGGTGGCACTGGGTTGATCAAAATATAAACATCACTTGAAAGTATCAAAGTCAGTAAAGAAATATAATATTGCATGAAACGGGTCAGTTCTAGTTCTTGATACTCCAGGGGCGGTCGGGTAGCCTAGTGGTTAAAGCGTTCGCTCGTCACGCCGAAGACCCGGGTTCGATTCCCGACATGGGTACAATGTGTGAAGCCCATTTCTGGTGTCCCCCGCCGTGATATTGCTGGAATATTGCTAAAAGCGGCGTAAAACCATACTCAGTCAGTCAGTCTTGATACTCCAAAATTCTCAAGAGCCAGATGGTTATTGAGTAGATGGTTCTCCCATTGTTCAACATGGACCTGCATCTCCTTTATTTCAAATTGTGCCTCACACCCCACATTCAGTGTGGAATGATCATTCGCTTCAACCTCATGTCAATCACACCTCCTTGAACCAGGTTCTCACATTACAAACAAAATAATACTGATTTAATATGAATGTTTCATAATTAAAGTAAAAAACAATTATGATGCAATCTTGATTTATGACATTTATTAATACACATATTATTATAGTGGATAGTTGTAAACTCTTACACTATGACGTTCTGGCCTATAGGATCAAGGGGGGCGGGCTTCTTTGGTGTTGTGGCCACAGTCCATGCAAATATGGATGGGATTGTCTCTGATTTCAGTATTCTTTGCTAAGGGGTATACTTGTTTACAACACACAAATTTAGGACTGAAATTTAAAACATTCAATTCATTCAAGACCCCCAATTGATTTTTAATTTGTGTATGAATATAAATCGTAAAAAGAATCCAATAAAGCATAAATTAAAACTGTAACTGTTTTATACATTATTTATTTATGTCTGTATATGCATTCATATTAGCTTTATAAGTGTAGTCCATTTCCAATCTAGAAATATGTATATTCTGACCAGAATAAATGTAATTGTTTGAAAGTCGATATGTTATCATCATGTGACCTACATTAGTATAAATATTAGTTCCCGGGTGCCGTTGTACAAAACAACCTTAGACCTAATTTTAAGACTGTCTATATCTTAAGGTATGGAAGTTACGATCACCGACACGCTAATATCGCTTTGTACAACGACACCCAGGATAGATAGATAGATAGATAGATAGATAGATAGATAGATAGATAGATAGATAGATAGATAGATAGACAGATAGATAGATAGATAGATAGATAGATAGAGACACCCAGGATATATATATAGATAGATAGATAGATATGATAGATATGATAGATATGATAGATATGATAGATATGATAGATATGATAGTATTAATGTGACGAGAATAGAAATCAATATTGTATTCAGAAAAAGCACGAGTAATTCGTTTTGAAACATCATGGTAGCTGCGATAAAATCAATAGTTGATAAGCGATATTCGCTCATCAGTTTTGCAAAAACATCAATGAAAATTATTACTTACGGTGAACAACTTCCCTATAACTTGTCGGATGGCTGCCAGTCATCGTTTCCGCAAAGATAAATCGACCGGAACAATGATAAAAACTCATAGATTTATCTCACCTCGCATCGGATACGGCGATGCTCCGGTGCCATTTTAAAAGCTTGCGGGGATAGCCTCGTTTCGCAGGATATTCTCTAAATAACACACGACATACTTACGTTAAAATCATGTGTACTGCATGGCGTGGCATGTGTTATAATATCGCAGCCTTATTAATACATGGCTTGGGTATAAAACATTTATTGATATGTTACACCGCTTAATGCTAAACATATTAATGTATATATTATATATGATGTCAAATATATTTATTAAAATGAATTAAACATGTTAGAACATACACTATCGTCAAAGTTATCTCTTCAGACAGAACATAATTAAGCGCATTAAGTCACACGACTGCCTGGTCTAGTCTCGGTTGTATGGTTATGTTATGCACGAACATGTCTGAGTGCGTCGTTGAAAATTAAACCAATTCTAAGTCTCCGTCAGTACTTCACAGGCTTGTACTGTGTGTTGTATATGCACTGTGTAGTCCATCTCTCGTGTGGTAACGTGTCGTGGTAGTGACACATGTCTGTTAAAGTCAAACAATGAAGTGAGCCAGTGCATGAATGTTGTTGCCAGTGCATGAATGTTGTGCGAACCTTACCAGTGCATGAATGTTGTTGCCAGTGCATGAATGTTGTTGCCAGTGCATGAATGTTGTGCGAACCTTACCAGTGCATGAATGTTGTGCGAACCTTACCAGTGCATGAATGTTGTGCGAACCTTACCAGCGCATGAATGTTGTGCGAACCTTACCAGTGCATGAATGTTGTGCGAACCTTACCAGTGCCTGAATGTTGTTGCCAGTGCATGGAGGTTGTGCGAACCTTACCAGTGCCTGAAGGTTGTTGCCAGTGCATGAATGTTGTGCGAACCTTACCAGTTCATGAATGTTGTTGCCAGTGCATGAATGTTGTGCGAACCTTACCAGCGCATGAATGTTGTTGCCAGTGCATGAATGTTGTTGCCAGTGCATGAATGTTGTGCGAACATTACAAGTGCCTGAATGTTGTTGCCAGTGCATGAATGTTGTTGCCAGTGCATGAATGTTGTGCGAACCTTACCAGCGCATGAATGTTGTTGCCAGTGCATGAATGTTGTTGCCAGTGCATGAATGTTGTGCGAACCTTACCAGTGCCTGAAGGTTGTTGCCAGTGCATGAATGTTGTGCGAACCTTACCAGTTCATGAATGTTGTTGCCGGTGCATGAATGTTGTGCGAACCTTACCAGTGCATTAATGTTGTGCGAACCTTACCAGTGCATGAATGTTGTTGCCAGTGCATGAATGTTGTGCGAACCTTACCAGTGCATGAATGTTGTTGCCAGTGCATGAATGTTGTTGCCAGTGCATGAATGTTGTGCGAACCTTACCAGTGCATGAATGTTGTTGCCAGTGCATGAATGTTGTTGCCAGTGCATGAATGATGTGCGAACCTTACCAGCGCATGAATGTTGTGCGAACCTTACCAGTGCATTAATGTTGTGCGAACCTTACCAGTGCCTGAATGTTGTTGCCAGTGCCTGAATGTTGTTGCCAGTGCATGAATGTTGTGCGAACCTTACCAGTGCATGAATGTTGTTGCCAGTGCATGAATGTTGTTGCCAGTGCATGAATGATGTGCGAACCTTACCAGTGCATGAATGTTGTGCGAACCTTACCAGTGCATGAATGTTGTGCGAACCTTACCAGTGCATTAATGTTGTGCGAACCTTACCAGCACATTAATGTTGTTGCCAGTGCATGAATGTTGTGCGAACCTTACCAGTGCATGAATGTTGTTGCCAGTGCATGAATGTTGTTGCCAGTGCATGAATGTTTTGCGAACCTTTCCAGTGCATGAATGTTGTTGCCAGTGCATGAATGTTGTTGCCAGTGCATGAATGTTGTGCGAACCTTACCAGTGCCTGAAGGTTGTTGCCAGTGCATGAATGTTGTGCGAACCTTACCAGTTCATGGATGTTGTTGCCAGTGCATGAATGTTGTGCGAACCTTACCAGTGCATGAATGTTGTTGCCAGTGCATGAATGTTGTTGCCAGTGCATGAATGTTGTGCGAACCTTACCAGTGCATGAATGTTGTTGCCAGTGCATGAATGTTGTTGCCAGTGCTGAATGTTGTGCGAACCTTTCCAGTGCCTGAATGTTGTTGCCAGTGCATGGATGTTGTGCGAACCTACCAGTTCATGAATGTTGTTGCCAGTGCATGAATGCTGTGCGAACCTTACCAGCGCATGAATGTTGTTGCCAGTGCATGAATGTTGTTGCCAGTGCATGAATGTTGTGCGAACCTTACCAGTGCCTGAATGTTGTTGCCAGTGCCTGAAGGTTGTTGCCAGTGCATGAATGTTGTGCGAACCTTACCAGCGCATGAATTTTGATAGATAGATAGATAGATAGATAGATAGATAGATAGATAGAGACACCCAGGATATATAGATAGATAGATAGATATGATAGATATGATAGATATGATAGATATGATAGTATGTAGTATTAATGTGACGAGAATAGAAATCAATATTGTATTCAGAAAAAAGCACGAGTAATTCGTTTTGAAACATCATGGTAGCTGCGATAAAATCAATAGTTGATAAGCGATATTCGCTCATCAGTTTTGCAAAAACATTAATGAAAATTATTACTTACGGTGAACAACTTCCCTATAACTTGTCGGATGGCTGCCAGTCATCGTTTCCGCAAAGATAAATCGACCGGAACAATGATAAAAACTCATAGATTTATCTCACCTCGCATCGGTTACGGCGATGCTCCGGTGCCATTTTAAAAGCTTGCGGGGATAGCCTCGTTTCGCAGGATATTCTCTAAATAACACACGACATACTTACGTTAAAATCATGTGTACTGCATGGCGTGGCATGTGTTATAATATCGCAGCCTTATTAATACATGGCTTGGGTATAAAACATTTATTGATATGTTACACCGCTTAATGCTAAACATATTAATGTATATATTATATATGATGTCAAATATATTTATTAAAATGAATTAAACATGTTAGAACATACACTATCGTCAAAGTTATCTCTTCAGACAGAACATAATTAAGCGCATTAAGTCACACGACTGCCTGGTCTAGTCTCGGTTGTATGGTTATGTTATGCACGAACATGTCTGAGTGCGTCGTTGAAAATTAAACCAATTCTAAGTCTCCGTCAGTACTTCACAGGCTTGTACTGTGTGTTGTATATACACTGTGTAGTCCACCTCTCCTGTGGTAACGTGTCGTGGTAGTGATACATGTCTGTTAAAGTCAAACAATGAAGTGAGCCAGTGCATGAATGTTGTTGCCAGTGCATGAATGTTGTGCGAACCTTACCAGTGCATGAATGTTGTTGCCAGTGCATGAATGTTGTTGCCAGTGCATGAATGTTGTGCGAACCTTACCAGTGCATGAATGTTGTGCGAACCTTACCAGTGCATGAATGTTGTGCGAACCTTGCCAGTGCATGAATGTTGTTGCCAGTGCATGGATGTTGTGCGAACCTTACCAGTGCCTGGAGGTTGTTGCCATTGCATGAATGTTGTGCGAACCTTACCAGTTCATGAATGTTGTTGCCAGTGCATGAATGTTGTGCGAACCTTACCAGCGCATGAATGTTGTTGCCAGTGCATGAAT
Organism: Haliotis rufescens; assembly: GCF_023055435.1. Lineage (NCBI taxonomy): Eukaryota > Metazoa > Mollusca > Gastropoda > Lepetellida > Haliotidae > Haliotis > Haliotis rufescens. The sequence continues at coordinate 6,713,101 of NW_025963857.1, forward strand.
GTTGTTGCCAGTGCATGAATGTTGTGCGAACCTTACCAGTGCCTGAATGTTGTTGCCAGTGCATGAATGTTGTTGCCAGTGCATGAATGTTGTGCGAACCTTACCAGCGCATAAATGTTGTTGCCAGTGCATGAATGCTGTTGCCAGTGCATGAATGTTGTGCGAACCTTACCAGTGCCTGAAGGTTGTTGCCAGTGCATGAATGTTGTGCGAACCTTACCAGTGCATGAATGTTGTTGCCAGTGCATGAATGTTGTGCGAACCTTACCAGCGCATGAATGTTGTTGCCAGTGCATGAATGTTGTTGCCAGTGCATGAATGTTGTGCGAACCTTACCAGTGCCTGAATGTTGTTGCCAGTGCATGAATGTTGTTGCCAGTGCATGAATGTTGTTGCCAGTGCATGAATGTTGTTGCAAGTGCATGAATGATGTGCGAACCTTACCAGCGCATGAATGTTGTGCGAACCTTACCAGTGCATTAATGTTGTGCGAACCTTACCAGTGCATGAATGTTGTTGCCAGTGCATGAATGTTGTGCGAACCTTACCAGTGCATGAATGTTGTTGCCAGTGCATGAATGTTGTTGCCAGTGCATGAATGATGTGCGAACCTTACCAGTGCATGAATGTTGTGCGAACCTTACCAGTGCATGAATGTTGTGCGAACCTTACCAGTGCATGAATGTTGTGCGAACCTTACCAGCACATTAATGTTGTTGCCAGTGCATGAATGTTGTGCGAACCTTACCAGTGCATGAATGTTGTTGCCAGTGCATGAATGTTGTTGCCAGTGCATGAATGTTGTGCGAACCTTACCAGTGCATGAATGTTGTGCGAACCTTACCAGCGCATGAATGTTGTGCGAACCTTACCAGCGCATCAATGTTGTGCGAACCTTACCAGCGCATGAATGTTGTTGCCAGTGCATGAATGTTGTTGCCAGTGCATGAATGTTGTGCGAACCTTACCAGTGCCTGAAGGTTGTTGCCAGTGCATGAATGTTGTGCGAACCTTACCAGTTCATGAATGTTGTTGCCAGTGCATGAATGTTGTGCGAACCTTACCAGCGCATGAATGTTGTTGCCAGTGCATGAATGTTGTTGCCAGTGCATGAATGTTGTGCGAACCTTACCAGTGCATGAATGTTGTGCGAACCTTACCAGTGCATGAATGTTGTTGCCAGTGCATGAATGTTGTGCGAACCTTACCAGTGCCTGAAGGTTGTTGCCAGTGCATGAATGTTGTGCGAACCTTACCAGTTCATGAATGTTGTTGCCAGTGCATGAATGTTGTGCGAACCTTACCAGCGCATGAATGTTGTTGCCAGTGCATGAATGTTGTTGCCAGTGCATGAATGTTGTGCGAACCTTACCAGTGCATGAATGGTGTTGCCAGTGCATGAATGTTGTTGCCAGTGCATGAATGATGTGCGAACCTTACCAGCGCATGAATGTTGTGCGAACCTTTCCAGTGCTTGAATGTTGTGCGAACCTTACCAGTGCATTAATGTTGTGCGAACCTTACCAGTGCATGAATGTTGTTGCCAGTGCATGAATGTTGTGCGAACCTTACCAGTGCATTAATGTTGTGCGAACCTTACCAGCACATGAATGTTGTTGCCAGTGCATGAATGATGTGCAAACCTTACCAGTGCATGAATGTTGTGCGAACCTTACCAGCGCATGAATGTTGTGCGAACCTTACCAGCGCATCAATGTTGTGCGAACCTTACCAGCGCATGAATGTTGTTGCCAGTGCATGAATGTTGTTGCCAGTGCATGAATGTTGTGCGAACCTTACCAGTGCATGAATGTTGTTGCCAGTGCATGAATGTTGTTGCCAGTGCATGAATGTTGTTGCCAGTGCATGAATGTTGTGCGAACCTTACCAGTGCATGAATGTTGTGCGAACCTTACCAGTGCATGAATGTTGTGCGGACCTTACCAGCGCATGAATGTTGTGCGAACCTTACCAATGCATTAATGTTGTGCGAACCTTACCAGTGCCTGAATGTTGTTGCCAGTGCATGAATGTTGTGCGAACCTTACCAGCGCATGAATGTTGTTGCCAGTGCATGAATGTTGTTGCCAGTGCATGAATGTTGTGCGAACCTTACCAGTGCATGAATGTTGTGCGAATCTTACCAGCGCATGCATGTTGTGCGAACCTTACCAGTGCATTAATGTTGTGCGAACCTTACCAGCGCATGAATGTTGTGCGAACCTTACCAATGCATGAATGTTTTTGCGAACCTACCAGTGCATGATTGTTGTGCGAACCTTTCCAGCGCATGAATGTTGTGTGAACCTTACCAGCGCATGAATGTTGTGCGAACCTTACCAGCGCATCAATGTTGTGCGAACCTTACCAGTGCATGAATGTTGTGCGAACCTTACCAGCGCATGAATGTTGTGCGAACCTACCAGTGCATGAATGTTGTACGAACCTTACCACCGCATGAATGTTGTGCGAACCTTACCATATAGTGGCGATTATGCTTGTCGTAAGAGGCGACTAACGGGATAGGGTGCTCTGGCTCGTTGACTTGTTTGATGCATGTCATCGAAATCCCAAATGAGTGGATCGATGCTCATGATGTCATCTTATGATGCTCATCAATTGATTGTCCGTTTCAGACTCGATTATTTACAGACCGCAATCATTTAGCTGGAATAGTGCTGGTGTGCGGCGTTAAACAACAAATAAACTAACACATCTGAAGATTACATTGCCATGCATGGCTTGTGTAACATACATTCACTATATATCCCTTATCATATCCCTCATGTTTCATACATTTACATACATACATAAATTCATAAACATATGTACATGAATGTTTTGTAATGAACACTGTACCCGAAACATCTGATGATTACATCGAAACATCTAACGATTAAATACAATTGTAGACCCGTGAAAATCCAGAGTAGAATAGGTCTTTAGCAACTTATGCCTGCCGTAAAAGGCGACTATGCTTGTCGTAGGAGGCGACTAACTAGATCGGGTGGTCAGGCTCGCTGACTTGGTTGATGCATGTCATCGAAATCCCAAATGAGTGGATCGATGCTCATGATGTCGTCAATGGATCGTCCGGTTCAAACTCAATTATTTACAGACCGCAATCATATAGCTGGCATATTGCTGAGTGCGGCGTAAACATCAAACAAACATATATAAACAGAGACCACATAATATTATAATATGGTCTCTGATTGTAAACACATTCTCAAGTATAACAGAACACACTTTTCGCATTCGTTATTATCATTTTATACAAACAATACATTACATAAATATATGTTCACAAACACACATCTCATCAAGTGAGTTCGTGCACGGAGCCTTTGACGACTACAACGCATGTATTTGACGCTTGACTATGGTGGCCGAGAGAGAACATCGCTTTCTCGCTTTCTCGCTTTCTCGCTTTATCGCTTTCTCGCTCTATCGCTTTCTCGCTTTCTCGCTTTATCGCTTTCTCGCTCTATCGCTTTCTCGCTTTCTCGCTTTCTCGCTCTATCGCTTTCTCGTGGTATAGTAATATTCCCTCTTGGCCACGATATGGGTCGCATGCGTTATGTGTTTCTATACGATAAAAAGTATATACGTAAAACAACATTCATGAATTGTCCTCAGTGTGTGTGTGTGTGTGTGTGTGTGTGTGTGTCATTGTCCTCAGTGTGTGTGTGTGTGTGTGTGTGGGGGGGGGGGGGGGGGGGTGTTAAATCATACAAAAGAGAGCTGAGATTTTTCCAAGTCGCATTTCAAATTATATGGACGGAATGTTGAAATTATCTCACTGTCAACTTAAATATAATTTAACAGTACAGACATATGTGCTCTTATAACAATCCACGTATTTCTGCGTAAAAAGAATTTGATTGATTTATGGCCCTATTTAGCTATTCGATCCCCCGCCCCCGGGCCAAGTTATCAAAACAAATAGCAAATAACACCGCTCAATAGCGCTGAGTAGTACGTACTTCCTAAAAAGCAATAATGTTTTCCTAAAAACAACGCTTATATCAATGCTTATTCTGTTTGCGGAGTAGATGTCATCAAAGTGGAAGTCCCCACCCAAGCAATGGTAATACTACCGGATGTCCATTATGTAATTTCTAGTTTTTGGATGACATATTGTTCTCAGTAACCGTAATGTGGAAATAGATAGTTGATTGGTTTTATATTCAAGTTGGTATTTCCGCTATTCAAAGTGTTCAGTGAGGCCGTTTTATCAACGGTCATTTCTGAGACATAAATGCAAAGTATAATTACCGTAGTCGACGTAATAAGCGCCCCGCTCTAATAAACGCCCACGGCAATGTTTGCTAATATATTGGTAAGTGAACAATCCCAATTAGCACCCCTTCCGATTGATTAATGTACACAAGACTTATTTATTCGCTTATAATAAGCACTCGTTATATGCACACTTAATTATGGGCAATTAAATTCGGGAAAAAGTATCTGTCGTACATAAACATTTAATCTTTCAACTCAACTTTCTTTTCACCAAAATAATATTCTTATTTTGAGAGCGCCCTGGGCGCTTATTACGTCGAATGCGGTAATTAAGTCTACGCTAATTTGTTTGCATTTATAATTAACTCCAATGATAATTTCAAGGTTTACAGTACATACTAGTATTCAAAAGAAGTTAAAGAACAACCGATTCCTTTATATGACTATGGTTAGTCTATGGTTAGTCATTAGTGGAAGCGATAGAGCGAGAAAGCGATAAAGCGATAGAGCGAGAAAGCGAGAGAGCGAGAGAGCGAGAAAGCGAGAAAGCGATAGAGCGAGAAAGCGATAGAGCGAGAAAGCGATAGAGCGATAGAGCGATAGAGCGAGAAAGCGAGAAAGCGATGTCCCCTCTCGGCCACCATACTTGACACGATTCTGTCACCTGCACTGAATCTGAATAAGGGGAGGTAACTATTCAAGTACCTATTGGTACCTGACAATATGGCTGACGAAGTATCAATGCCGTCACTGTTCCAATTTGCCATTGATCGTGGGGGCACATTCACTGACGTCTGGGCCCGATGCCCGAATAATGAGATTCGGGTGTTGAAGCTGCTGTCGGAGGACCCCGCCAATTACGATGACGCACCAAGGGAAGGCATCAGGCGCATCCTAGAAGAGGTGACTATGGTCCAAAACTTATTGAGGCTCGTTTGGGGATGTGTCGTGCTGTTCACATATGTTTAAATTAAGGGTGTTGAGTTGAATTGGTGAACAAATAAATTTATAGCAATAAGATGTATTGACCCTCTAGATTGAAAGACATTTCATAATGTCCACATTTATGTACATCATTGATTGTGTTGGAAGACGAATGCTGAAATACGTGTATGAATCTGATGGGGCCCATTTAAGGTTAAATGGTGTTTTTAGCATGAAAAGTTCATTATAAGTTGAGCCTTTGTCAGCTTTGTAACTCTACGAACACTGGCAAGAACACAACTATGTTTTTGTTTGTTTGCTTGTGGTTTAACGCCACACTTGGCAATATTCCATCTATATGACGGTGGTCTGTAAAATAATCAAGTCTGGACCAGCCAATCCAGTGATTGACATCATGAGCATCAATCTACGCAGTTGAGATCGATGACATGCTATGAACAAGTCTAACAGAAAAGACATCTCTGCTTTTCCTCTTCACTTTATCATTTATTACACAAAATAATTGATATTGCAAATAAACAAGCTGTCACAGCTATAGCTTTGACATATTAAAGAGACAAGTTAAACATCAATATGTCAATGAGCAATGTAATTGGCCTTATAAATGCTGTTATGATAGCCTTTCAGTAATTTTGTCAAAATATGGCCATTATAATTCCGTATTCAACGTAATAAGCGCCCCGCTCTAATAAGCACCCACGGCGATATTTGCTGATATATTGGCTAGTAAACAATCCTAATTAGCACCCCTTCCGATTGATCAATGTACACAAGACTTTTTTATTCGCGCATATGCACACTCGTGTGTTATATGCACCTTTAATTATGGGCAATTAAATTCTGGAAAAATTTATCTGTCGTACATAAACATTTCAGGCTGTCACCATAAACCACGAAATTTATCTTTCAACTCTCTTTTTTTCCACCAAAATAATATTCTAATAAGAGCCCCCTATTTCTAATTTTGAGAGCGCCCTGGGCGCGTATTACGTCGAATACGGTAGTGTTGTTGTTTCATATTGCAACAGCTGCTGTCAGGTAGGAACCTATCACGAGGTATTTGTGCGTAAAAATAAACAGATGTTCATGAAATGTAACAATCATTAAAAATGATGTTAGTTTGTTTTATGTGTTTTATGAAAATCTATACATACCTACAGTCCGTTTGATTCCATCTGAGACCGATGAATTGCTCACTAACTCAAAATCTAATAATTGCAACAAATCCAAAATTTGCACAGCGACATGAATTGGACAGACCAACTCTGATGGTTTGTCTCATAATTTTTGACACCCGAATAAAAAAATTGTTTAACAAACGATCATCATATTGTTGACATTTTTCGCCATCCCATACCAGGGAGGACCAGTCGCTCATAGAACAGCCAGGTGGGTGAGTTTCATGTGCGAAAGTGACATAAGGCTTGCTGAGCAAACCATAGATGCGTGATTGCTTTACCTGAAACAATGAAAACATCACTCGACGCGTAGTCAATTATTTGCAACGTCTTCAAATTTTCCCATACCACAGGAACACAATGGTTCCCTAGCTCCTCTTCTGATTTCTGTGCCAGGAAATTGCCACTTGGCAGGGGTGAGCGGCTTATTGTGCTCCATGCTGGCTGCAAGAGTCGGGGATTCCTACCAGGCTGTTCGCTAGTCTTCTAGGCAAAATCCAAGCCTTTGATGCGAAATAATATTGGTTACCCAATGAAAAATGTAATAACCCAATTAAAATAGAAACCCTGGAGTATCAACTCAATTGCTCAAAAAGTTATCTGGACCTCTGCATATGGTACATTTTCGTCAAAATATTGAATTACACCTCAGGTGTTTTTTAGCTCACCAAGGCCCTCAGATTCCATTTTTGTTACCTAAAGTATGACAATATCGTTTACACAGTTATGAATGTATTCCAGTATACAGGAAAGCCATGTCCTGCAGCCGACCCAATAGACACGTCTCTGATAGACTGGATACGGATGGGGACAACAGTAGCGACCAACGCCCTGCTGGAGAGGAAGGGGGAGAGGATGGCACTCGTCATCACCAAGGGCTTCAGGGATCTGCTCCATATCGGCAACCAGTCACGGCCACACATATTTGATCTGGTAAATTATTATCCCCCGCCCAACAAAGTTGGCGGGGATATAGAAACAGGCTCCGTCCGTCCGTCACGTTTCGTTTCCGGAGCATAACTCAGAAACCGTTCAATATTTTTTCATCAAACTTTGCAGGTCTGTCAAGTACATGCTGAACTGGTGCCTTTTGCTATTTAGACATTTTTGAAATTTTTATTTTTTACGTTTCCATGGCAACAAGATGGACTTAGGTTCCAAACTCTTCTTTTTTTTACAATTTCCTTGACAAGTTCCACCTCGGTTCAAAAAGGTTAGGGTTTGTTCAGATATAATTATGTCATAAATTCTGCAACAGGGACGAGGGATATAGCCACGTTACAGGCAAACTCTTGTTAAATATTGTCAGTGGTTTATTTGAGAAAATTGAAGATTTAACTGCAAAATTTATGTACATCATTAAAATAGAGTGAGCAGACAAATAGCAACATAAATTGAACTTGCATGGACTTATAATTATCCCTGAGCCTAGTCGCCTTTCAAGCATTGTCTAACACCTATGATGTTAGAGTTAACCTGTTTTATTGTACTTTGGAAGACGGAATAAATATCTCCATGTTGAGAAAGTTTATCTGGTGTGATGAGTACATCCAGTATGACAATATGTTCGATAACGATATGTCCGCAGAGCTCCAGATAACTTTTTGAGCAATGATTTTTTACTCGAAAATTTCTATTTTAATTGGGTTATTACATTTTTCATTGGGTAACCAATATTTTTTTCACTCTTGGTTTTTTTCCCTAAATGAGTAAGCATTTTGAGATTAAAAAAAATGAAATAATGTTTTCTGGTTTTAGATGTATATAACAGTTCTAAATTTAAATTGACTCGAAAAGTAAATTATCTCATTGTGTTTTTCGGAAATTAGTTCTGTTGTGAAAGTTATATCTAGAGTGCACATAGTTGCCTACCTTTTATGATTGTTGATTAAACAGCATCCAGTCGAGAAGCATGTTACTCTTTACTCTAAATAATCTAACCAGCAGTTAACAAAAGTAACATGTTGTACAAATGCTAAAAAGGCCTCATTGGGTATTTACGCGTGCCGTTTTCAAAAATTGAGTTTTCCATTTAATGCAGGTGTTTCTGTATGCAAGTTAATTGAAAGTAATTGGGTTTTGAATAGTTTTTGGGTGTATTTTATGCATATACGCAGCTTTTCTGTAGCTCTGTGTCCAGTGTCATGATATGTCTGGTGTGTGACGATGAGTCCGGTGTGTCTCCAGAAAATCGTGATGCCAGACAAGCTGTACGAGGAGGTGGTGGAGGTGGAGGAGAGGCTGGTCCTGCAGCAGGACGTGTGTCAACTGGACAGGTCATATCACAAGGTCACCGGGACCACAGGCGAGGAGGTCAGGGGACTGTTTTAATAATAATAACTGAATTGTGTCTGATATCTTTCCTGAGCTGACGTCAAGTTGCTCAATATTGTTATTATTAACCATGGTATTTTTGTCTTTTATTTGATATGATGGTGAAGTTGCCTTGTGGATAGAGCTTTTTCTCATCACATCCAAGACCCAAGTTGAATTTCCAGCATGTATACCATGTGTGAAGGTGTACATGTGTACCCTACTGTGATTTGATTTCATATCCTAAAAAACAACATAACAATTTCACTATTCCTCCTTTAGCTGGAGATCTGGGAGGAGGTGAATGTGGGTAAACTTAAAGCTGATCTCCAGGAACTGCTAACCAAGGGCATCAAGAGTCTCGCCGTCGTGTTCATGCACTCCTACACGTGAGTAGTTGGAGTGAGTGGGTGGGTGAGTGAGTGAGTGAGTGGTTGAGTAGTTGGAGTGAGTGAGTGGGTGAGTGAGTAGTTGGAGTGAGTGAGTGAGTACTTGGAGTGAGTGAGCAAGTGAGTAGTTGGAGTGAGTGGTTGGAGTGAGTGAGTGGTTGGAGTGAGTAAGTGGTTGGAGTGAGTGAGTAAGTAGTTGGAGTGAGTGAGTGAGTAGTTGGAGTGAGTGAGTGGTTGGAGTGAGTGAGCAAGTGAGTGGTTGGAGTGAGTGAGTGGTTGGAGTGAGTGAGCAAGTGAGTGGTTGGAGTGAGTGAGTGAGTGAGTGGTTGGAGTGAGTAAGTGAGTAGTTGGAGTGAGTGAGTGAGTGAGTGGTTGGAGTAAGTGAGTGAGTGAGTGGTTGGACTGTGTGAGTGAGTGGTTGGAGTGAGTGAGTGAGTGGTTGGAGTGAGTAAGTAGTTGGAGTGAGTGAGTGAGTGGTTGGAGTGAGTGAGTGGTTGGAGTGAGTGAGCAAGTGAGTGGTTGGAGTGAGTGAGTGGTTGGAGTGAGTGAGCAAGTGAGTGGTTGGAGTGAGTGAGTGAGTGAGTGGTTGGACTGAGTGAGTGAGTAAGTGAGTAGTTGGAGTGAGTGAGTGGTTGGAGTGAGTGAGTGGTTGGAGTGAGTGAGTAAGTGAGTAGTTGGAGTGAGTGAGTGGTTGGAGTGAGTGAGTGAGTGAGTAGTTGGAGTGAGTGAGTGGTTGGAGTGAGTGAGTGGTTGGAGTGAGTGAGTAGTTGGAGTGAGTGAGTAAGTGAGTAGTTGGAGTGAGTGAGTAAGTGAGTAGTTGGAGTGAGTGAGTGGTTGGAGTGAGTGAGTAAGTGAGTAGTTGGAGTGAGTGAGTGGTTGGAGTGAGTGAGTAGTTGGAGTGAGTGAGTAAGTGAGTAGTTGGAGTGAGTGAGTAAGTGAGTAGTTGGAGTGAGTGAGTAGTTGGAGTGAGTGAGTGAGTGAGTAGTTGGAGTGAATGAGTGAGTAAGTGAGTAGTTGGAGTGAGTGAGTAAGTGAGTAGTTGGAGTGAGTGAGAGGTTGGAGTGAGTGAGTGTTTGGAGTAAGTGAGTAGTTGGAGTGAGTGAGTAGTTGGAGTGAGTGAGTGAGTAAGTGAGTAGTTGGAGTGAGTGAGTGGTTGGAGTGAGTGGTTGGACTGAGTGAGTGAGTAAGTGAGTAGTTGGAGTAAGTGAGTAAGTGAGTAGTTGGAGTGAGTGAGTGGTTGGAGTGAGTGAGTAAGTGAGTAGTTGGAGTGAGTTAGAGGTTGGAGTGAGTGAGTGTTTGGAGTAAGTGAGTAGTTGGAGTGAGTGAGTAGTTGGAGTGAGTGAGTGAGTAAGTGAGTAGTTGGAGTGAGTGAGTGGTTGGAGTGAGTGAGTGAGTAAGTGAGTAGTTGGAGTAAGTGAGTAAGTGAGTAGTTGGAGTGAGTGAGTGAGTAAGTGAGTAGTTGGAGTGAGTGAGTAGTTGGAGTGAGTGAGTGGTTGGAGTGAGTGAGTGAGTGAGTAGTTGGAGTGAGTGAGAGGTTGGAGTGAGTGAGTGTTTGGAGTAAGTGAGTAGTTGGAGTGAGTGAGTAGTTGGAGTGAGTGAGTGAGTAAGTGAGTAGTTGGAGTGAGTGAGTGGTTGGAGTGAGTGAGTGAGTAAGTGAGTAGTTGGAGTGAGTGAGTAAGTGAGTAGTTGGAGTAAGTGAGTGGTTGGACTGAGTGAGTGAGTAAGTGAGTAGTTGGAGTGAGTGAGTGAGTAGTTGGAGTGAGTGAGTAAGTGAGTAGTTGGAGTGAGTGAGTGGTTGGACTGAGTGAGTGGTTGGAGTGAGTGAGTGAGTAAGTGAGTGAATGAGTGAGTGAGTGAGTGGTTGGAGTGAGTGAGTAAGTGAGTAGTTGGAGTGAGTGAGTGGTTGGAGTGAGTGAGTGGTTGGAGTGAGTGAGTGAGTAAGTGAGTAGTTGGAGTAAGTGAGTGAGTAAGTGAGTGAGTGGTTGGAGTGAGTGAGTGAGTAGTTGGAGTGAGTGAGTAAGTGAGTAGTTGGAGTGAGTGAGTGGTTGGAGTGAGTGAGTGGTTGGAGTGAGTGAGTGAGTAAGTGAGTGAATGAGTGAGTGAGTGAGTGGTTGGAGTGAGTGAGTAAGTGAGTAGTTGGAGTGAGTGAGTGGTTGGAGTGAGTGAGTGGTTGGAGTGAGTGAGTGAGTAAGTGAGTAGTTGGAGTAAGTGAGTGAGTAAGTGAGTGAGTGGTTGGAGTGAGTGGTTGGATTGAGTGAGTGAGTAAGTGAGTGAGTGGTTGGAGTGAGTGAGTAAGTGAGTAGTTGGAGTGAGTGAGTGGTTGGAGTGAGTGAGTGAGTAAGTGAGTAGTTGGAGTGAGTGAGTGGTTGGACTGAGTGAGTGAGTAAGTGAGTAGTTGGAGTGAGTGAGTGAGTGGTTGGAGTGAGTGAGTAAGTGAGTAGTTGGAGTGAGTGAGTGGTTGGAGTGAGTGAGTGGTTGGAGTGAGTGAGTGAGTAAGTGAGTAGTTGGAGTAAGTGAGTGGTTGGAGTGAGTGAGTAAGTGAGTAGTTGGAGTGAGTGAGTGAGTAGTTGGAGTGAGTGAGTGGTTGGAGTGAGTGAGTGAGTAAGTGAGTGGTTGGAGTGAGTGAGTGGTTGGAGTGAGTGAGTAAGTGAGTAGTTGGAGTGAGTGAGTGAGTAAATGAGTAGTTGGAGTGAGTGAGTGGTTGGAGTGAGTGAGTGAGTGGTTGGAGTGAGTGAGTGGTTGGAGTGAGTGAGTGAGTAGTTGGAGTGAGTGAGTAAGTGAGTAGTTGGAGTGAGTGAGTAAGTGAGTAGTTGGAGTGAGTGAGTAGTTGGAGTGAGTGAGTGAGTAAGTGAGTAGTTGGAGTGAGTGAGTGGTTGGAGTTAGTGGTTGGACTGAGTGAGTGAGTAAGTGAGTAGTTGGAGTAAGTGAGTGGTTGGACTGAGTGAGTGAGTAAGTGAGTAGTTGGAGTGAGTGAGTGAGTAGTTGGAGTGAGTGAGTAAGTGAGTAGTTGGAGTAAGTGAGTGGTTGGAGTGAGTGAGTAAGTGAGTAGTTGGAGTGAGTGAGTGGTTGGAGTGAGTGAGTGGTTGGAGTGAGTGAGTGAGTAAGTGAGTAGTTGGAGTGAGTGAGTGGTTGGAGTGAGTGAGTAAGTGAGTAGTTGGAGTGAGTGAGTGGTTGGAGTGAGTGAGTGAGTGAGTAGTTGGAGTGAGTGAGTGGTTGGACTGAGTGAGTGAGTAAGTGAGTAGTTGGAGTAAGTGAGTGGTTGGAGTGAGTGAGTAAGTAAGTAGTTGGAGTGAGTGAGTGAGTAGTTGGAGTGAGTGAGTGGTTGGAGTGAGTGAGTGAGTAAGTGAGTGGTTGGAGTGAGTGAGTGAGTGAGTGGTTGGAGTGAGTGAGTAAGTGAGTAGTTTGAGTGAGTGAGTAGTTGGAGTGAGTGAGTGGTTGGACTGAGTGAGTGAGTAAGTGAGTAGTTGGAGTAAGTGAGTGGTTGGAGTGAGTGAGTAAGTGAGTAGTTGGAGTGAGTGAGTGGTTGGAGTGAGTGAGTAGTTGGAGTGAGTGAGTGGTTGGAGTGAGTGAGTGGTTGGAGTGAGTGAGTGGTTGGAGTGAGTGAGTAAGTGAGTAGTTGGAGTGAGTGAGTGAGTAGTTGGAGTGAGTGAGTGGTTGGAGTGAGTGAGTGAGTAAGTGAGTGGTTGGAGTGAGTGAGTGAGTGAGTGGTTGGAGTGAGTGAGTAAGTGAGTAGTTGGAGTGAGTGAGTGAGTAAATGAGTAGTTGGAGTGAGTGAGTGGTTGGAGTGAGTGAGTGAGTGAGTGGTTGGAGTGAGTGAGTAAGTGAGTAGTTGGAGTGAGTGAGTGAGTAAGTGAGTAGTTGGAGTGAGTGAGTGGTTGGAGTGAGTGAGTGAGTGAGTGGTCTGAGTGAGTGAGTAAGTGAGTAGTTGGAGTGAGTGAGTGGTTGGAGTGAGTGAGTGAGTGAGTAGTTGGAGTGAGTGAGTGGTTGGAGTGAGTGAGTGAGTGAGTAGTTGGAGTGAGTGAGTGGTTGGAGTGAGTGAGTGAGTGAGTAGTTGGAGTGAGTGAGTAAGTGAGTAGTTGGAGTGAGTGAGTGAGTAAGTGAGTAGTTGGAGTGAGTGAGTGAGTAAGTGAGTAGTTGGAGTGAGTGAGAGGTTGGAGTGAGTGAGTGTTTGGAGTAAGTGAGTAGTTGGAGTGAGTGAGTAGTTGGAGTGAGTGAGTGAGTAAGTGAGTAGTTGGAGTGAGTGAGTGGTTGGAGTGAGTGGTTGGACTGAGTGAGTGAGTAAGTGAGTAGTTGGAGTAAGTGAGTGGTTGGAGTGAGTGAGTAAGTGAGTAGTTGGAGTGAGTGAGTGAGTGAGTGGTTGGAGTGAGTGAGTAAGTGAGTAGTTGGAGTGAGTGAGTAAATGAGTAGTTGGAGTGAGTGAGTGAGTAAGTGGTTGGAGTGAGTGAGTAAGTGAGTAGTTGGAGTGAGTGAGTGAGTAAATGAGTAGTTGGAGTGAGTGAGTGGTTGGAGTGAGTGAGTGAGTAAGTGGTTGGAGTGAGTGAGTAAGTGAGTAGTTGGAGTGAGTGAGTGAGTAAATGAGTAGTTGGAGTGAGTGGGTGGTTGGAGTGAGTGAGTGAGTGAGTGGTTGGAGTGAGTGAGTAAGTGAGTAGTTGGAGTGAGTGAGTGAGTAGTTGGAGTGAGTGAGTGGTTGGAGTGAGTGAGTGAGTGAGTGGTTGGAGTGAGTGAGTAAGTGAGTAGTTGGAGTGAGTGAGTGAGTAAGTGAGTAGTTGGAGTGAGTGAGTGGTTGGAGTGAGTGAGTGAGTGAGTGGTCTGAGTGAGTGAGTAAGTGAGTAGTTGGAGTGAGTGAGTGAATGAGTGAGTAGTTGGAGTGAGTGAGTGGTTGGAGTGAGTGAGTGAGTTAGTGAGTGGTTGGAGTGAGTGAGTGAGTGAGTGAGTGGTTGGAGTGAGTGAGTAAGTGAGTAGTTGGAGTTAGTGAGTAGTTGGAGTGAGTGAGTGGTTGGAGTGAGTGAGTGGTTGGAGTGAATGAGTAAGTGAGGAGTTGGAGTGAGTGAGTGAGTCATTGGACTGAGTGAGTGAGTGAGTGAGTAGTTGGAGTGAGTGGGTGAGTGAGTAGTTGGAGTGAGTGAGTGAGTAGTTGCAGTGAGTGAGTGACTAGTTGGAGTGAGTGGGTGAGTGAGTAGTTGGAGTGAGTGGCTGAGTGAGTGAGTGTTTAGCTGGAGTGAGTAAGTGAATGGTTGGAGTGAGTGAGTGAGTTGATGAGTGAGTGAGTAGTTGGAGTGGGTGACTGAGTATGTGGGTGGGTTGGTGGTGATGGGTCAGTGAATATATTAATCTTGCCTCTGTTAACCTCATCAGCTGAATCTGATCATGAAATAAAAAATGTGTTTCTTATCAAGAGTGTATTTTTCGAAAAGAGTGAGTGAACAAATTAAATTCATTGGCATGAATCCCAGATTAGCAATGTTTATTTTGGTCTGAAATACGGCAGCTTTAATCCAAACTCACTCACACACTTTTCTAACAAGTCAGCATCTTGGGACACATGTTTGTACACCTGTTGAATATATTCTTCAGCTGTGACCTCCATGAGAGGCAGGTCGGGCAACTGGCCAGGGAGATGGGTTTCACCCACGTGTCTCTGTCCTCGGACGTCATGCCGATGGTGAGGATGGTCCCCCGTGGATTTACTGGTGGGTATATTGACTTTCCCTGTTACACCCAGACAGAACAAAATGTAATACTGAAAGAATGTTGAGCTACAAAGTATTATAGTTTACAATACTCAGAGCATAGTGAGCTACAAAGTGTTATAGTTTACAATACTCAGAGAATAGTGTGCTACAAAGTATTATAGTTTACAATACTCAGAATAGTGTGCTACAAAGTATTATAGTTTACAATACTCAGAGAATAATGTGCTACAAAGTATTATAGTTTACAATACTCAGAGAATAGTGAGCTACAAATTATTGTAGTTTATAACACTCAGAGAATAGTGTGCTACAAAGTATTATAGTTTAGAATACTCAGAGAATAGTTAGCTACAAAGTATTATAGTTTACAATACTCAGAGAATAGTTAGCTACAAAGTATTGTAGTTTATAATACTCAGAGAATAGTGTGCTACAAAGTGTTATAGTTTACAATACTCAGAGAATTGTGTGCTACAAAGTATTATAGTTTACAATACTCAGAGAATAGTGTGCTACAAAGTATTATAGTTTAGAATACTCAGAGAATAGTGAGCTACAAGGTGTTGTACATTATACTACTCAGAGAATAGTGAACTACAAAGTATTGTAGTTTAGAATACTCAGAGAATAGTGAGCTACGAAGAATTTTAATTTAGAATACTCAGAGAATAGTGAGCTACAAAGTATTGTAGTTTAGAATACTCAGAAAATATTGGTTTTGGTTTGTTGTTTTACGCCGCACAGAGAATAGTGAACTACAAAGTATTGTAGTTGAGAATACTCAGACAATAGTGAGCTACAAAGTGTTGTAGATTATAGTACTCAGAGAATAGTGAGCTACAAGGAGTTATACATTATACTACTCAGAATTGTGAGCTACAAGTTGTTGTACATTATACTGCTCAGAGAATAGTGAGCTAAATGTCTTACACATAATAATACTCCGATAATAGTTAGCTACAAAGTATGACAGATTTACTGGCCTGTAGGGAGCCAGGTTTATAAATGTCCCCAGTTACCTATGCTTGCAAAAAGAGGTGACAAAATACATCACCATTGACTCCGACGATGTGAGGCATTGCTCCTATATGAATATAGCTAGCTTATTGCTGAGTGCAGGGTTAAACAACAAACATCAATACACAATTCCTGATCATTATAAACGTATCACAGACAGTCACCATTGTTTTGGACGTTTACTTGTTTCTTCGTAATAACCTTCAACGAGTCTCAGGAGGTTTTACTTGAGTTTGGTTTTAAGACCCGGCGTGAGGTTTTATATTTTCCTAATGAATTGAGCAGCAGATGTAGTTTGGACATCCAATGTTGTAAAATGGAAGACAAGAATTGAAACTTTTTGATTAGGGGTGATGCGAATCTAACCCACAACCTCTAGGTCAGTATTCAGGCACTCTAACTACTAGACATCAGAACTGTTTGAAGGTGGTTCATTAGAAGGTACCATGTATATTTCCTGGCCAGATATAGTTTTCAAGCATTTCTTTTGACTCTTACCACACTTTTATACACAACAGTAAACAAATATAAATAAATGTTTTTGCGACAGTTCATAAGTCAGAAAAAACTCTCCTCTCCGTAGTAAAACCGTCAGGCAGCAGTGACTTGGCTAATAAAACTTTGCGCTAACACCCTAAGTCTTGCGAACTCGGGACAGCGTCCCTCAGGTTTTACTGTGTCAACCAAAACCTCGGAGTCGTGTTTATCATTATACAAAAAGAAATATGTATGAAAGTCAAAGTGAACCTGTTGCTTCGATGATGTGACGTTACCATATCACAAAGCAACAACATGAGACCATGGCTCAGACCGTTTATTCACTGGGTACAGATAATCAGTATATCCTTGTAGTTTGTTGGTTACTCCCCAAATATATATCTGTGAGTGAGTGAGTAATTTGGGTTTCACCAATTGAACGATATTCCAGTTATATCATGGCTTGTCAGCTTAATGTGGGAGGAAAGCCCGAAGTGATGCAGGTCTGAGACCTTTACCACTTTGGTGAAACCCACGATCAAGGGTATGGTGCTGACAAACCTAGAAACATAAGGCTAAAAAAAATAATAGTCTTGGTTCTCAGGCACCATCCGCATCATCATAAAGTCTGCCGCACGTTTTGTTTTTATTTTCATTTTTAAAAAAATGTAAAAATCCTAATACTTAAACACAATGCACAAAAAAATTTGAACATTTTTAGCCTAATCGGAGCAAACTGTGATTCGAACCCACAATCATAGGTTTCAAGGGAGGCAACTCTGCGCAACGAACTATGTCGAACCCACAATCATAGGTTTCTGACGTGCCCAAGGGAGGCAACTCTGCGCAACGAATTACGTCCCCTGAAACAACTTGGCCACCAATGCCCCTATGTTGCTGTGAATAGTATGAAATGTCCCATGGTGTATCGAGGATGACTGATACAGATACATGTTGCTGATATCCTGCTACGTTTCTCCTCAGCATGTGCCGATGCCTACCTCACACCCTGCATCATGAGATATGTCGCCGGCTTCTCGTCAGGCTTCACTGGAGGTTGCAAGGTATGATATCTGACTTCCATATATGTCACTGGACATGTCACACTCACGCCCCTTTTTGTTTGTTTGTTTGTTTGTTTGTTTGTTTAACGCCGCACTCTGCAATATTCCAGCTATATGACAGCGGTCTGTAAATAAACAAGTCTGGACCAGACAATCCAGTAACTGACACCATGAACATCGATCTAGGCAAATGGGATACGATGACATGCATCAACCATGTCAGCAAGCCTGACCACCCGATCCCGTTGGTCGCCTCTTATAACAAGCATGGTCGCCTCTTACGACACACCCCTTTGTGGATGAAGAATAGTGAGTGGGTGTGGTTTCTGCCACTGTTAGCCATATTCTAGATATATTCCACCAGCAGACACAGCTATAGAAATTAACACTCGCTGTAGGCTTGAGTCTTGTAGAAATTACATCATGATGGTATTATTATTATATTATTACCTATACTTTGTCGTAAAGTTTTATTACACATGCTGTAAATGATCTACGGTCCTCTCCATTCCCCATCACTGTGCTAGATATCTGTCACAACCTTTTAAGTCCTTGTAATAAATGTTGTTCTCATTTTTTAAATTCACCTGATGAATGTGTTTGGTCTCAATATATGAACGATGTATGTCACGTTAAAGATTGAAATTTGAAAGTCTTCTTATTTTTGGAGGACTAGTAAACATCCCACTGGCCATGTGTGCTTGTTTGTTTCTGGAGTTTCTTTCCAACCCCTGGTGGACTCCAAGCATTGGGGCCATGTGAGGAGTTGACACCAGTATCAATGAACGCTTTAACCACTGGACCACTAGCAACCCTTATGGAATGTAGGGTATGCTATCATGCCATTTGTAACAATATTCAAGCATTACCGTATTCTACATAAAAAGCGCCCAGGGTGCTCTCAAAATTAGAAATAGGGGGCTCTTATTAGAATATTATTTTGGTGAAAATATCCCAGAGTTGATAGATCGTTAATTTCCTGGTTTATGCTGACAGCCTGAAATGTTTATATGCGACAATTGTATTTTTCCAGAATCTAATTGCCTATAATTAAGGGTGCATTTAACACATGATCGAGTGCGTATTATACACAAATAAATTTAAGTCTTCTGTACATTGATCAATTGGAAGGGGTGCTAATTGAGATTGTTTGCTTGTCAATAGCAAATATCGCCATGGGCGCTTATAATTGCAAAGGGCTTATTACGTCGAATACGGTATATCGACAGCACACACATGGGTTACACTTTGTTCTTAGGCTGGCTGAAAAGTTTGATAATCGGAATTATTGTTCATGGGAAGAAATTTGTTTCATAGGCATAACTTAAAAGTTGACAAAGTAGACACAATTTATGGATAACAACTTTTTTATTTACTGTACAGGCGACATTTCAGTATATATCCTTATACCGTTTTCACACATTTAAAGTAAACGAAGAAGTTGTTATCCATAACTTGTGTCTACTTTAATGGGAAGAAATATTCTGATTATCGATATGAAACTGTTATCATCGATAATAACTCACATAAACTATTGTGATGAAATAAAGTTTACATCTACTGAAACAGACTTGTCATTGTCATTAATCTCAATTGTCGAAGACAGAAAGCAACTGTTTTTGTTATATCTAAATGTCCACTAAGTAATCCTTGTATAAATGTGTCACTGCTCACCATGGTGTGAAATCTGTTGATTTCTTTCGAGACTTTCTTGCATTTTTGCTAAACGTTCCTTCTCCGATATTTATCGATAATTGATTGATATTAAGTTCGCGGTTATCAATGTCTATAAAGACAAACACCCCTACGTTGTACCCATGTGGTAAGATGAACATACACATTATCCACGTGGCTACCCCTTCACCTCCAATGGAGGAGGGGGCACGGGTGGCCCAGTTGTCTAAGGCGCCACGATTCGCTGTGCAGAGTTTTGTCCCTTCGGACGTGCCAGAAACCTATGATTGTGGGTTCGAATCCCGATTCACCCCGATTATGTTTCTAGGTTTGTCAGCACCATACCCGTGCTCATGGGTTTCACCGAAGTGGTAAACGTCTGAGACCTGCATCACTTCGGGCTTTCCTCCCACATTAAGCTGACACGCTGCGATGTAACTGTAATACTGTTAAAAGCGGCGTTAAACCCAACTCACTCACTCCAATGGAGGAAAACCTTTTGGGCATTTAGGGTCAGTATAGGTACTCACCATTGGTATTGGTTGATTGTGTGTCAGTTTTTAAGAAAAACACTGAACCACATTGTTAGTATTGATAATTTATGTTTGTGTTTTGTTTCAGAACACCAAAGTGCTTTTCATGCAGTCTGAAGGAGGTTTAACACCAGTTCAAAAGTATGTTTCTTGGAATATTCTCAAAATTGACATTTTAGAAATAATTGTTGTTCTTTTCCCTGTAATAGCAAAACTATTCAAGTATTGTTCCTAATTATGTTTTTGACACTGCAAGATATGTACCATGTAAATATCATCATTTTATAAGGGTGTTACTTGTAAATATTGGGGTCAAACTTACATTTTTAACTGACTATGCTTAGTGAAGAATATTTTTTATTATATTATATTTTTTATAACTATGTTAAAGTTTGACTTAGCCCTTACATAGAAAGGGTTTCTGAAAGTGTTGCTATTGACAAGTGTTTGCTGTTTGTGGTGCCAGGTTCAACGGGTCACGGGCCATCCTGTCGGGTCCAGCAGGTGGAGTGGTAGGTTACGCCCTCACCTCCTACAGTGCCAATACAGGCAGGGCTGTCATCGGATTTGATATGGGAGGTAACTCTGTTGTCTGTTATGTTAGACAGTTACAGGCAGGGCTATCAACGGATTTGATATGGGAGGTAACTCTGTTGTCTGTTATGTTAGATAGTTACAGGCAGGGCTCTCATCGGATTTGATATGGGAGGTAACTCTGTTGTCTGTTACGTTAGACAGTTACAGGCAGGGCTGTCATCAGATTTGATATGGGAGGTAACTCTGTTGTCTGTGACGTTAGACAGTTACAGGCAGGGCTGTCATCAGATTTGATATGGGAGGTAACTCTGTTGTCTGTTATGTTAGACAGTTACAGGCAGGGCTGTCATCGGATTTGATATGGGAGGTAACTCTGTTGTCTGTTACCTTAGACAGTTATGGTGAGTGAGTTAAAATTTAACGTTGTATCGGCATTATTTCAGCCATATAGAGACCGTTACAGGCAGGGCCGTCACAGGATTCGACATGGTAGGTAACTCTGTTGTCTGTTACATTAGAAGGTTACAGTGAGTGAGTTATAATTCAACATCGCATCAGCATTATTTTAGCAATATAGAGACAGTTACAGGCAGGGCTGTCAAAGGATTTGACATAGGAGGTAAATCTGTTGTCTGTTGCATTAACAAGTTACAGGTAGGACTATCGTAGGATTCGATGTGGGAGGTAACTCTATTGCCTGTTACGTTAAAAAGTAACAGGCAGGGCCGTGATAGGTTTTGGTATGGGAGGTAACTCTGTTGTCTGTTATGTTAGACTAATGACTAATGACGATCAGATATGACATACAACCTTCAAATATGATTTATGACCTTCAGGGAAGACTAGATATAGGCTAAGATCTCAGTTGTGTGTTGTCGCAAGTAGTAGTACAATTACTGAAGACCATGAAGATCTGGGTTAGAATTGGTCTTCAGCAACCCATGCTTGTAAGTCACGACTATGGGGATCGACTCGCTGATGCATGTCATCGTTTCCCAATTGCATAGATCGATGCTCATAATGTCAATCACTGGATTGTCTGGTCCAGACTTGATTGTTTACAGATCGCTGTCATGTAGCTGGAATATTGCTGTGTACTGCGTTAAATAACAAACAAACAATCAAACCTTTACCGAAGTGTAATCTGCAATATTCATTCATTCTTTGTTAATTGTTGGGATGATGGTGTGACCTAATCACACAGTAAAGGTTTTTGCTTATCACACCCAAGGTCTTGGGTTCAATTCCCAAAATGGTTACAAAGTGTGAAGGTCATTTCTAATGTCTCTGGCTGTGGTAATGCTGGAATATTGCTTAAACGTAGATTAATCCCAATTCACACACACACAGGCAGACGAGCAACTTACAGACATTTACCCAATTGGAACAGGCTGATCCTGTAGCGAGATCTTGCAAAGAGTAACTATATGCATGTATTGTATTTCAAGGAACATCAACAGATGTGAGTCGCTATGCGGGTCAGTTCGAACACGTGTTTGAAACCACCACAGCAGGCGTCACCATCCAGGCTCCTCAAGTAGGTCGTTCTTTCCTAAACAATAAATAAGTTACAAACATCAGAAACATGTCAATTTTCTCTGACCTTGATAATCTCATTGTGTGTTTCTTTAGAGGGTGGAATGTTTTGCGGAATTAAGTTTCATTACTTTGCAGTTATTTATGACACGATGCGAGTATTATGTTGTGAGTTCATGCATGGATCCAAAACGATGTTGGTATATGTACAGAACATGTATAAATGAAAATGAACTGTAAGATGCTATTCATTCATTTTTATGATGGAGTAAGTTTCTTTGTCCAGGAACAAGTGAACATAAGGCATCCATTAACTTCTGACAGGGTGACCCCCAAGGAGGATGTTTTGCATCTTGATCTGAGATTTGTTCAAGGCATTCAAATCCAAATCATAGTTTGAAAAAAGAAAGATTCAACTAAATTCAAATTCTGAAAAATAGTATAAGAATCTTCTTCCAAGAAACTGATAATGAAATTTGGTATTAAGGTAGTTATTAGTGGGAGTGGCACGTCAAAATACACAGGGATTATAGCGTTAGCACCTTGTGCTGAAGTACCAGTAACAGGGTTGCCTCCACTGTGATGTGCCAGAAAAGTGTTAAAAGTACCCCAAACCCAACTCACTCACTCACTCACTCACTCACTCACTCACTCACTCACTCACTCACTCACATACCCACTCACATACCCACTCACTCACTCACTCTCCCTACCACTCACTCACTCACTCATTCCCATTCCTACCAACCTGATCACTCCCTCACTCACCCACATACTCACTCACCTACGCACACACTTTAATATCCACTCACTCGCTCATTTCCATACCCACCCACTCACTCACTCACTCCAAAACCCACTCACTCACTCCAAAACCCACTCACTCACTCACTCACTCCCATACCCACCCACTCACTCACTCACTCACTCCCATACCCACCCACTCACTCACTCACTCACTCACTCACTCACTCACTAACCCACTCGTTCACTCACTCACATACTCACTCACTCACTCACTCACTCACTCACATACCCACCCACCCACTCACTCACTCACTCACTCACTCACTCACTCACTCCCATACCCACCCACTCACTCACTCACTCACTCACTCACTCACTCACTCACTCACTCACTCACTCACTCACTCCAGCTGGACATCAACACGGTGGCAGCAGGTGGAGGCTCCATGCTGTTTTTCCGGTCAGGGATGTTTGTGGTAGGACCAGAGTCTGCTGGGGCACATCCCGGGCCTGTGTGCTACAAGAAAGGTGAGACTTACTGAAACGGTTGTGGGAGCAAAGTCTTTGATAGGCATTTAGAAGCACATATACCTGGAATATTGCTGAGTGCGGCATTAAACAACAAACAAACAATCATTCACACAAAGTTCAGTCACAATTTTCTCTCTTTTATTAAATTTCAAGACAAAGTCACTACAAATATGTATTTAACCTTGAAGCAAAGCGAAATTTTTTCTCCTTGTACTAAAAATAGACAAGGGGAAACCCAGATGATAAAAGACAAGCTGACTTCGTTGAAAAAATTATACTTACATGAATATCGCCGATATTTTGTTCAACACCAAACATTTATGAGATACTTTATTTACCGGTGGACAGGGACTGGCAGACACATGAATTATCGGCCCAAGCCTAATTTTACCAGTAAAAAACTGGTAATTACTGGTAAATGGGAACATTGTTTATTGCATTCAAAAGCATGTATACTTCGCTAAGTTTAAGTTGATTAATTTTACCTAATATCATTATATACTGGGGTGATTGTCACCCCAGCTGTCACTCCAGGGTGAGGCCCCAGTAATCTATATTTGTTTTGGACTGCATGGCTTTGTTGATTGTGTTTCATGGTACAACATGAAATTCTACTTCTAACACCAATCTCTGGTTTGTCTGGTCCAGTCTTGATTACTTCCAGGCCGCTGTGATCTAGCTGAAATATTGCTGTACCTCAATATTACAGGAGGTCCTCTGACTATCACCGATGCCAACTTGTGTCTAGGCCGGATCCTACCGGAGTTTTTCCCAAGTATTTTCGGCGAGAAAGAAGATCAACCACTCGACAAACAGGCCACTTTACAAGCCTTCACCAAGCTGACAAAGGAGGTAATATTCACTGCATGTTTCTGTCCCGATGGGGATTCCGTGTTTGAATTCATCTCCAGCAACCTGTGGTCATCTTCCAGGAGGCAAGGGAGTTAACTGACTATAAAGTCCAGTTTCCACCCTTGCCGAACTAGGCTGGTATTATGGAGTTACATTTTGGCTGGACTAACAAGTCTATGCATAGTCAAATCAAAATCGCGCACCGAAATAGAAATCCGGTTTGTTAACTGTCGTGCAGATTTCGGTCGATTGCAGGATTTGCAAAGCATGTGCACCGCCAAATTGTTGCCAGCAGATATTTTCCAAATCTTTTCATGTTTTTAATAAAGGTGCTCACGGGATTTAATGCATTTTGCGATGTAAGACACGTTTTATCACAATATATATCTGGATTATCGATCAGATCGTCCTGACTGGGCGCCACCATTTTGTGTGAAGCAAACGCAAGTGATACGAGAGGTGGAATCTGATTGGTCAATAGGCGAGGCTTAGACGGGACATAACTGGTAATAGCCACTGGTGGCGCTATGATCGAACCCAGTAATTCCAGCCTAGTTCGACAAGGGTGGAAACTGGACTTTTAAAGTCAGTTAACTCTCTTGTCTCGGGAAGATGCCTGTGGTGGTCGTAATTCACGACTGAATGGATTGGGTGGTCAGACTCTGTGACATATGGTAGATAGAGTGTTGTGCTGGCTCATAATATGTATCACTGCATTATATTGTCCAGACTTAGTTATTTATAGGTCTCAATCATATAGCTTCATTACTTGTGAGTAGGGCATTAAGTGAATACAAAATCCTGTCAGTTAGTACATGTAGTCACATGGCCTGGTGATTCATTTAGAGTGAAACCTTGTTAATCTGGACAGTAGCATGAAATTATCCAGATAGATTTCCTGATTAGAGAATAATGTTGCAGTACATATATCTTGTAGTTCCCAACACTACCTGGAAGGTTTTATGAATACACAATGTAGACATGAAGAAATCACGTGTTGAATTGCCAGGTGAATGACTTCCTGACTTCCCAACCAGGCGATGCCAAAAAGAAGCCAATGACAGCAGAGGAAGTTGCTATGGGATTTATTCGCGTTGCTAATGAAGCCATGTGTCGACCAATCAGAGCACTTACAGAGGTAAGATATTCATGAGAAATTTATACATGTAGAACTTTTTGCTCTTTAGCTGGAGCTAATTGTTTATTTTCAAATTTTGTGATTAACTTGATAACATAGACTCAGGTTTCGGTAAGGTTCTGATGATTCAAGGTCGTATGTTGTTTAATGTCTTTATCCCATGACACAAGTATTGAATTAAAAGTCATGTCAAGGTTATAAACATACTGTTTGAGGTATATCAGCCAACACACCTACATTCCCATCTTGGGACCTGCTAGGCACTAGCCAGGGAGGTTTCACATGCTGGTCTGTTGGTGTACTGGCCGATACTTAAATCCTACTAACTGAACATTTATTTTGTTTAGGTATCACTACCAACAAAAGTAACTGACACAGACGTAAAAATAGTATGTTAAAAGTCATTAGTTTTCTAAAGCCTTCTCCAGCACACAACACCTGTGGCAGACAACAATCTCAATGGCTTCACAATCAGATGGTTCAAAATTTGAATCCAAGGTGGAAAAGCTGTAACATTCTCTTGACATTGATTTTATTTCAAGTTCTGAATTGTAAGAAAACCTTTTGTACATTAATAATTGTAACACAGTATGTGAAAAGTGTAGTAGTATCATACAAAACTTATAAGTAAAAAGGAGAGTTTTATTGGCAGTATGTGTAGGTGAAACGCAATAAAAGTAAGAAAATCCATCCCAAAGGATGATAAACAATGCATGCCTATTGCATGCATATTGATAGAGTCAAAACTTGTGTTGTCACCCTGGGAAAGTGACTAAGCCAAATGTGCCTCTGATCACCCAGGGGCGGTCGGGTAGCCAAGTGGTTAAAGCGTTCGTTGTCACGCCGAAGACCCGGGTTCGAATCCCGACATGGGTACAATGTGTGAAGCCCATTTCTGGTGTCCCCTGCGATGATATTGCTGGAATATTGCTAAAAGCGGCGTAAAACCAAACTCACTCACTCTGTTCACCCAACAGGGAAAGGGTACCCGATATGTGAGGTGGATGTACAAACCTTCCAGCACCCCTGGGCAGCTTGGGTTGTATACTCCCCAGGGAGTTGAGAATGATAACTGAATGCAAACGGATCCACTGGATGAGGAACAAATAAAACCTCATTTGAGTAGATACCAGTACCTGGATACCGGTGGTATATAAATAATATGGTATATAATAATAATATAATTGCAAACCAACAAGTAAAAACATTTGTCTATATATCATATCATGCACCTTGCAGGCTAAAGGTCATGACACATCACGCCACCTACTGGCATGTTTTGGAGGAGCTGGAGGTCAACATGCATGTGCCATTGCAAGGTCACTGGGGATGAGCCGAGTGTTTATACACAAGTGAGTTGTAGCCATACAACAACAAACATAACACCCTGGGGTGATTCTAGACCGCCTCTGTGGTAGAGCGTCTGCCCGGAGACCGTCTCTGTGGCCTCTTGGTAGAGGGTCCGCCTGGAGACCTCCTCTGTGATCTCGTGGTAGAGTGTCCGCCCGGAGACCACCTCCATGGTCTAGTGGTAGAGCATCAACCCGTAGACCACCTCCGTAGTCTAGTAGTAGAGAGTCCTCCCGGAGAATGCCTTAGTAGTCTAGTGGTAGAGTATCCGCCTGGAGATTGCCTATGTGGTCTTGTGGTAGAGCGTCTGCCCAGAGACTGCCTCCGTGGTCTAGTGGTAGAGCGTCTGCCCAGAGACCATCTCTGTGGTCCTGTGGTAGAGCATCCGCCCGCACACCACCTCCGTGGTCTAGTGGTAGAGCGTCTGCCCATAGACCATCTCTGTGGCCTCTTGGTAGAGGGTCCGTCTGGAGACCTCCTCTGTGGTCTAGTGGTAGAGCCTCTGCCGATAGACCATCTCCGTGGCCTCTTGGTAGAGGGTCCGTCTGGAGACCTCTGTGGTCTAGTGGTAGACCGTCTGCCCAGAGACCATCTCTGTGGCCTCTTGGTAGAGGGTCCGTCTGGAGACCTCCTCTGTGGTCTAGTGGTAGAGCGTCTGCCCAGAGACCATCTCTGTGGCCTCTTGGTAGAGGGTCCGTCTGGAGACCTCCTCTGTGGTCTAGTGGTAGAGCGTCTGCCCATAGACCTCCTCTGTGGCCTCTTGGTAGAGGGTCCGTCTGGAGACCTCCTCTGTGGTCTAGTGGTAGAGCGTCTGCCCAGAGTCCGCCTCTGTGGTCTCGTTGTAGAGCGTCCGCCCGGTGAACGCCTCCGTGGTTTCATGGTAGAGTGTCCACCTGGAGACCGCCTTCATGGTCGAGTGGTAGAGCATCCATCCGGAGACCACCTCCATGGTCTAATGGTAGAGAGTCAGCCTGGAGACTGCCTCGGTGGTGTAGTGGTAGGGCGTCCACCCAGAGAGCGGAAGGTATGGGTTTCACTCCCCGGACGTGTCATACCAAAAGACTTGTTACCCTGCCTCGCGCTTAGTGTTAAGGGGTTACAACAAGGACTGGTCGGCTCAGAGTCAGTATACTGTGAGTGGGGTATTCATGTTAAACTGTGGCATGGTATCTCAGTGGGCAAGCACTATAAAATCGGAATTAGTACTGAAAATTATCGAACCTATTATTTGTGTGACTGGATTAAAACTCTATTCACTCACTGCCTCTATCTGCATCAGGTACGCCAGCATCCTGTCTGCCTATGGAATGGCCCTAGCAGATGTTGTACACGAAGCTCAGGAACCCTGTGCCAAGACGTACGAGACAGGTAGGTGTTAATAGTGATGCGTATTGGCCTGACTCTCGTATTGCAATTTATTGAAATAATGAATTATGTTTTGAGATACCACAATAGTTTGCATGCATTCTCTGAACTGTAATTTGTGAACCTGAATAAAAAAAAACATCATTTTCGCCAACTCCGTAGTCGTCCGCCATTTTGTTGGATGTTGCTTTTGTTGCAACGTATGTGTTATAGACACATTATATGCAGGAAGCTGGTCGGGAAAAGTTTCGCTTTTCGAACACATGAATCAGTTGCTAATTTCTGAATTTCCCTTCGACTTGTCACTTGCCTAAACTTTGCCAACAAGAAGAAAATATGGATGATTTTGAAAAACACATTAAACCAGTATTTTCAAAATGTATTGTGATGAGTATTCATTAGTATTTCATATCGCGGTATGCTGGTTTACCATGCAGCTCTAGTGTATAACATGGTATTAGTCCTGGCTGCATCAGGTCATGACGTCAAGAAAAGATACTAAGGGAAAGCATCCCTCTACTGTTTTAAACAGTAATTGGAAATGCATAACATTGTTTCATCACTGGCTTCATGCCAGGACAAGCCCCATGAGTAAAACCTGCAGTACTACATGAGTATCAACTGAGATGCTCATAGCAAGAATATATGTTTTTAGCTTGGAAAGTGATGAAAGGGAAAATGGAGCAGTCATTGGTTATTATCCCTGCAGAGGAAGGGGGATGTAGGAATGGGTGCTGTCCGTCCGTCCATCAATAACTTTTTATTTCCGGAGCAGAACTAAAAAAATCATGAGATATATCTTAACATAATTGGCATTTAGATAGGTCTAGTGGTGAACTGATGCTTTTTGATAATTTGGGATTTTAAATTTTTTTATTTTTTAAGTTTCCATGCAATGACTTTGACTTAGACTGAAAATGACAATAGTGCTCCTTTCCAGAGCAGATATGGAAAACCATACAAAATTTCTTCACCAAACTTGGCACATAGATAGGTCTAGTGGTAAACAGGTGCCTTTTGATAGTTTGGGATATTTAAAAACATTATTTTTTTAGTTTCCATAGCAACCAGACATGTCATATTGGCTTGGGATATTAGTATTTCATGCTTCTTTTGTATTACTGTACTGTCCTGTTGGATGGATAATGGCAGAGTATTGCATAGCTTGTGTTAGTCTTGGGAATGATGAAAGGGAATTGAGGGAATTTAACATTATTGCTTTAAACAGAGTCCTATTTCTGTCAAACCTTACTGAATCCTATATCAAAGGTTACATGTGTCAATTTGATTTACCGTACTGCCGTATTAAGTGCCCTGACCAACTTCTATGAGTAATTTTAATAAGGACCCCTAAAAAGGCCAAAAAAAGTACATCACAGTAAATTAATTTATGTTTTAAACATATTTGTTACAGTAGAGGTATATGTGTGACTAGTAGCAATTATTGGAAAGGGTTTCCATTTGGGTATGTTTGAGCTACCACTTGATCTATGGAAACAGTGTATGCTTTTAATAAGCTCCATGCTTATTATGGCAAACATATATATGTACGTTGGACAGAAGTACCAATGATGAGATATGATTAGGTAGATAAATAACAGGGCAATGTGAAAAACACATTATTATCTCCCTTGAATTGTTTGACAGGCATTACTTGGAAGTTCAAGGATGACAAACTGGACACAATTTATGGATAACAACTTCTTTATTTACTGTAAAGGCGACATTTCGGTAAAGATCCTTATACTGTTGTCAAGGAAGGCAAGATGTTATCCATACATTGTGTCCACTTTATCTCCCTTGAAGGTTATTACGATGTACAATGTTTGCAGCATCATTCGCCTACATCGATGGCCGGATTAAAGCCCTGTCAGATGAATGTAGAGAGGAGCTGAAGAGTCAAGGCTTCAAGAGGTAGGTTTACATTCATAATGCTTGATTAATTTGTGCATTACAAATATCATAATATCAAATATCTTTTATATACATGAGCAGTTCACAGAGATAACACATGGTTATGAGATGGGGTAGCCTAGTGGTTAAAGCGTTTGCTCGTCACACCGAAGACCCGGGTTCGATTCTGCACATAGGTACAATGTGTGAAGCCCATTTCTGGTGTCCCCTGCCGTGATATTGCTGGAATATTGCTCAGAGCGTCATAAGACTGTACTCACACAGAACAATGTTGTGTACAAACAGCTCTTTTTTCCATTTTTGCTGTTGCAAACAGGAGAGTACAAACCTGGTTAAAAGTTTTTTTGTAATGGAATATTACTATTGACAAGATTAATTTGATTTCAATTGTATTGCGCAAGGCAGTTTCATATACAGCATTCATTTATTCAAGGTGATTGTCTTGCTAAATAACCTGGAAATAACAATACTATAACTAAAATTGTTTATAGTGGTGTTGTCACAGGGTGTCACTAAGATTTCCCTGACTTTATCATGTTTATGATAAGTGGGAATGATGGAACTGTATTGAGATTGTCTGAGACAAGTATTATGATCATCAAATTATTACATGCAAAGACATGTTGTTGCCTTGACAAGGGAATGTGTAGATTTGAATCAGTAGACATTACAGCCGGGGCATGTGCACAGACTACTACTTGGGGGACCACTTTCAAGAAGTAGAGAGGACAAGAGTAAGGAGGTGGTTAAGTGAGTTAAAGGAGAAACTATGCAGAATATTACCTGACATTTATCCAACAGCCCCCCTTCCCCCCTCTCCCTGTGGTCTCATGGTAGAACATCCACCCAGAGAGAGTATATCCGGGCTTCAACCCAACCCCCAGGCGTTTCATACCGAAAGACATTAAAAAATGATGTTACCGTTGTTACACTGCCTGGCGCTCGGCATTAAGGGGCTAAAACGACTGGTCGGCTTGTTGGAGTCAGTATACTGTGTCGGAGTTGGGTATTCTTCTTACACTGCGGCATGGTATCTCAGTGAGCTTGCACTATAAAATCAGCATTAGTCTGGACTAGTTCAAGCACACACAGACACACACACACACACAAACACCTCACCTCACCTCAGGGGCGGTCGGGTAGCGTAGTGGTTAAAGCGTTCGCTCGTCACGCCGAAGACCCGGGTTCAATTCCCGACATTGGTACAATGTGTGAAGCCCCTTTCTGGTGTCCCCCGCCGTGATATTGCTGGAATATTGCTAAAAGTGGCGTAAAATCAAACTCACTCACTCACTCACTCACTCATTCATTACATGTTTCTGCTCAGCCATCAGATTGAGACCCAGCCCTTCCTGCATCTCCGCTACCAGAAGACCGACTGTGCCCTGATGTGTTCAGCGGAGGCCTACCCTGCCACACCCCAGACCAGCAGCTACGGGGACTTCAGGGCAGCCTTCCTTAATAGGTAGGTACTCACAACACGCACAGAGTTGTGTCCCTTGCCTGCAGGATCAGCTGATAGTGTTCAAGTCACTCTGATTATGAACCTTTGTCTGTCAGCAATATTACAAAGGTTGGAAGTGACAACTAAAGATGCAGAGTTCTGTCCCTTACCTGCCAGGATCCGCTTATTTAGTGTTCAAATTATCCAAATTATTAACCTTGGTCTGTCAGCAATATTTCAAAGGTTGGTTTCGAATCCCTATTTGCCCCGATTATGTTTCTAGGTTTGTCAGCACCATACCCGGGCTCGTGGGTTTCACCAAAGTGGTAAACGTCTTAGACCTGCACCACTTGGGGCTTTCCTCCCACATTAAGCTGGCACGCCGTGATATAACTGGAATACTGTTAAAAGCGGCGTTAAACCCAACTCACTCACTCAAAGGTTGGAAGTGAAAAAGATGCAGAGTTCTGTCCCTTACCTGCCAGGATCCGCTTATTTAGTGTTCAAATTATCCTAATTATGTTCCTTGGTCTGTCACCACTGGTGCTCATGAAGTTCATCCATTCTGATTATGAGCTATCCCCAACTTACCATATCAACTTTTTGAAGTCATTGTGAAAGAAATATTATTTTCAGACAGGGATATAAGGTAGATACCAAAGTGACTAATAGTAATGGGTAGTCTAGTGGTTAAAGCGTTCGCTCATACTGAAAACCCAGGTTCGCTTCCCCACAATGCGTGAAGCCTACATCTGGGGTCCTCCTTTTGTGATATTGTTGGAATATTGCTAAACATGGCATAAAACCCAATTCACTCACTCACCCTGGTCTGTGGTACTGTAGGTACAACACAGAGTTTGGGTTCACACTGAAGGATCGTGCTGTTGTGATCGATGACATCCGTGTTCGAGG
Organism: Haliotis rufescens; assembly: GCF_023055435.1. Taxonomy (NCBI): domain Eukaryota; kingdom Metazoa; phylum Mollusca; class Gastropoda; order Lepetellida; family Haliotidae; genus Haliotis; species Haliotis rufescens. The sequence goes on from NW_025963857.1 coordinate 6,744,955, forward strand.
GATCGGCAGGTCACATGCTGCGTCAGACGTCGCCGTCAAGGAAGCTGCTGGTGATGCCAAGTCTAGAAGGGTAAGAGACAACAGGTTTCACACATTTTCATTTTTAATGTCTTTGTAGGTTTTAATGAATTAAAGTATGATGTTTGTTTATTTCTTTGTGTATTTATTTGTTGTCCAGGTTACTGGACACTCATATTCTTGCGTGGAATCCCCACAGGAAAACAAGCATAGGTTGCTAGGGACCTATACCCTTACCCGGAGCATAGGTTGCTAGGGACCTATACCCTTACCCGGACTCCTTACAGGGAGACAAGCATAGGTTGCTAGGGACCTATACCCTTACCCGGACTCCTAACAGGGAGACAAGCATAGGTTGCTAGGGACCTATACCCTTACCCGGACTCCTAACAGGGAGACAAGCATAGGTTGCTAGGGACCTATACCCTTACCCAGAATCCCCACAGGGAGACAAGCATAGGTTGCTAGGGACCTATGCTCTTACCAGGACTCCTAACAGGGAGACAAGCATAGGTTGCTAGGGACCTATGATCTCACCCTGAATCCCCACAGGGAGACAAGCATAGGTTGCTAGGGACCTATACCCTTACCCAGAATCCCCACAGGAAGACAAGCATAGGTTGCTCGGGACCTATGATCTCACCCTGAATCCCCACAGGAAGACAAGCATAGGTTGCTAGGGACCTATACCCTTACCCAGAATCCCCACAGGGAGACAAGCATAGGTTGCTAGGGACTTTATAGTTTACCCAGAATCCCCCAGGTCTATGACACTATGAAACATTTCAGATGAGATTCATAGCATAGGAGTCAGAACATAAAAAATATGGTGTTCTATGTCAACAGTGCATAAATTACAATCTTGCCGCAGGTTGCTGATTGCTCACAATTGTTCTGTAATCTATGATGGCTGACTTCATTGTAACCCCATTGGATGTCATCAACAAACTCATTGAGATCTGCTATGTTACCCCAGTGTGATAACCTCTGCTGGAAGATTTAGTGTTGTTGATATTTTATACACCCCATCGTTTACCAGTGAAGGTCCGGGGCATAATAGGTCTTCATCAACCGATGTTTGCTGTAAAAGGCGACTATTCTCGTCGTAAGAGGCGACTAACGGCATCGGGTGTCTGGCTCGCTGACTTGGTTGATGCATGTCATCGTATCCCAATTGCGTGGATTGATGCTCATGATGTCAATCACTTGATTGTCTGGTCCAGACCGACCTCATATAGCTGGAATACTGCTGAGTGCAGCATTAAACAACAAACAAACAAACAAACTGAGCGCCATGGCATCTAGACCCACAAGGGTATACTGTCAAAGGAATGTTTGAGTCCTGTGTGGGCTTTCTTTGTTACAATCAAACTTTTTAAGTTGAGGTGGTTAAGATAGGAATAAAAAATATTTTAGTAAGCTGACATCTTATTGGCTAGAATAGGTCTTCAGCAACATATGCTTGCCGTAAAAGGCGACTATGCTTGGTTGATGCATGTCATCGTATCCCAATTGCCTGGATTGATGCTCATGATGTCATTAATCACTGGATTGCCTGGTCCAGACTCCATTTTTTTGCATTCGCTGTCATACAGCTGGAATATTGCTGAGTGTTGCATTAAACAACGAACAAAAACAAAGCTTAAGAAACCATGCATTCTTTAATTAGATGGAGCAGACTGGGGGGATTCCAGGTTGGAATTGGTCTCCAACAACCAATGCTGGTTGAAAGAGGTGACCTAATGGATCCGGTGGTCAGACTCAGTGATTTGATTGATGACATGTCATCGTGGATGATCGTGCCCCAGTGGATAGTTTGCACACTCACACACATGCTAACTCACACACATGCACACTCACACAAATGCACATGCACACTCGCACCCATCCACATGCACACTCACACAAATGCATATTCACTCTCACACACATGCACATGCACACTCACACACATGCACATGCACACTCACACACACATACCATTGGTGACATAATACTGACTGAGCAGAGTAGATGTTATAATATCTATTACCTTTCCATCTCTTATTGGGGGGCATGGGGGGCATGGGGGGCCCAGTTGTCTAAGGCACCGCGATTCACTGTGCAGGGTTGCATCCCTTGGGCATGCCAGAAACCTATGATTGTGGGTTCAAATCCCAGTTCACCCCGATTATGTTTCTAGGTTTGTCAGCACCCGTGTTCGTGGGTTTCACCAAAGTGGTAAACTTCTGAGACCTGCATCACTTAGGGCTTTCCTCCCACATTAAGCTGACAAGCCACGATATATCTGGAATACTGTTAAAAGGGACGTTAAACCCAACTCACTCACTCACTCACTCACTCACTTACTCCATCTCTTATTTATTCTCAAGTAAAATGTTTCCTTGCCTTGTTTTAGATGACCAGCTGTTTCTTTGAAGACGGTTTCCATGACACCTCCGTGTACCACATGGATGACATCACCGCTGGTCATGTGATCAAGGGACCGGCAATTATCACAGATGTCAACAGGTGCGCACAGGAGCCATTAGTAAAACCTGTAAAACAGTAAAACCTGCCCACAACAAACTACAGGGGACTGTTGAAATAGTTTGTTATAACTGTAGTCCGTCACTCGCAAAACTTGTCCAACATTTTGGATAGACTCTGGTAATGTTCATGTGCAGTATTGAGCTGATGGTAAATGACATTGAGGTTAACTGGGCCCCGTTCAACAAAGCGATATTAGCGCTAAGATGATCGTAACTCCCATACTTTAACATAGGCTTACGATGATCGTAGCGCTAAGATCGCTTTGTGGAACGGGGCCTTGATCTGTAGGTGTACTGTTAATGATGTTCACCGCACTGTCGTACTGTTGAACACATTGCCCTCCATTCAATACATATGCTACTGTGTTCCAGCACTGTGCTGATTGAGCCCACCTGCACCGCCTCCATCACTGGGCAGGGGGACATTGAGATAGTGGTGAGTTTGATAATAATAAGTCCATTTATACTTCGCCAGATTCCATTCACCAAGTTAATGCTGATGGCGCTACATAGTTTTAGCAAGTGATGCTAATGAAAGGGGGAGTAGAGTTGATAGTGTTGTGTGAAAAGGTGTGTTTTCAGATGAGCCTTAAAGGATGAAAGCGATGGCGACAGCTTAAGATCAGATGGTCGTTTGTTCCATAGCGAGGAAGGGCAGAACTGGAAAGATCTCTGACCAAAGGTTTTGAGACGGGTTTCCGGGACTTGTAACAGGTGGTTATTCTGAGAACGGAGAGATCTGGAAGGCTTGTATTTAGGCAGTAGTTCGGTGAGATATAATGGGGCTGTTTCCATGTAGCATTTGTAGGCCAGGGTTAGAATTTTGAATTCAATTCTGGCTTTGAGTGGTAACCAGTGCAGCGACGTCAGAACAGGTGTTACTGGAGTCCATTTTGATGTCTTTGTGACGATACGTGCTGCTGTATTTTGTACACGTTGGAGCCTGTGGAGTTTGTCACTCCTGTAACCAGACGCTCCACCCTGTGTACATCTCATCTGTCTTAGATGGGGGTCACTGAAGGAAACAGATGGGTTGTTTACCCTGGTGTTCAACAAAATCACAGCATTGGGACAACATGTGGATGTATTTGTTGGTGTATCAGTCCTCCCTCTCTGAAACACGCACACGCATGTACACACAAACGCACATGCACGCGCACGCATGTACACACGAACACACACGAACACACACACACACACACACACACACACACTCACTCACTCACTCACTCACTCACTCACTCATTCAGACACACTATTATGTTTCTGAAAAAACAGCTTTCACTGTGAAAATTCAAACTAAATCCATGTTCTTAAATAGAAAACTGAAGTAGAGACAATTGTTTGTTGTTGATTGTTTGTTGTTTAACGCCGCACTCATCAATATTCCAGCTATATGATGGTGGTCTGTAAATAATGGAGTCTGGAACAGACAACCAAGCATAGTCGCCTTTTACGGCAAGCATATGTTGCTGAAGACCTATTCTAGCCAATAAGATGTCAGCTTACTAAAATATGTCATTCCTATCTTAACCACCTCAACTGAAAAAGTTTGATTGTAACAAAGAAAGCCCACACAGGACTCAAACATTCCTTTGATAGTATACCCTTGTGGGTCAAGATGCCATGGCGCTCAGTTTGTTTGTTTGTTTGTTAGTTGTTTAATGCTGCACTCAGTAGTTCCAGCAATATGAGGTCGGTCTGGACCAGACAATCAAGTGATTGACATCATGAGCATCGATCCACGCATTTGGGACACGATGACATGCATCAACCAAGTCAGCGATCCAGACCACCCAATCCCGTTAGTCGCCCCTTATGACAAGCAAAGTCGCCTTTAATGGCAAGCATGAGAAATAGAGACAAACTGATTTCATTGATGAAAGTATATGAACAGCTAACTCTTCATTGCAAGTCTCTATCGGTGTCTTTGTCCTAACATTGAAATAACATCATGTGAGGTGACACCTATTGGAATTGATGGACTCTTACCAATGAGTGCACTGTTCTGCACTTAATATTCTCAAAGTATATGGTATGTTTGTTTTGTCCCAGATAGGAGAAGGACTTCACAAGTCTGTGGGGACAGAGCTGGATGCGATACAACTGTCCATCTTCTCACACAGGTTCATGAGCATCGCTGAGCAAATGGGCAGGCAAGTACCACTTAAAGCAGCTTCTGACATTGACAGTAGTATTGAGTGAGTGAGTGAGTTGGGTTTAACGCCGCTTTTAACAGTATTCCAGTTATATCATGACGTGTCAGCTTAATGTGGGAGGAAAGCCCGAAGTGATGTAGGCCTCAGACATTTACCACTTCGGTGAAACCCACTAGCACAGGTATGGTGCTGACAAACCTAGACACATAATCGGGGCGAACTGGGATTCGAATCATAGGTTTCTGGCGTGCCCAAGGGACGCAACTCTGCACAGCGAATCGTGGCTCTTTTGACAACTGGGCCACCCGTGCCCCCTAGTAGTGTTAGAAATCTTTTTAACTTCACTGTTGTAGACATATATCTGATCAATGATCGATCTATACTGATTACTCAGTGTTAGTTATCAACTGTTGTGTTGTGTTGTGTTGTGTTGTGTCGTGTCGCTCAGCTCAGAACACTTACACAACAGGATCCAGTAGAAATCTCTCAGGGGTGTATGTATCCTAACTGCAGTGTGATCCAGTGGAAGAAAATCAAAAAGTTTTTAATTCTTTTTTTCAGAGTTCTGCAGAGGACATCCATCTCAACCAACATTAAGGTCAGTATATATAGACGTATTTGAGACCATATCATTGTCACATTGAACAATTGTACAGCAATATTTATTCAGAGGGGAATTATGATTAATCCAAGTGGACAGTACCTTTCATTGGGATGTATGTTGGCACAAGTACATTTCTAGTCATTGTGCCAGGAGAAACTGTTTTGTTTTGGGAAATTGAGATGTTGGTGACATGTTTGTCCTGGTAATTCTTAACCTGGCTGTATATGAAACTGTTCCTACAGGAAAGACTGGATTTCTCCTGCGCTATGTTTGGTCCTGATGGTGGACTGGTGGCTAATGCACCTCACATCCCTGTACACCTGGGCGCCATGCAGGAGACTGTACAGTACCAGGTGAGTCCCTGTACGAATGGGTGAGTCCCTGTACACCTGGGTGAGTCCCTGTACACCTGGGTGAGTTCCTGTACACCTGGGTGAGTCCCTGTACACCTGGGTGAGTTCCTGTACACCTGGGTGAGTCCCTATACACCTGAGTGAGTCCCTGTACACTTGGGTGAGTCCCTGTACACCTGGGTGAGATCCTGTACGCCTGGTGGCCGTGCAGGAGACTGTACAGTATCAGGTGAGTTCCTGTACACCTGGGTGAGATCCTGTACACCTGGGTGAGTCCCTGTACACCTGAGTCAGTCCCTGTACACTTGGGTGAGTCCTTGTACACCTGGGTGAGATCCTGTACACCTGAGTGAGTCCCTGTACACTTGGGTGAGTCCCTGTACACCTTGGTGAGATCCTGTACACCTGGTGGCCGTGCAGGAGACTGTACAGTATCAGGTGAGTTCCTGTACACCTGGGTGAGTTCCTGTACACCTGGGTGAGATCCTGTACACCTGAGTGAGTCCCTGTACACTTGGGTGAGTCCCTGTACACCTGGGTGAGATCCTGTACACCTGGTGGCCGTGCAGGAGACTGTACAGTATCAGGTGAGTTCCTGTACACCTGGGTGAGATCCTGTACACCTGGGTCAGTTCCTGTACACCTGGGTGAGATCCTGTACACCTGGGGGCCGTGCAGGAGACTGTACAGTATCAGGTGAGTCCCTGTACACCTGGGTGAGTTCCTGTACACCTTGGTGAGTTCTTGTACACCTGGGTCAGTTCCTGTACACCTGGGTCAGTTCCTGTACACCTTGGTGGATCGCTGTACATGTGGAGACCATGCTGACCATGTCAAATCTTCATGTTTGTTTGTTGTTTTATGACGCTCTCAGCATTTTTCCAGCTATATGATGGCGGTCTGTAAATAATCAAGTCTGAACCAGACAATCCAGTGATTGACATCATGAGCATCGCTCTAAGCAATTGGGATATGATTACAGTCAGCGAGTCTGATCCCATAAGTTGTCTCTTACGACAAGCATAGTTGCCTCTTAAGGCAAGCATGGGTTACTGAAGACCTAAACCGGATCTTCACAGGTCCTAATCTCCATGTAAGCAATCCAGTACAAATAGGACTTTTTCTAACAAGTATATATATGCTGAAACCGTAATATCATCAGTATTTATCAGCCTACCTGAAATGAATGTTCAAATATGACATGGTGCATAGTGCATTGTATGGTTGGGGCAGTCGGGTAGTGGTGAAAGCGTTCGCTCATCACACCAAAGACCCGGGTTTGATTCCCGACATGGGTACAATATGTGAAGACCATTTCTGGTGTCGCCTGCCATGATATTGCTGTAATATTGCTAAAGGCGGCGTAAAACATCACTCACTCACTCACTCATTGTCTGTTTATTTTTCATCCATATCTCCTATGAATCCATTTGGCATATTAAGCTGAAACTTTGATTTGATGATCCCCTCAATTGTTAGTCTAAAAACTGCGAGCAGAATTCATCATAATGATTTGAAAGAAGAATAAAATATCATAATACATCATAACATGTTTCAATTTTTACTGCTGTAATAGCCTTTGGTTATGAAATGTTCATGTGATATTGTTGTATTGAAACTTTATTTATTTCATATGTGTCTTATATTTCCAGATGAGACAGCTGGGTGACAACTTCCGGAAGGGAGACGTGATCCTGAGCAACCACCCATCAGCTGGAGGCAGCCATCTTCCGGACCTCACCGTCATCACACCCGTAAGGAACGGCATCGCCGTTATGTGTCTCACTGCCTCATCCTGCAAACAGGACTCGATGCTCTCATCCTCTTTTGTTATGTTCAGTTTATTATCCCAGCAATGAAGTGGAAGGGGGATATAGGAATGGGTGATGTCTGTCTGCGATGTTTCATTTTCAGAGCAGACCTCAAAAACCATGAGACATATCTTAACTAAACTTGGCACAGATATAGGTCTAGTGGTAAACTGGTGCCTTTTGATAGTTTGGAATTTTTGAAAAAATATTTTTGAATTTCCATGGCAACGACTTGGACTGAAAATGGCGGTATTTATTGGGGAATATGAGTATTTCATGCTTGTTATTTCATTAATCAGGACTGAAATAAGCAAATTTCTAGATGAACAGAGTAATGAACGGAGTAATGTCCCTTTGCGTACATGTAAGCGTTCTATCACTAATAAGTGTCTTCTAGGTGAGGTGTCTTCTAGATGAGGTGTCTGGATGAACAGTCTCTGGACTAACGACGTGCTACTGTATATGGACATGAATTGTTTTCTATTGATCAGGTATTTTACGAAGGAGAAGCGAGACCAGTGTTCTTTGTAGCAAGTCGAGGTCACCATGCTGACATAGGGGGGATAACTCCAGGCTCCATGCCAGCTAACTCCACATCTATAGAGGAGGAGGGTGCAGTTTTCATGTCTTTCAAAGTGGTGGAGGAGGGAGTTTTCATGGAGAAAGGTGAGTTCTGTCATAATAAAAAGTGGGGGCAGGTAGCCTAAAGGTGAAAGGGTTGCCTCATCACACCACTGACCCAGGTTTGATTCCCAATAAGGGTTCAGTCTGTAAAGCCAGTTTGTTTTGTTCCCCGTGCAAATATTGCTAAAACTTGTATATCTCATTAAAATGAGACATTTTACTCTTATTTACCTCTTCAATTGGCTGTGCAGAGTTGCTTTCCTTTGATGTGCCAGAAACCTATGATTGTGGGTTTAAATCCTGTTTTACCCTGATCATGTTTCTTGGTTTGTCAGCATCATACTTGTGCTCGTGGGTTTCACAAACCTGTAAACATCTAAGACCTGCATCATATCAAGCCTTCCTCCCACATCAAGCGATATAACTGTAATATTGTGCAAAGCTCAATTAGACCCAACTCACTCACTCACTCTTCCCCAACATGCTTTCCAGCTCTGATTGAGAAGTTTATGGACCCTGGGAAGATCCCTGGTAGTAGTGGCTCTCGCAACCTCGCCGACAACCTCAGTGACCTGCGCGCCCAGATTGCAGCCAATCAGAGGGTAGGAGATTAACCTTTCTTGTTGAAGGTAAAGGCAGATCATTGTAATCAATCACTGCAGATCATTGTAAACAATCATGGCAGATCATTGTAATCAATCATGATAGATCATTGTAATCAATCATAGCAGATCATTGTGGTAAACAATCAGTGCAGATCATTGTAATCAATCATGGCAGATCATTGTAAACACTCACTGCAGATCATTGTAATCAATCACTGCAGATCATTGTAAACAATCATGTCAGATCATTGTAATCAATCATGATGGATCATTGTAATCAATCATGACAGATCATTGTAATCAATCACTGCAGATCATTGTTTTCAATCATTGCAGATCATTGTAATCAATCACTGCAGATCATTGTAACCAATCATGGCAGATCATTGTGGTAAACAATCAGTGCAGATCATTGTAATCAATCATGGTAGACTATTGTTATAAATCATGGCAGATCATTGTAATCAATCATGGTATATTATTGTTATCAATCATGGCAGATCTTTGTAGTCAATCATGGTAGATTATTGTTATCAATCATGGCAGATAATTGTAGTCAATCATGGCAGATCATTGTGGTAAACAATCAGTGCAGATCATTGTAATCAATCATGGTAGATTATTGTTATAAATCATGGCAGATCATTGTAATCAATCATGGTAGATTATTGTTATCAATCATGGCAGATCATTGTAGTCAATCATGGTAGATTATTGTTTTCAATCATGGCAGATCATTGAAGTCAATCATGGCAGATCATTGTGGTAAACAATCAGTGCAGATCATTGTAATCAATCATGGTAGATTATTGTTATCAATCATGGCAGATCATTGTAGTCAATCATGGCAGATCATTGTGGTAAACAATCAGTGCAGATCATTGTAATCAATCATGGTAGATTATTGTTATCAATCAGTGCAAATCATTGTAATCAATCGTGGTAGATTATTGTTATCAATCATGGCAGATCATTGTAATCAATCATTTCGGATCATTGTAAACAATCACTGCAGATCATTGTAATCAATCATGGTAGATTATTGTTATCAATCATGGCAAATCATTGTAGACAATCATTGCAGATCATTGTAATCAATCATGGCAGATCATAGTGGTAAATAATCACGGCAGATCATTGTAATCAATCATTACTGCTTTACCTGTTTAATCTGGTTATGATTTAGAAGCACTGATTGGCCCTGGAGATGACTCCACCCACATTAAGCTGACATGCCTTGATAAAACACTCACTCACTCACTGTGTGAGAGTCTGCCTGGAGATTGTCTCCGTGGTGTAGTGGATAGAGTGTCTGCCTGGAGACCGTCTCCGTGGTGTAGTGGATAGAATGTCTGCCTGGAGATTGTCTCCGTGGTGTAGTATATAGAGAGTCTGCCTGGAGACTGTCTCCGTGGTGTAGTGGATAGAGTGTCTGCCTGAAGACTGTCTCCGTGGTGTAGTGGATAGAGTGTCTGCCTGGAGACCCTCTCCTTGGTGTAATAGAAAGAGTGTCTGCCTGGAGACTGTCTCCGTGGTGTAGTATATAGAGTGTCTGCCTGGCGACCCTCCATGTGGTGTAGTGGATAGAGCGTCTGCCTGGAGACTGTCTCCGTGGTGTAGTATATAGAGTGTCTGCCTGGCGACCCTCCATGTGGCGTAGTGGATAGAGTGTCTGCCTGGAGACCCTCCATGTGGTGTAGTGGATAGAGTGTCTGCCTGGAGACTGTCTCCGTGGTGTAGTGGATAGAGTGTCTGCCTGGAGACCCTCCATGTGGTGTAGTGGATAGAGTGTCTGCCTTGAGACTGTCTCCGTGGTGTAATAGATAGAGTGTCTGCCTGGAGACTGTCTCCGTTGTGTAGTATATAGAGTGTCTGTCTGAAGACTGTCTCCGTGGTGTAGTGGATAGAGTGTCTGCCTGGAGACTGTCTCCGTGGTGTAGTGGATAGAGTGTCTGCCAGGAGACCCTCTCCGTGGTGTAGTGGATAGAGTGTCTGCCTGGAGACCCTCTCCGTGGTGTAATAGATAGAGTGTCTGCCTGGAGACTGTCTCCGTGGTGTAGTAGATAGAGCGTCTGCCTGGAGACTGTCTCCGTGGTGTAATGGATAGAGTGTCTGCCTGGAGACCCTCCATGTGGTGTAGTCGATAGAGTGTCTGCCTGGAGACTCTCTCTGTGGTGTAGTAGATAGAGCGTCTGCCTGGAGACTGTCTCTGTGGTGTAGTAGATAGAGTGTCTGCCTGGAGACTGTCTCCGTGGTGTAGTGGATAGAGTGTCTGCCTGGAGACTGTCTCCGTGGTGTAGTGGATAGAGTGTCTGCCTGGAGACTGTCTCCGTGGTGTAGTGGATAGAGTGTCTGCCTGGAGACTGTCTCCGTGGTGTAGTAGATAGAGTGTCTGCCTGGAGACTGTCTCCGTGGTGTAGTAGATAGAGCGTCTGCCTGGAGACTGTCTCCGTGGTGTAGTGGATAGAGTGTCTGCCTGGAGACCCTCCATGTGGTGTAGTGGATAGAGTGTCTGCCTGGAGACTGTCTCCGTGGTGTAGTGGATAGAGTGTCTGCCTGGAGACTGTCTCCGTGGTGTAGTGGATAGAGTGTCTGCCTGGAGACTGTCTCCGTGGTGTAGTGGATAGAGCGTCCGCCCAGAGAGCAGAAGGTCAGCTTTTCGATCCCGGCCATGTCATATTAAAAGACGTTAAAAGATGGTATGTGTTGTTACCCTGCTTGGCACTCAGCAATAAGGGGACTGGTTTGCACAGAGTCAGTATACTGTGTCTGAGTGGGGTATTCATGATAACTGTGGCATGGTATCTCAGTGTGCTACCACATCGGCATCAGTCCGGACTAGTACATCAGCCACACACACATGCATTCACGTCGCTGTGTAAGAACATTAAGCCCCATTTCATCTCACCACTTCCCTCCTGTTTCAGGGCATCAAGCTGATATCGGAGCTGATAGATGAGTATGGACTGGAGGTGGTTCAGGCCTATATGGCACATATACAGGTGAGCCACACTAGTTTCCACATAACTTATTACAGTCAGATGTCGTTAAATAGAAACTAGATAACTACGGGGGAAAAATATTCGATATCTTTAGGGGGATCATGCTGTCTCCTTTTTTATTTAAATCATCTTATAAAACATGATAACTAGAATAGTGTAATATTAAAATACAGTAGGTTGAACTTTAATAACTAACATGTTGATATTAATTTTTTTTCAGGATTTGGAGTTTCATGATATGTCACTGCTTTTGTTTCCAGAACAATGCAGAGGTTGCGGTGGGTGACATGCTACGGGAGATTGCACGGGACACGAAGGTGCGGACCGGCACCACAAAGCTTCACGCGTGTGACTACATGGATGATGGCAGCAAGATAGCCCTGACAGTGGACATTGATGAACAGGAGGTAGGGGAGACAACTGCTTACGCTGAGTATTATGCAATAGCCTTGCTGGGTTCTGCTATTGTGGAGATAACTGCCAAAATCGGTAACATGTCATTTTTCATTCCATAACATGCTAATGGAGAAAACTGCTGACACTGTGAAATTGTCATAGTTCTGTAGCCTTGCTAGGGTGTGTTCAAATCCCAGATTTTAGTAGCTGATGATTCTTGGTTTTTCTGATCTATATTTGGCTCATGGCCTTCACAAACGTGGCAAATGTGTTGGACAATTGTCACTTCAAGCCCTCCTCCAACATGGAGCTGACATGCTGTGCACAGAAGACCATAATGATATAAGCCTGGCAGTTACATGGGAATCTGGTTGGTCCTGTGTCATCATATGCATGTTTATCAAACATTTTGCTCAAACACTGGAATTCTGATCTGGTCGCTGTGATATAGCTGAATGAAATACGGGATGCTGTGATATGACTGAAATATTTACAGGTCGCTGTGATATAGCTGAATTATTTACAGGTCGCTGTGATATAGCTGAATTATTTGCTGGTTGCTGTGATATAAGGAAATTATTGACAAGGTCGCAGTGATATAACTGAATTATTTACATGTTGCTGTGATGTAACTGAATCATTTGCAGGTTACCCATGTTTCTGGTCCGATTATTATTTAGTTCCACCATTTATTTGTCTCCAACCCAGGGCACAGCTGTGTTTGACTTCTCCGGCACGGGTTGTGAGGTGCATGGGAACTGCAATGCTCCAAGGGCGGTAACTCTGTCAGGACTTATCTACTGTCTACGCTGTATGGTGGGACATAACGTGCCCTTGAATCAGGTACATAACATTAGGTGAAAAAAAATGTAACTTTCATTAAGTTTCTTGATGAACCTGACATTTTTTGGACAATACTGTGAAACACTTAAAAAACATTCCTAACCCCAAAAACTAAAGGCTGGTTCATGTACACTGTGAACACTGTCTGTTGCTAGGGTTGCTATCATTCATGTAGCCATGTGAACACTGTCTGTTGCTAGGGTTGCTATCATTCATGTAGCCATGTGAATACTGTCTTTTGCTAGGGTTGCTATCATTCATGCAGCCATGTGAATACTGTCTGTTGCTAGGGTTGCTATCATTCATGTAGCCATGTGAATACTGTCTTTTGCTAGGGTTGCTATCATTCATGTTGCTATGTGAACACTGTATGTTGCTAGGGTTGCTGTCATTCATGTAGCCATATGAACACTGTCTGTTGCTAGGGTTGCTATCATTCATATAGCCATGTGAACACTGTTGCTAGGATTGCTATCATTCATGTAGCCATGTCAACACTGTCTGTTGCTAGGGTTGCTATCATTCATGCAGCCATGTGAACACTGTTGTAAGGGTTGCTATCATTCATGTAGCCATGTCAACAATGTCTGTTGCTAGGGTTGCTATCATTCATGCAGCCATGTGAATACTGTCTGTTGCTAGGGTTGCTATCATTCATGTAGCCATGTGAACACTGTCTGTTGCTAGGGTTGCTATCATTCATGTAGCCATGTGAACACTGTCTGTTGCTAGGGTTGCTATCATTAATGTAGCCATGTGAACACTGTCTGTTGCTAGGGTTGCTATCATTCATGTATCCATGTGAACACTGTCTATTTCTGGGATACCCTCCATTCGTGTTGCTTTGTAGACAGCTTGTTGCTAGGGTTCCCTCCATTCGTGTTGCTATGTAAAGTATTTGTTGCTAGGATGCCCTCCCTTCATGTTGCTATGTGAACACTTGTCTGTTGCTAGGGTTGCCTGAAACCTGTGCACGCCATCATTCCTAAGGGCAGCATCCTGGACCCATCCGAGCATGCTGCAGTTGTCGGGGGCAACGTCCTCACTTCACAGAGAATTGTAGACGTGGTGCTGAGAGCCTTCAGTGTTTGTGCAGCCTCCCAGGTAGGTGACCTCTCTACACAGGTAGGGGATCCCTGCATGTCCCTCCATACAGGGAGGTAGTCCCTCCACACAGGTAGGCAGTCCCTCCACATAGGTATGTGGTCCCTACATGTCCCTCCACACAGTGAGTGGTCCCTTCATGTCTCTCCCCACACAGGTAGGTGGTCCATGCATGTCCCTCTACACAGGTAGGTGGTCACTGCCACACAGGTAGGTGGTCCCTCCACACAGGTAGGTGGCCCCTGAATATCCCTCCACACAGGTAGGTGGTCCCGCCACACAGGTAGGTGGCCCCTGAATATCCCTTCACACAGGTAGGTGGTCCCGCCACACAGGTAGGTGGCCCCTGAATATCCCTCCACACAGGTAGGTGGTCCCTCCACACAGGTAGGTGGTCCCGCCACACAGGTAGGTGGCCCCTGAATATCCCTCCACACAGGTAGGTGGCCCCTGAATATCCTTCACACAGGTAGGTGGTCCCTTCACACAGGTGGGTGTCCCCTGAATATCCCTTTACACAGGTGGGTGGCCCCTGAATATCCCTCTACACAGGTAGGTGGTCCTTCCACACAGGTGGGTGGCCCCTGAATATCCCTCCACACAGGTAGGTGGTCCCTGAATATCCCTCTACACAGGTAGGTGGTCTTTGCCACACAGGTAGGTGGTCCCTGAATATCCCTCCACACAGGTAGGTGGTCCCTGAATATCCCTCTACACAGGTAGGTGGTCTTTGCCACACAGGTAAGTGGTCCCTGAATATCCCTCCACACAGGTAGGTGGTCACTGCCACACAGGTAAGTGGTCCCTCCACACAGGTAGGTGGCCCCTGAATATCCCTCTACACAGGTAGGTGGTCTTTGCCACACAGGTAAGTGGTCCCTGAATATCCCTCCACACAGGTAGGTGGTCACTGCCACACAGGTAGGTGGTCCCTCCACACAGGTAGGTGGCCCCTTAATATCCCTCTACACAGGTAGGTGGTCCCTCCACACAGGTAGGTGGTCCTTCCACACAGGTAGGTGGTCCCTAAATATCCCTCCACACAGGTAGGTGGTCCCTGAATATCCCTCTACACAGGTAGGTGGTCTTTGCCACACAGGTAGGTGGTCCCTGAATATCCCTCCACACAGGTAGGTGGTCCCTGAATATCCCTCTACACAGGTAGGTGGTCTTTGGCACACAGGTAAGTGGTCCCTGAATATCCCTCCACACAGGTAGGTGGTCACTGCCACACAGGTAGGTGGTCCCTCCACACAGGTAGGTGGCCCCTGAATATCCCTCTACACAGGTAGGTGGTCTTTGCCACACAGGTAAGTGGTCCCTGAATATCCCTCCACACAGGTAGGTGGTCACTGCCACACAGGTAGGTGGTCCCTCCACACAGGTAGGTGGCCCCTGAATATCCCTCTACACAGGTAAGTGGTCCCTCCACACAGGTAGGTGGTCCTTCCACACAGGTAGGTGGTCCCTAAATATCCCTCCACACAGGTAGGTGGTCCCTGAATATCCCTCTACACAGGTAGGTGGTCTTTGCCACACAGGTAGGTGGTCCCTGAATATCCCTCCACACAGGTAGGTGGTCACTGCCACACAGGTAGGTGGTCCCTCCACACAGGTAGGTGGCCCCTGAATATCCCGCTACACAGGTAGGTGGTCCCTCCACACAGGTAGGTGGTCCTTCCACACAGGTAGGTGGCCCCTGAATATCCCTGCACACAGGTAAGTGGTCCCTCCACACAGGTAAGTTATCCCTGCATGTCTCTCCACACAGGTAGATGGTCCCTGCTACACAGGTAGGTTGTCCCTCCACACACGTAAGTTGTCTCTCCACACAGGTAGGTTGTCCCTCCACACAGGTAAGTTGTCTCTCCACACAGGTAGGTGGTCCCTCCACACAGGTAAGTTGTCTCTCCACACAGGTAGGTGGTCCCTCCACACAGGTAAGTTGTCTCTCCACACAGGTAGGTGGTCCCCCCACACAGGTAGGTGGTCCCTCCACACAGGTAGGTGGTCCTTCCACACAGGTAAGTTGTCCCTGCATGTCTCTGAACACAGGTAGGTTGTCTCTCCACACAGGTAGGTGGTCCCTCCACACAGGTAGGTGGCCCCTCCACACAGGTAGGTGGCCCCTCCACACAGGTAAGTTGTCTCTCCACACAGGTAGGTGGCCCCTCCACACAGGTAAGTTGTCCCTGCATGCCCCTCCACTCAGTGAGTGATGTAACAGCATCTTGATTACACTTGGATTTGTCATAACGGTAAACATCTGCAGTAATGGTACACAAGCATTGCGTGGGGAATACATTCATTCAAAGACATCAATCTGATTGTTGCATAAATGCTACTTTCTGAGTGTTTCACGCAGGGATATTTTTTTGCCAATCGGACGTTTGCATTTGGCCGCGTCCACCTCATATCTGTTGAATGTTCATGCATGAATTAAAGAATACACTCAAGTGCCTCTTTCATAACATATATACATGATATACATACAATTTATTAACAATGCAATGACACAGATCTGATACATACAATTTCAACCTATCGTGATGTTGGTTTGACTAATTTAGCTATGGAACGGTTTCCACTGTAAAGCTGTCGGTTTTGTCTACCCTTCCAGCGTCGCAGCGTCGGTGTTGGGTCAAAATCCGTCAATTTGGGTCCACAAAGCGATATACACATAAGTCTGTCGAGTGTCTCCATCGTTAGTCTACATCTCAGTCGCGTCTTAATGAGGTTTTGTTTCGAAAAACCCCTCTCACATTCTACACTGGACACGGGCAAAACACGACCGATCTCCATGAGTTTAACAATATTTGGGAAGTTACTGGTCAATTTGGAAGCATGCACTTTACTCAGTAGCTGTCCATATGTCAACCTTCTGTAATTGTTGAAGATTAAAGGCCGAAATATTCCCCATTCTCATTCTAATTGGTCTTTGTCGATGGGGGTATGTCCTTGTCGTCTGCTGCCATAATGGATACCTAACCTAGAAATACTCTCATCCCCATACGTCGAAAGGTCAAAAGCTTTGTCAGGGAAATTTGTCGGGTCAAAGGTTCCAAACGCAGAATACAATTCATTGTCTGGAAACTTGTCAGTCACATTGTCAAACAGTATTCTTGCACATTGCCTAGCTCTATCAGTCAGTGTCTTGTCGCGATGCGATCTCATCATTGTCACATTTTCAAATTCATCTGTATTTCGGTTTCGGTCAAGAATGCTCGTAATTTAGGTCTGTATGTTGGTTTGTCAAGTACTGTCCTTTAAGTCCATCCAAGAAAGCAACAATTGTGTTCTTCATGTCCCCCTAGTTCAAGTCACGAGTCTGTAGTGTCTTACTAACTATGCCTATCATACCAAATAGGTCCTGAAAAAACGCGGTCATGAATCTAAACTTGTATGTCGTCAACTGTCGTAGTAGGGAGTCTGCCATGATGTCCGTGTCCCTATTGGCTTCTAACATTGCAATAAGTGCCGGCAATGATTTCGCACAGTTGTCGATTGCTTTGGTCATTGAAAGCCATCTAACCTTGTGGACCTCTGAAGGGCGCACATGGGGTTCAATTAGTTAGTCCTGCCAAATTTGTAAATTAGATAGATTCTTTCACGTTTCATTCTTTAAGAATGACAATGCTATGATCTCTTTCAGCCTTGCAAATATGCTAGAACGTTTTAATTTGGTGATTCTGCTTTGGCCAGACAGTGAAGGAGATGTTGAAAACTGCACTGTTATAATGACCTCAGTTTTTTTTCCGGACAAATGAAGGTTTTGAGACATGTGTTTACAAGAATTGTACATTTGATTAAGATGCTGTCTTTCGTGCAACGATGACAACCTGTCTTTGTTCCAGGGCTGCATGAACAACATTACATTCGGAGACTCCAACGTCGGCTACTACGAGACCGTAGCAGGGGGAGCGGGGGCGGTAAGTCCTCTATTTATGTTACTTCAGTGAAGACCATTATATAGTTTTGGTCTTGCATGTTCTTTTTCCCCTTACCCACAAGGAAAAGGAGTAACAACCTGGCCAGCAGTGTTCAAGCTGAAACATGTATAGAATGAAAGGAAATTAAACCTTTGCTGAAGTCCTATTTAAAAAATCTGATAATACTTTATTTGTTTGATAACAATGCACTCACCAATATTCCAGCAACATGATGGCAGTCTGTAAAGAGTCGAATATGGTCCTGACAATCCAGTGATTGATATCCTGAGCATTAATCCATGCAATTGATATAGGATGACATACAAACAACCATGTCTCAATGCCTGACCTCCAGATCCATTTCGTCCTCTCTTACGACCAGCATAGGTTGCTTTGGACCTTTGATCTTACCAGGAACCAGGAACCATTGTCATCACCTTCGTCGGGGACACCACAATTCACCGTGCAGAGTTGTATCCCTTGGGCACTCCAGAAACCTATGATTGTGGGTTCGAATCACAGTTCACCCCGATTATGTTTCTAGGTTTGTCAGCACCATACCAATGCTCATGGGTTTCATCAAAGTAATCATCTAAGGCCTGCATCACTTCCAGCCTTTCTCCCGCATCAAGCTGATACGCCATCATCATCTTCTTCTTTATCATCATCATCATCATCATCATCATCATCATCATCGTCATCATCATTTCTCATCTTCTATTCAGGGCCCGACATGGGATGGTCACAGCGGTATTCACAGCCATATGACAAACACCCGAATCACAGACCCAGAAATTGTAGAGAGGAGGTAAGCTGGAGAATTCAGGGTTTTGTACCTTCTCTAAACATTCAGGGATGTGAACGAAATGTTGGTGGATGGATTTTAGGTATATACAACAAGAAAAGGATTGCTTGAAATTAGTTATATCCAAAATACAGGGGAGCGACATTTTACTAACCTTTTACATTTAATGTTTACATATTGCAGCTGACAGAGTGAACTGAAACAGACATAAAACAGTCTCAAGAGAAGGATTTTAAAAAAGAAACTTAGTTTCAAAATGTGTGTTCCTTCATGTCCATCCACCAAGTATTAGTCTGTTCCACAGTAGAGATGCTTTCCTAACATTCATATGTCTGATGGGATTTTCAAGGCCTTATTTTCCAAAGTACTGTCAGACCAGGGGCTTCTGCAAATTATAATGCCCCAACAAATAGCATTACTGTTTTTATTGCTAAATGGATAGAAATTTGTCCTCAATGTGACAATATCTTTTAAAGCTCTGCACGCTAACGTCGAACCCATTCGACAGAGGTGTCCATCCCCGTGCATCTGATTTATAAAGGCAATGTAAACTTTGTTGATATTAAAATAGCAATAAGTTATGCGGAGGTCAGGCGAAGCGCGCCATGTTTGATTTTAGGACGTCTGCTAGCATCATGACACGGGTTGTTTATTTTTGTATATCGTAAATATTCAACCAAAACGCTTGAAATTAGGATAAGTGAATATTTATAAGTCATTAATTGTTTCCTGCAAATTTTATAACATGACACGTCAGATTAACCCGAATATTCATATTTCTCCAACCGACATGATGACCTCGAAAATTAAGTTATTTTTCTGTTTAACGTTTAGATAATAAATTCACTGAAATGGTTCATAATTTACCATCGCGCTGATATATGCTGATTATAAAACCTGAATTTTTACTGAATTAAAATTAAGATATCGGAGATATGATTATTGAAATCAATTTGCACAAATGTTACGATATTAAAAGGTTCCTAGCATGAAATGCAAACCACCATCAATAACGCAATTCAGGTAAGTTCAAGAAAATTTACAAATTTTGTGTTCGCTTAGATCTTAACCTTGGTATGATTGAAAACATCAGGATATTTTTATATAGAATTGTGTAGTTTTCTATCAGGAATAAATGTGCAAAATATTTCTTCAATTGGCCCTTGTTTAATGAGGCACCGACTGTTTGAAATCACCCACCCTCTTTAGAGCGCCTTATGCTAAAATTAATCCAGCAGGCAGGGGTAAGAAGTGTGAAAATAATTCAGCAGGCTAAAGGTTAAACAACCCAACAAAAACAACCAATGTATTATAGGCAGTAATGGTATGCAGCTACGACGTCATATGGACACCTGATTCATAATGGCCAGTGATTAAGGAAAATGAGGGCATTATCATATTACAGTGACATTTTGCTTGATAATTTGTGGGGCGTGTTGTAATTCTATCCATTTGAGCTATAGCAAAGGCTTAGCTTACAAGTGCAAGAGGCATTTACTGAATTCAGACTTTGGTCTCATGGCTAATGGTGAATATGTTTTATGTTATGAGTGGGGTGCAGACCATCAGTGAGTGAGTGAGTGTTGTGTAATGGCACTGACACCATGGTCTCCTTAGATCAGATCTTAGTTCTCACTACCGCTAAGCAAAGATCAGAGGACATCCCGTTGCCGGTCATCAGAGCATCACTTATCTGATCAGGAAGTGACAGTTGGAGTTTGTTTTCTAATCATGCAGCCTCGAAAAGGTTAATGCAGAGTATTCAGAATGACACTCTGTCAAAATCTCTTGCCTCAATATGGTATAAACATTTAAAAGAAAAATATTTCACATAGCCCGTGATAAATACTGCCATACAATCTCAGCCATCTATTACAATTTCCAGAATGTTCTTTTGATCAGTTTTTAAGTTTGAAAGATTTTTTAGAAATATTTTTCAAAGCATAGTCTGGAATGGAAGTCACCAGTTTGAAACTAGTGCTGTAATGCTGGAGAAAGCTGCTTTCTGATTGGCTAATGTCAACTTTTCATCAAGTTCTTAAGAAGACGTGATATGACCCGTAATCGGATGTCCACAGATCTTTGTTTTGTGACGTGCTGTCTGATTTAATGAGGTGCTATCTTCATTTACTTAAAATATATTGTTCCATCAGTAAATAACAATGTGAACGTGATAAATGTGTGTTTGTTTTCTTCCAGATACCCCATCGTTGTCCGCTGCTTCCATCTGAACCGTGGCACGGGCGGTAGGGGGCGCCACACGGGAGGGGATGGGGTGGTGCGAGAATTCCTGTTCCGCAAGGACTTGACACTTTCTGTGTTGACTGAGAGGAGGGTGTTCAGGCCTTACGGCTTGTGTGGTCAGTTTACTTTTGTAATATTTTAAACTAATTTCAGGGTCAGTTAGTCCGCCTGGTGGTTAAAGCACTCAATCACAGTTCCTGATTTTCTACACAATGTTGCTGGAATATTGATGATAGCATCGTAAATTCGTTCAAAAATGATCTATTACTGTCATACAATACCTCCAGGAGGTCAAAACAGGCGAGCCTTTAGCAACTTTTGAACGCCCAATCAAAATGTTTTGGTTTGTTAGCCAATAAGATGGAACCTTTCTGGAGCATTTCTTTATTTGTTTTAACCCCTTGATTTAGAAATTTCAGTCTCGCTAAAATAAGAAACCCCACACAGAGGACAAATGTTCCTTTAAGTGCCATGGCACTCAGAAATGAGAGTGTAAAATATCCACAACATATACAGCATGACTTTTCTTATTTTCATTTGGAATTGTCTGTTTATGTGTGTTTTCAAAATATAATATGCTTCTTTAAATGCTTTGTTCACGCGTACTGAGTATTCAGAAGCCTCGATGCTGTCATAACCCTTATGCCTTTCCCACTTTGTTCACTCCATTATCAAGTTTTTAATGAATGAGTGAAAATCAGGAAGATGAATCCAAATGTGTTTCCTGCAGGTGGGGATGATGGAAGAACTGGTTTGAACCTGCTGTTCTATGCTGATGGTCGGGTGGTAAGCCTAGGAGGCAAGAACTCTGCCAATGTCGGCCCTGGGGTGAGTGTCATGTTACTGTCAGGGTTACTTCTAGCACCCTGGGAGGCGCATGCTGAATACTTCATGGATCTGTATACACTACCTCCCTCCATCATCCGTGAACACATAGGACTGCTGTGCAGTGTAGTAGTGATGTGTGTCAAATTGTAGCAAGCTAATGAAATGAGGCCATTTATAGTCATAGAATTCAAATGAGCTCTATTTCATGTCAACCCTACCAAAGCTATGTGAAGAGCAAGCAGCCACCAGTATGGCCTTTGTTGCATTGTTGTCTCATAACTATACCTCAAACATCTTCCTGAGGCAAGGGAGTTAACTATAAAAGTTCAGTTTCCACCCTTGGCGAACAGTTTACGGTTCGTAAACTGCAGGATTTGCAAAACATGTGCACCGTCGACTTTGGGTCAACAGATACTTTCCAAATCTTTTCATGTTTTCAATCAAGGTACTCACGTGATTTGATGTACTGTGTGAAGTAAGACCCATTTTATCACAAAATACATCTTGATTATTGATCAGATCATCTTCACTGTGCGACAACATTTTATTTGAGGCAAATGCAAGTGATATAAGAGATATAGGAGGGACATGAAAGGGACAAAACTCATTATTGCCACTGGCGCTATGATCGAGCCCAGAAATTCCAGCATGGTTCGTCAAGGGTGGAACTGGAATTTAACAGTCAGTTAATTCCCTTGCCTCAGGAAGATGCACCTCATAATGGTTGTATGTATTCACATGGGATGGAGGCATTTGGTGTATACAAACCCGTATTGATGATGTGGGAGGCTTGTAGGGTGATCAGGAGTGGTAAGGGTCAATATACTTGGCAACAGGCCAGTAGAGTGGATCCTTGTTTTGCTATGAACCACCAGTATGCCTGGTCCAGTCTTGAACCACATCCAGGTCACCGTTAGACAGCGGAAGTGTGTCCATCATAAACTCACTCATTATCACTTATCGTAATAAAATCTTGTCTTGTAAAAACCTGTACAAGTCGATCGGATGGCATGTGCAGACATCATGACATCATTGTGTTTTATGTGATGTCGGCATAATGAGCGGTCGTAAGGCATATTTCATATTGTCACACAAATATATTTCGCTCACTCACTCACTCACTCACTCACTCACTCACTCACTCACTCACTCACTCACTCACATTCAATCACCCTCACTAAATCACTCTAGACTTATATCCAAATTATATCAATGTTGCAACAAAAACGTGTCCTATTTGCAGGACGTGTTTCACCTGGAGACACCAGGAGGAGGAGGCTATGGCACACCTGGTACTGACTCTGCAAGTGATGGATCCCGGACGGAGGGGACCACAACAACACAAGGCCCTCCCAGTCAGAAGGCCGTCCTCAAGGGCAGTGTCCACGAGTACAGGATGGCCCAAGAATCTTCATAACTTACAGGCGCAAATACTAGAAATCCTTCCACTTTCTCGTTTCACTGAGGTGTCATTTCTAGGCTTTTATGCTGAAAATCTCATTTCATTGAATGAACTACTCAGTTTGTATGAATTTATATCAATTACACTGACAAGGGTGATGTGCAGTCAAAGTGCCTCTGCTCAATGTCCTTGTGTATATTTCCACTGATGATAGGGGTGCAGGGGCCCATCTAGACCCCTTCCAAGGCCAATAATCGCCCCAAGTCTGCAACAAATATTATAAAAATTCCCAAATTGGAATTAGAAAGTTAATGTAAATATAATTTTAATTTAATTTGAGGTCTCTGTGGAGGCAGCCTGTACGTCACTGATTATGTTATTTACGTTGATCCTTCAACCTGACTGACCGAATTTCATGTTTTACTGAAGACCAATAACAAGGAAGAGTACTTAGTGCTCTGTTTTATATTATTGCAATCTCCATATATAATGTTAAAATACCTCTGTAGACTGATTTGCGGCGACTGGGGCCCCCCCGGAAAATGATCATATCTCACATACTTTAACGCAGCCTTACAACAGACAGTCGTAGCGCTATACAGTCACTTTGTCGAGCAGGGGCCCTGATCAGGTGTAGACTTGTGATGGTTTGATACAGTCCTGACACCACTAGGGATGTATCAGCAATTCTGCACCAACTGCCCCTGACAGAAACATTGGGATTTTAAATTTTGTTCTAAATAGGGATTTCTTTAAAGTTCTTACTTTCTTCAATTAATGGGTATTTTAACTATATATTTGGAGATTGCATTCAGTGCAATAATATCAAACAAAGAACTAAAAACTCTTTTTCCTAATTGATCCTGTTTTCAAAACATGAAATTAAATCAGTCAGACTGAAAAATCCAAATATTTAAGGTAAATGAGAGCCAGTGGTTTCTCCAGTGCATTTCTCAGTACATCTGTCTTTCCTTAGGAATGTGTGTGATTTTTATTGCCACACATAATACAGTGTTTTAAAAATGGATGTTTTGGGATGAAAAAATGGTTAAAAATAGGATTTGACACCCACATTCTTCTGAACTATTCATGGCCAAGAATAGTTTTCCAAATTCTAACTAATGCCATCTGATCAAGGTGAAATTCCCCATTATTAATGCAACTGAAAATGCACAATGTGTATCACATGATGAAGGCGTTTTGATAATCAGATTTCGAGATATATCATGAATGGGTTGTTTGTAACCAAGAACTGTTCACCAAGTATATATGCTGATAAAACCCCAAACTGCAGAGAACTTCTTCAGGTCGGCAATCCTGTCTCCCTCCATTACCATTTGTAGGTACCTCACCTGTCTGAATGTGGAGTCAGCTTATGTTGTGGCCTGTTTGTGCAGCATCCGTCATGGTCTCGTTCATTATCTAGGACTGAGGAAGCTGAATGATGGCCTGAATGCTTCTTCTCATGATGACATCATATTTTGTTCAGCTGTGCAGTTGTCTGTCTGTTGTACAATAATGCAACTTATCATACCTCCATGTCAGAATGATGAGATCTGATTGGTCCATGTGACCTAGATAAAATACTTTGTACATCACCTTGAAGGGTAATAAATTTCTCAGGGGTAGAATATATCCCTTATACCCCGCCACGAGCAATACAGGCTGCACGTGGATTTCTGACAGGCAGAATAAATCCCTTATACCCCGCTTCAAAGTGAAAAGCCGCATGTGGAAGTCACGTGACAGCACAAGTTTACCTCAGCTCAATGGAACAGCTGTTTTCTATTCCTTTCTGATTCCTTTGCAGTGTCACATTAAAACATGTCGGTAAGATAAATTCGTTGTAGCAGGATCACGAGGGGTACATGGGGTTTTTTTTGTCCCTCAGCTTGTGGTATACAACCTACGGGATCCTGCTACAATTTATAATAGTTTCTACTGGAGACTGGAGTTAGGCCAGGTTCACACAGTGCCAATTATGGCTCCCTTTTGAGATCAGACAGCGCTACGACACGAACAGTGAACTATCCTCAATGATCTGGAATGTCCTATCATTGTCTAAACACAGTCGTATACGTTCGTAACAGAGTCCTACAGATCAGGAAAGGTCCAGAGAGGTCGGCCAAGCACTCCCGACAGTATGGTGCGCCCCGTAACATTCGGGAAACTCAGCCGATTTTGTCTAGTCGGATTACAATCGTGAATGTCGTGACAGATTCTGCTGTATGGGATCAAAATCGTAACAATGTCCTGTGTTGCCTGGACGGTGTCCTGTGGATCGGGACGCTGTCGTGATGAACAGGCATGTATTGTTCATTGCCGTTTCTTGTCGATTGAGTCCAGACTGCGTCCAGATTTTGCCGAATGCGAACCGTCTTTGTCGGTTCACTCTCCGGTCACTATCTGATCTCTGGCAGATCGCTTTCAGGAGAATCGGGACGCTGTCGGGACAGATTCGGTCGTTTTTTTACCATGCGGAAGATAAAAATCGGATCAGATTCGGATTAAGAATGGGTAAATTGAGACGAATTCGACTGGAAACGGCTGAATCGGGACACTTCCTGAACAATATCGGATTGTTTGTGAATTTCCCGCCAGGAATCACAGGATCTGGATCAGACTTTTGACTAATTTAATCGGAAATGGTCCTATCAAGGACGGCCGTAAAAACCCTGAATGCGTGACTGAGCCCTTAGATCTGAAAACCCATAGGATGTGAAAACTGTCTGATGGGTAAATTTGTAATGTTTATAAACTTCGTGCAATATTTCACCATCTGGGACTGGTAAACCAATTTAGGGGAGGAGGGCGGTGTGATTGGCCTGAGGACTGTATCATATTTTGCTTACCCTGCCATCGTATGTAACTTCTTTTTTTTATAAAATTTTGAAACGTTCCATCTCCAAATAAAAATTAAAATTGTGACATTTTCAATACTCTTTAGATGATGTTTACCTCACTCACTCATGTTTTGACATCTAGCGTTGTGTCCGGTATTGCTGCAATATTGCTGATGCGATGTAAAATTTTGACTTGCTCATTCGTGTTGTGTCCTTGGCTGCAATGATATAGTTGTTTTCTTTTTTAAAACAACATAGCTATGTTTAGTTATAAATATTGCCTTTACAACAAAGACCATCTTCCTGGGGAAAGTGAGTTAACTGACTTTAAAAGTGGAAACTGGACTTTTATAGACAGTTGACTCCCTTGCCTCTGGAAGATGAACAATGACACGCTGATTTGAAATTTCCATAG
The DNA here is from genome assembly GCF_023055435.1 of Haliotis rufescens. NCBI lineage: Eukaryota > Metazoa > Mollusca > Gastropoda > Lepetellida > Haliotidae > Haliotis > Haliotis rufescens. The sequence continues at coordinate 6,771,471 of NW_025963857.1, forward strand.
GACTTTTTATTAAGACTGAACATTCTGAAATCATGAACGTGAAATGTGTCAAATATTGTAGGAAGCACTCATATAATGTCAGCATGTTGTTGACTTGTGAAATTTATGTTTTTAATATAAATGTTTAGATTTGTGTGTAGATAAATCTAATATGTTCAAATATATTTTTTAAAGTACATTGGTTCATCAGGGATTTAGCTAGATCTTATCATCTATCTACTTTCGTGTCCTGTGTAATCTCAATAATACATAATGTAGTCCAAGGCTGGTGACATGGGCCATGCTTCACGTGATCTACAAGAGTTTTATCGATGTCATTGCCTACACTCACAAGCCTTTGGCGTGTAGGGGCACGGGTGGCCCAGTCGTCTAAGGCGCCGAAATTCGCTCTGTCTGAATTTTGAAACTTGGTCCAAGGCTGATATTCGGCCCCAAGTCTGCAGAAAATATTATAAAAATTCCCAAATTGGAATGATTAATTTCCAATTCATGTTAATACATATATACATCAAATAAGTGTTATAGTTATAGTTATATATACACACTAATTTGATGTCTTTGTGTCACTGATTACCTTATATAATTTGATTCCTCAGCCTGACTGATTGAATTTCATGTTTTACTGAGGACCAATAAGAAGGAAGAGTACTTAGTGCTTAAGCCTTTGTTTTATGTTATTGCAATATCCAAATATAATGTTAAAATACCTCTAAATTGAACTCTGGAGAGTGATATTCAGCACCAAGGGCGACGGGCCTCCCGGAAGATGACGTCACTCACATACTTTAGCACAGTCTTACGACTGCACTTTGGGCGTGATATAACTGGAATACTGTTAAAAGTGACGTTAAACCCAACTCACTTACCCACTCACTTTGTGAGGCTATCGGAATAGAAGTTTGTGTTGTAACATGCATTCTACCATTCGGATTAAGGTGTACGTTTATGGGTACTCCTGGAATTGCAATGGGAATTATTTGCATCCATTATTTTGCTTGGGGTAAAACTCTCTCTCAGATGTTAACTCCCCCATGTAAGGTGAAGGTCTGTATCTCTGGTACTCTGGTTTATGTCAGTTGAAGATATGACTACCAGTTGTCGGACTTTCATTATTGTAGAAGTCTCGGTGGCTGGGTGGGTTAGATCGCTGGTGATTTGGTGCCTCACTCTGGCAGTGTGGGTTCGTATCCTGGATCGGACTCAACCCCCAAAAGTACGAGAACCTGTACTTTACTGAGAAAGTGTTGTCCCAAATGTAACATTTGGTACATTTGACCACTTTCTAAATAACATTGTGTTCATATTCCTTTTTGACTGTTGTTCACATCTTTACGAACAGCTATTATGTTATGTAATCACATATTACATGAGAGTGTTGAGTCTTCCGTAAATTTAACACTAGAGGATACCTTCTGAAAATACTCAAAATATTTGTACCCTGCTCTGATAATCACCCCACCCCCAACCAACTCATAATTTAAGTCATGTTTGTATAAAAGTGTCCCCTGTTAAGACAAAACGTTACATTATGGTGTGTGTGTTAATACATAGTTGTTTTTACAGAAGACAGAATCACTTATATAATATACTCAGTACTATATTTACTCAGCCACATTATTGACGGGTCAGCGGATAATACGAGATAAATATATTTAAAAAACATTAGTACTTCCAAGAGTGCAGTTCATTTGCATCTGGAATGAAGCAATTGATGCTGACGTACTTGTCATGTATTGCATGTGCATGGCTTAAACAACTGGTTGCATTCAAGAGGTCTTGTGTAGCTTTTCCCATCACCTTCAATCCCGCACATTGTTTTAATAGTCGTCCATTTTTCCAGGTTCACAAATGCCTCCAATCAGTGTGACCTAGGCATAAACAACATGTTCATTGTCTTAGCTAAAGTTTACAACCGTTCCACAAAGCGATCTTAGGGTGATTGTAACTTTACAAGTTCTTAAGTAGCCGATCTTAACAAAGATCGGAATCTTCAGCCATAAAGATACGAAATTTTCCCTTGGTCATGTTTAGCAGACGACGCATTTCCTTGCACACCATAATAAAAGTCGCCATCTTTGTTGTTATGGTACAATATTTAAGATCGATTTTAGCAATCCTAAGTTGGTCCGGGGCAACTTAGCATTTTGATCTTAACTTACAACTCTCTTAGTTAAGATTGCTTTGTGGAACGGGCGGCTGATCGTAACAAAAATTTAAGATCGCATACTTAGTGAGTTACAATCAACTTAGCCCTAAGATCGCTTTGTGGAACGGGGCCCTAACTAGGGTGGATACGGTAACTATATTGTCATCAGAGATGGAACAGGTAGAGTAACCAGACAATGTATTAATCAGATTCAGTGTGTATTTCATGTTATGAATGGTATGTAAGAAGATCTCATGTCCTGTTACGTGTAGTCAGTGTTTCCGTTCATGATAAAGAATCAAAATGTATACCTGCTATATTTACACAATAACCAGAAAAGTATATCTGAATGTATTCCCTTATTTTGTTCATGTTTAGAGGGATCACAATGGGATCGTCAGGGTTCTCTTGGAAAAGAAAACAAGTTTATTTAATCTGAGTTTTTGTTGTTTTTACAAGGTTTGATAATCTGAGCATAAACTCCAATATGCTCTCTCCTGGAGACACGGGTCGCCCGTGAAGATCCGGGTCAGAATAGATGGTCAGCAACCCCTGCAAGAGGCAACTAATGGGATCAGATAGTCAGCCTCCTTGATTTGGTTGATGCATGTCATTGTATCCCAACTACGTAGATCGATGCTCATGATATCAATCACTGGACTGTCTGGTCCAGACTCGATTATTAATAGGACACCTTCATATAGCTGGAAAATAGCAGAGTGCCATGTCAACAGTGTCCACAGTATTCGTTTATGTCATCTTTTCGTTTATGATTATATATTCGTTGTGAAGGATAATATGTTAGCCAATATTTCGAGTGCAGAGTTGTATCTGTATGTGACGGAAGTAATCGTAATAGATCAGTGATTTGATACTACTTTCCTGCACCAGCGACTAAGAAATGATACGCTCAACTATAATGGCAACAGGCTTAATATAATCCTTCATATTGCACCATGCGCAGTCATATAGTTGTCAAGTACAATAATCATGAAATGTGTGTTCCGTTTAAATAGCAGTACTCTTTAGAGATGAGCGAGTGAGAGTTTTATATTCTTCAACAGATTAAGAGATATAAGAATACAAAGCACCACAGAAAATTAACAATACAATTATTTAAAATATAACTTTTAATAGTTACGTTTATATGGAAAGAAGAAAGTATCCGACAGTCACATAGAGTGACTAGTGGTCAATGTCCTACGGGTGACCATGGAGAAAGTACACAGTCAGATCCTCAGGATCCATGTTACCAAGCATAGCATCTGTATCCCCATCAAATGTGTCCACTATCCAGTGCCGTAGCTACGGTTTGCCCCGATTATGCTTCTAGGTTTGTCAGTACCATTTCACCAAAGCGGTAAATGTCTAAGACCCGCATCACCTCGGAATTCCTCTTACATTAAACTGACGCGCCGTGACATAACTGGAATACTGTCAAAAGCGGCGTGAAACCCAACTCGCTCACTGCAAACGTTTTACCTTTTCAACAGACCATTTGTGTTCAGAATCAAAGGATGAATCACCTACTGCCACAAGGCATCAAAGTAGTTCCCCCAAGAAATGGCAATGTCCTATGGATCATGCAGGGTTGATACGCTATCAAATGAAATATCCGATCCAGCTCTTGGAGTCGGGGATTTTCTTTTGGAGTTAATAATATTCTCCAGAAGACAGTTTGGTCATATTCAGCCAAATGTTCTGTTTCATGGACTGTTCTTAAGCTATGTCCCTCAATGTGCTGCCGCTGGAATCTTTGGAATGGACACTTCAGGTTTTTATAAATAGCATAAGAAGGTGCTGGTGACTCCTTGGTCGTCCTTGGCCAAAGCATATTGCCCAAGATTGTCGCATACATTGTGAAGTTGTTTCAGTTCACGAAACCTTTTTTGACCCGTAATTTAATGAGTTAATTCTGAGTTCAGGATGTCGAAGGCTTCTAAGGGACCGTCCATTTGATATTCTGGTATGCCACACAAAAAACATACATTGTTGCAAGCTGTTTATAAACAAAGGTACTCAGCCTCCTAGTGTATCAAATGCTCGGTCCCTATGGTTGAGCTGGACACATAGGTATAACTATTCTTAATTTCAATGTTATTTAACTTTCTCAAGTTGCACGATATGTAACTGTAATCTTCAGGTGAAAGCCCCGGCAAAGATTGAGTTCTGTGATTGCTTACATTGAGGGAGTCGTCGTCTGGGATGTTGCAGGATGAAGTTAGATCCGATAAGGCCAGTGGTTCAATTACGTACGTTTGGTTGTTGTTTTAACGCCGAACTCAGCTATATGACGGCGGTTTGGACCGGACAATCCAGTGATTGATATAATGAGCATCGATCCACGTAATTAGGATACGATGACATGCATCAACCAAGTCAGTGAGCTTGACCACCCCTTAGTCGCCTCTTACGACAAGCATAGTCGCCTTTTACAGCAAGCTTTCACTGAAGACCTATTCTACACCGGATCTAATGATATTTATGGCTACATTGGTTGACATTGAAGGTTATGACCTGAACTAGCCCTAGTCACACCTCAACTGTTTTTTGGGGGCCGTGTTCCACAAAGTGATCTCAAGGTTACGATTGGCGTAACTCCCACACTATAACACAGATTCACCATTGTCTTCGTCTACCATTTAAGGGTATATGTCGTCGATACTTTTAATATATGATTATTTGTAACAAACATATCAACATCGATGTTTGTATATTATCTGGGTATTAATGTACTGCCCTGTAAATAGAAAACTCGGCTCCGCCTTACTTGGTTGGTTGGTTGGTTGATTTGTTGTTTAACGCCGCACTCAACAATATTCCAGCTATATGACGGCGGTCTGTAAATAATCAAGTCTGGACCAGACATTCCTGTGACTGATATCATGAGCATCGATCCACGCAATTGGGATACAATGACATGCATCAACCAAGTCAGCGAGCCTGACCACCTGATCCCGTTAGTCGCCTTTTACGACAAGCAGAGTCACCTTTTACGGCAAGCATGGGTTGCTGAAGACCTGTTCTACCCCGGAATCTTCACGGGGACCGCCTTACTTGTACTTCCAACCGCCTTCTATAACAGTCAAGTACAACGAAACATTCACGTTTGTAAAGTACACCGTCCCACAAATTCTACTACCCTTGAAGTAGATCATAGGATACAAAAATATGTGGCTTCAGATTTCACAAAACAAAACAAAAAAGTTTGTGAGAATAGCAGGGACAGCACTACCAGTTAACGATGATACTACTCTTGTTCTCGCTCAATATACGTTTGTCATGGAATGTGGCCTGTCTGGGAATGTCATCTGAGGTCCAATGAACACTATATGGGGATCCCTGATTTACCTGAACAGATTAAGCGTGACGTCACACTCTCACCGGGCTGGTGATGGTTTGTTTGTAAGTTTGGTTGTTGTTTAACGCCGCACTCAGCAATATTCCAGCTATATGACAGCGGTCTGTAAACCTTGTCTGGACCAGACAATCCAGTGACTGACATCTTGAGCATCGATCCACGCATTTGGGATACGATGACATGCATCAATCAAGTCAGCGAGGTTGATCAACCGATCCCGTTAGTCGCATCTTACGACTAGCATAGCCGCCTCTTATGAGAAGCATGGGTTGCTGAAGACCTATTCTAACCCGGATCTTCACGGGTCGGGTTGGTGATGTGGCATACAGGGTAAGGTGTTCGCTGGTTACACAGAATAACGGGGGTCGATTCCCAACTGAGTCGTTATACTGTGATAACCCACCTTTGCCAATTTGCTTTAAAAAATATTACAAGACCACGACTGGCCAATGAAGTACAGTAAACCACGTTTATAACGAACCGTAGTTTACTGTACTTCATTGGCCAGTCGCGGTCTTGTAATAACCCGCACGGATATTATGACGTCATAGAGTAGTATAGACGGTGGGGGTAGGGGAACATTGACCCTGTTCGCATTACGAGTTTCCGAAAGCGGGGACACATATTTCAGAAGAATAATTCTTTATAGCTTGTTTTGATAAATTCGTTATTGACCTCCGGTCACGTGGCGTACAAGCTCATGCAGCTCGTACATCCCGGCCTACCCCGCTGTTGACACATGCAATACAATCTTCACTTTAATTCGTTTGTAAACGTATTTATTAAAGGAGCACTGCTCACAAATAGAGTGAGTGAGTGAGTGAGTATGGTTTTACGCCGCTTTTAGCAATATTCCAGCAATATCACGGCGGGGGACACCAGAAATGGGCTTCACACATTGTACCCATGTAGGGTATCGAACCCGGGTCTTCGGCGTGGCGAGCGAACGCTTTAACCACTAGGCTACCCGCCCGCCCTCACAAATAGAAGCAAATTGAATTACCAACTAACTATAAAAAAAATAAACTGAATGCACTTATGCCCCGTCAGCGTCAAAGACGTCGTTCGACCACCCAAGAATTTGCAGATGCAAAGCCATGCTTGGAACTGGGTTAACATAACGTCACTTTCAAAACATCCTTGGTGTCAACCAATGTGTTACCAGAAGGGCATTGAATCGATACCAGACGTTTGGATCAGGGCCCACTTGCACAAAGGGATCTTAGCGCTACGACTATTGTAAGCCTATGTTAAAGCATGGGAGTTACGCTCATCTTAGCGCTAAGATGGCTTTGTGCAAGTGGGCCAAGCTACCCAGCGACATGCAGGTGGTCGACAGCGTTCAATCACACAGCGGGAAGACAGGTTTCTCCTGAAGGAAGCGAGACGTCATCACATCGTGCCTGCCACCACACTCATTGACATATTGTCCCTTGCGCATCCATCCAGACACTTATTGGGAGCTTGTGACGTTGGTACCAGGCGTGGTACCATCACGTGGATCATATATACTGAGATTTGTTTTTTGGACAATGAATTGGTTTTCGTGATTTTTTCACGATTTTGGTTTTGGTTTTGGCTCTCATTTTGACGTGATTTTATGGGTCACATTTTATTTGTCGGCATTGTGTGGCACATGCCAACGGACTTTTGTTATTTAACATGTCTTCATGCTATATTGCCTTTGGCTATTTCAACAGATGCACACAATTTGACTTATTACCTTTTAATATGGTGATCCTTAGCAAGCTTTGAGTAGTATATGGGTTTGTTAAATACAGACACATGAAGGTGCAATACGCATTTATTCATTAATTCTTAATGAATAAAAATACCATATCATTAGATGACTGTAATACTATACTTTGTCTAGGTCAAATCATGGATGCCAATATGCTGACATTATACAACAACCCTGGCACTTTTTTGTCATCCACGCTTCATGGTATAACGCTACACCTGTGTATTTGTCGTCATTAACCTAATGCTCATCTTCCCGAGGCATGAGAGTTAACTGACTATTAAAGTCCAGTTTCCACACTTGCCGAACTAGGCTGGTATTATGGAGTATTTAGCTGGACTAACGAGTCTATGCATAGTCCAATAAAAATCGTGCAACGAAATCGAAATCCGGTCAGTAATCTGTAGTGCATATTTCAGTCGATTGCAGGTTTTGCAAAGCATGTACACCGCCATCTCGCTGTCAACAAATATTTTCCAAATCTTCTCATGTTTTTAATTAAGGTGCTCACGCAATTTGATGCACTTCGCGATGTAAGACCCGTTTTATAACACTATAGAACTTGATTATCGATCAAATCGTCTAGACTGGGCGCCGCCATTTTGTTTGATACAAATGCAAGTGATAACAGAGGTGGAATCTGATTGGTCCATAGGAGAGGCTCACAAGGGACATGACTCGTAATTACCACTGGTGGCGCTACGATCGAGCCCAGGAATTACAGCCTAGTTCGGCAAGGGTGGAAACTGGACTTTTAAAGTCTGTTAACTCCCTTGCTTCAGGAAGATGCCTAATGCTCAGTGAATGATTTGAATACACTGGGGCATAATCAGCGGTAGTACCACTCCTACCGTCAGATTACAAGACAAACACTGTGCATAACAAGCGCGTATCAACTGTCTTGGCGTAACCAGTGTTGGACCCTGCCCCGTGTCTATTCGGATGATGGCGTCTATGGTAATAAATAATTAGAAAAAAACAGTCCACAGTGAAGTACTCCTTTAAAATGTATTTTATCATGCGTGGAGGGGCATTAACCGCTATCTGCCGAGGATAATATACAACAGGGCCCACTTGTACAAAGCGATCTTAGCGCTAACTAACGTAAGCCTATGTTAGTGTATGGGAGTTACGATCATCTTAGCGCTAATGTTGCTTTGTGCAAGTGGACCCAGGTGTCACGAAGGCGGCGGCGGTGACACTAAACCACAAGTACGATATGTAGCGTGTTGGATTGACAAAAGTATCATAGAATTTCGCGCATGGATTCAAGAGACGCGGTGAAACCAATCTGGCCCACAAAGCACAATGACACGACAAAGTTAGCCTTATTGGATTACCGACGACCTTATCGAAGTCATTTCAACAGCGTTGATTGTTCAGGCCACGAACAACACCTCGCTACCTCGTTACCGACTAACAGTAATGGGTCAATGTTCGATCCTCTTTCTCATTTATATTATTATTTTTCAGGGTGAAGTTCCATTTTTTAAATAACCTGTTTTTAGGGTTAGTAACGCCTTTCGTGATTTTGCAAATGGAAAACTTCTGTATAACACTTATTTTCATGTGTGAGTGAGTGATTAATGTGTATTCAGGTTTAAATGGTTAGGAAATGAAAGTGAAAATTTAAATTAAACTGTGACGTACCTATCATCGTAAGTAAAATTTGGTGAAAGACAAGTATTTTTAAATATTGTCATACCATGCTGGTCGAGTCATCTAATAACTGTCTTTATATAACTATGCTTAGCACATTAAAATCATGTATGCTAAATGTGTGATGGTATTTACAAGCCGAACACACTATGAAACACAAAATGGCCTTTTAAATAAGGTTTTACCAAAATCTTTAATGATATTTTACATTATTTAACATAATAGTAAAACTTAGTAAAGCTTTTGTATGACAAATGTCATGTTTATGAGGGTTGGGCTGTTCGAGGATGTTTGGGCTCTCGTCGCAAATTGAGTGAGTTGAGTTTTAACGCCGCTTTGAAAAGTAATCCAGTTATATCACGGCGTGTCAGCTTAACGTGGGAGCCCGACGTGCTGCAGTTCTCAGACGTTGGTGAAACCCATGAGCACGGCTCTTGTGCTGACAAATCTAGAAGCTTAATCGGGGCGAACTGGGATTGCATTCTACAGTCATAGGTTTCTGGCGTGCCCAATGGACGCAACTCTGCGCCTTAGACGCCTGGGTCACCCGTGCCCACTTCTTCCCTTGATGTTGGTGTCAACTGAAACATATATCTCAAACTTCCCATCCTGGGTTCATGTTAACCCTTTTAAAGATCAAAACAGGAAGAACGTGATTTACGCTTGCGTTTTCAAATAGTATAGGGGGCACGGGTGGCCCAGTCGTCTAAGGCGCCGCGATTCGCTGTGCAGAGTTGCGTCCCTTGGGCACGCCAGAAACCTATGATTGTGGGTTCGAATCCCGGTTCACCCCGATTATGTTTCTAGGTTAGTCAGCACCATACCCGTGCTCGTGGGTTTCACCGAAGTGGTAAACGTCTGAGACCTGCATCACTTCGGGCTTTCCTCCAACATTAAGCTGACACGCCGTGATATAACTGTAATACTGTTAAAAGCGGCTTTAAACCCAACTCACTCACTCACTCACTCAAATAGTATAGGTTATGCCATATGTATCATCACTTCGGTTCCACCATAACGCAATCTCATCAAAATTAAATCTAAGTTCTCGCTGCCGCTACACAAAGACCTGAGGACATCCCATAACGGGTCACGTCGGAACGAACTTTCGCGAACTTTGACCCACCACTGAAATTACTAACGAGATGTCATCAGCCAATTAGAAAGCAGCTTTCTCGGGCTTTGCGACACTCGTTTCAACCAGGCGACTTCCATTTCAGACTACGCTTGAAAAATGTAATGACACAGCTCTCAATTAAATTTTTGAAAACTGAACAAACAAAACATTCCGTAATGTCTAATATATGGTTGAGATTGTATGGCAGTGCTTTCCCCGTATCTTCCGTTCAAATGTTTATCCCACGGAAGTGAGAGAAAGATCATGATTTTGACGGAATCCGTCGTACGGGCCATAACTGTCGTTCGGAATACCCCGTGTTAATGTTTTCGAGGTTGAATGATTAGAAAACACATTCCGACTGTCACTTTCATGATCTGGTAAGCGACGCTTTGACTGATCGGATGAAAGGTCGTTCTGACATGACCCGTAATGGGATGTCCTCAGATCTTTGTTTAGCGATAGCGAGAACTAAGGTCTGATTTTAATGTGATTGACCATAACGTTGCCAAACGTGGTATGTACGGATTTGTAGGGACTTTTTTGTTTAATCACACTGCCCTTCACACCTTCACACACACACGCGCGCACGCACGCACACATGCACGGATACACACGCACGCACGCACACATGCACGGACACACACACGCGCGCGCACGCACACATGCACGGACACACGCACGCACGCACGCACGCACGCACGCACGCACGCACGCACGCATGCACGCATGCACCCACACAAAAGCCAAATATATAATTATAAGGTTTTTATACAATTCATCGCTGGACATGCGTAATGTCCAAAAACAATGTTTTAGGAAAAGAAGCTTTAATTGTTCGTCTTCACCCTCCAGAGAGAGAGAAATGAGTGGTTTGAATCGGTGGCCAAAAAATATCCTGTTTCCAAAAACAAAATCCCATACATTTGTCACCTGTTGAATCCCATAGTGTTCTATAGCCTATTCAGCACTGTATTGAATATTTCGATTGCGTATATAATCCATGGCCAGATACCAGACAAACTGAAGTAATATTTGCTGATATGTAGTTTGCCATATTTGCCTTCTCAAAACATAGCTTCTTGATACAATGAATACTTTGTTACACTGGGTGTCCCCGTGTAGATTCAGTGTTCATTCATGCCTGGCAAACATCTACATTATTTAAATGATTTGCCTTACCTGCTAACCTGCTGCTGCATTCATTATGTGTTAAAGAAACTGGTTTCCTAAATATAGATGTAACAAGTTACCCTGACACCAGTGCACATGCAACCAGGCTGAAAGAATCGCCTACAGCAGTGTAACCAGCAGTGTAAAGGGACATTGTAGCGGGAGTTTTGTTCACGCTCATGCTGGTTCTGGTATGGTGAAGATAAAGCAGAGGTATTCTGTAGACACATAGATGCAGATCAAATAGACGCTATAACTTAACTCGCTGAATCAGCACTCGCCGCAGATTAATGCGTAAAAACTACTCCAAAAATCAGAAAACTCGCAAGGAAATTTGGAACCGAAAGGACTAGATTACAATATCGTCAAGTCGCAAAGATTTATAAAAAGTGTCTCACAAGACAAATTAATGAACACAAAAAGGAAATTAGCACCCAACTAAGGAGAAAAGCTGAAGCTTCCCCAAAAGAGTTATGGAAAATATTGAACGGGACAGACAACACTAATGATGGACCTATCCCGGATGTAGACAGATTTTACGAATTTTTTAAGGACATCAATTCTACAAGATATGATGATGATGAGTTAATAGACGTTACTGAACCAGATAACTATGACATAACTGTACTGAATAAAGTTATATCATCAGAAGAAATAAAAGAGGGAATTAGATCTTTGAAACGAAATAAAGCCTGTGGGTTAGATTTGATAGATAATAATTATTTATTTGACGCATTTGAGTTGTTATTGCCCCTACTCACATCGCTATTCAATCTTGTATTCACCACGGGTATTATTCCCATACACTGGTATTATTAAGTCTATATACAAGAGAAAGAGTGACCCGCTAGACCCTGCTTCTTATTTACCTGTCACAATACTGAGTTTATTTACTGGTATTTTACACTAGATTAACTAACTATTTAAATGTGAATAACATATTATCGCCAGCCCAAGCTGGATTTCATAAGGGATTTTTCTACAATTGACAATATTTTTGTATTAAATATGATAAAAAATATACAGTATTACTAAAAATAATAAAGAGAAATTATTTTGTGTATTCCTTGACTATTCAAAAGCTTTTGATAATGTCTGGAGGGTATGTCTGTGGTCAAAATCGTTAAATTCTGGAATTACGGGTAAATTTTTAACATTAGTTAAAAACATGTATAGTGACATTAAGTCATGTGTTCAAATAGGCAAACATACTTCTAACTTCTCCCCAAGTTACACTGGAGTTCGCCAGGGAGAAAATATATCTCCCCTACTATTTTCGATATTCCATATCGACTTCGAGGGGTGGTTGATAGAAAACTGTTATCGAGGTGTCAAGTTAACGCCGTCAGAGGAAACATTTACTCTCTGTGTACAACTCCTGTTACTGCTGTACACTGATGCCGTAGTTCTATTTGGTACCGACCCGGGATCTCTACAAACGTCTTTAAACGCATTCTTATTATACTGTCGAAAATGGAAACTAACGGTTAACATATCTAAAACTAAAGTTGTTGTTTTTGGCAGTGGTACTACAAAGAGAAAACTCGCCCCCTTCATTTTCGACAATAACGAATTAGAAACGGTAGACTTCTATGATTATATAGGCATAAAATTCAATAAAAATAGGTAATTTGGACATGCCGTCAAAACTTTAATCGAGAATGGCACAAAATGTATGTACTGTCTCCTGAGGAAATCCCGCAATATCAATTTCCCACTCGATTGTATTATTAAAGCATTTGTTGTTATGGTGTTACCAATCTTATTGTACGGCGCGGAAGTGTGGGGATTTGAATGTTTGAACATGGTTGAAAAAGTCCATTATAAATCCCTTACATTAGCGGCTGGTTTAACATTATCAACTCAATCTTTTATGGTCTATGGCGAATTAGGCAGGACCCCCCCCCCCCCCCCCCCCCCCCCCCCCCCCCCCGATCTCAACAAAAGAAGTTTGCGACTCTAATATATCAGTGTATTAAGATGGATGCTAACGTAAACTCCAATATTCAGCAGCCTTGGTTATGTAATTTAGAATGTTTATTAAGCTCCTGTGGCCTGACCCAAGTATATAATGTGCCTTGTAATTTCAACACCAAGCGGCAACATGGTCATGTTGAGTTTGGGGGCACTTTCTAGTGTGCCGTAAGGCCGCATTCGTGGCCTCCTTCCGCAGAAGTTCAAACGATATTGGCCCTCTTGCAAAAAGCGATCTTAGCGCTAAGATGATCGTAACTCCCATACTTTAACATAGGCTTACAATAGTCTTAGCGCTAAGATCGCTTTGTGCAAGTGGGCCATGGTGTATACATGACGTAAGAAATTACAAGCATAGTTTCCTCTCAGACCAACAAACAACATAGAGACCATGTCATGCTGACGACGCATATCTGATGAGTGAAGTCTGAAAAACATATTTGCACGAGTTGAAGAAGACTTTCATTCTTTCCATAAAATTGCATTTGCCACGCTTATGTTTATAATAAATTACAACGAATGCCGTAAAATCTATATATTTGTTGCGTCTAAGGACCCTTCACCAGGCATTTAGACGCACACCGCAGCTTTCGATGATAAAAACGTACTTGACAGTTGAACAATGTTTTAAACATTGTCGTGATGACGTTGGCCCATGGGCTTGCTGTATTTCTTCTATAATTCACTTGTTATATGGCCTGATATATGAATCATTCTGCAATGACAAGTGGCTATTAAGTTGGATATGTACAACAGTCGTATAATCTGTGTTCGACAGAGCAATAAAACCGAAGTGTCCCCATCGTGTCCCCATCATGCAGGCTTCACACTTTGTCCTCATGTTGGCAATCGAAGCGGGACATACGCGTGACGAGGAACATGTTCAGCCACCCTGCGGCCACCCTTGTCACCATGTCACCAAATTTCGTCTTATCTGAGTGAGTGAGTAAAAGGGTTTCGCGCCTCTTTTAACAACCATACTCACTCACTCACTACAATGTGTGAAGCCCACTTCTGGTGTCCCCCGCCGTGACATTGCTGGAATATTGCTAAAAGCGGCGTAAAAACCATAACCACCTTCTCACTCACATAAAAGAGATTGGATTTAGAAAACAGGCACAATTTATCGATCAAAACCTCAATTTTACTGTAATAGCGACGTTTCGAAATATACAGTTGTCCTTGCTTGAATCCACATTGTTGAATTACTTCTCCTGCGTACACTTGCAGAGATCCTGTTCCTTATCAGTAAAGTGCAACGTTTAAGAGCTATATATATAGGTAATGTATAATATTGTATTACAATTTTTAAGAATAATATTTCTATGTTTACTTTTTAAACCGCACTCTATATAAGGTAGTAGCTGAAATGAAATGGATAATAGGCAACTATATATTTTCATCACATAAATGTTGACACATAAAGGGTACATTATAAACACCTTCTGAATCAGAGCGTGAGGTATGTATGGCCTTGTGGGTTCCTTTGAATTTACAAGCTCGTGATGTAGAGTGCGTCCTGTTTCACCTCGTCTGTGGTGTCACTCATGTGTAGGGAATGTTCGGCTTTATATCAATGGGTATTGAAACAAATTCTCGCCACCTCGTTTAACAAAGCGATAAAAAATGTCTCCAGTACTGGTAGAAAAGTCATATTGCAATGGTCGCATTATGAACCCGCTTGGTGTCGGCTCGGTCGGCTACTGTGATGAAGACTCACAACGTAAATATTTGTCAGAGCTATTTGTCATTCTTGTACATAGCCTTAAGACAACGTAGTTAATCATTGCTTTGAGTGAAGGGGGCATATGTCCGGAGGTATGGGTGGCCCAGTCGTTCAAGGCGCCGTCATTCGCTGTGCAGAGTTGCGTCCCTTAGGAGTCGATTATACAGTAAACTACGTTTATAACGAACACGCTTATAACGAACTTACCGATATAACGAACTTCTTTTTTAGTCCCGGCCATTTGTTGTATATATGCTGTATATATGCTTATACGGTTATTACGAACTAAAATTAGTGGTCCCTTTGAGTTCGTTATAACCGTAGTTTACTGTACAACAAAGGTCAAAAAGAGGATAAGATTCCTTAACACTGTCTAAAATCTCCCTGGCATCAGTAAATGTATTTCATGTCGCTTTTGTGTGCTCCAACCTTTTTCTTGCAACATGCGACACAGGTGGTCCAGTGATTAAATGCGCAGCAATTCGCTATGATATCTTGCTTATTTATTTAATTGTTGTTTAACGCCGAACTCAGCAATATTCCAGCAACATGACGGCGATCAGTAAACATTCGAGTCTGGACCAGACAATCCAGTGATTGATATCATGAGCATCAATCCACGCATTTGGAATCGATGACATTTATCAACCAAGTCAGCAAGCCTGACCACCCGATCCCGTTAGTCGCCTCTGACGACAAGCATGGACGCCTTTTAGGGCAAGCATGGGTTGCTGAAGACCTATTCTATCCCGGACCTTCACGGATCTGTGATACCTTGTGTTCTTTCAGCACCATGGTTACACCAAGTTCCCAGGGCCTTCCTGGCACGCCCTGATGTAACTGAAATGTCCAAAGGTGTTGAACCCAACTGTCCTGCGACAGACATTCACCACGCTTACTTGTTTACGATAGTCTATACTATGCATGGAAGCAATTCATAGAAAGTCTTATTGATATACAGTATGTAGATTTACTCTACATTTATTTACTACATATAAATCAGTCTTAGTATATGACTATAACCATGGAATCTTTGTTTGTTTGTTTGTTTAACGCCGCTCTCAGCATTATTCCAGCTATAGGACGGCGGTATGTAAATTATCGATTCCGGATCACACAATCCAGTGACTGCCATCATGAGCATCGATCTACACAATTTGTTTACGATGACATGCATCAAGCAAGTCAGTGAGCCTGGCCACCCGATCCCGATAGTCGCCTCTTACGATTAGCATAGTCGCCTTTTACGGCAAGCATGGGTTACTGAAGACCTATCCTACCCCGGATCTTCACGGGTCTCCGTGGAAGCTATATATCTAGTATAGTCTCCATGCTATAACAAACAGCTGAAATTTAGTATTTATGACGGGGCACGGGTGGCCCAGTCGTCTAAGGCGCCACTAATCGCTATGCAGTCGCGTCCATTGGCACGCCAGAAACCTATGATTGTGGGTTCGAATCCCGGTTATGGTTCTTGCTTTGTCATCACCATACCCTTACTCGTGGGTTTCACCAACGTGATCACTTCGATTTTCCTCTCACATCAAGCTGACACGCAATGATATAATTGGAAAATGCAAAGCGGCGTTAAACCCACTAATATTAATGCCATTAGCATGAGGCACCATTTTAAAGAGTATCCGTTCAGGTACGTCTATATACAACATGTTTAAGAACATATTTTGCATTTTGGACAAATTAACGCTTTTGAAAGGAAATAACAGCTGAAATATAATTACATACGATGATACAAAATATAAAAATACAACACAATTTTTATAAATGTCATAGTATACAGAGCTCCTGTCATACATGAAGCGTCATGTCAGCCAGAGTTGGTTGGATGCAACAGGATGCCGTCATGCTTGGGGTGAATCCTACACAGTTCGGGTTAATAAGTCAAGCGTAACACCTGTAGAAATTCGAAGTAGGCCACTCGGTCGACCGATTGACCTCTCAGAAAACATTCTGTTTAGTTTGGGTGTGTGTGGCAGGAAGGGGTACCGCAGAACATGGCCTTCATCGTCTTTGCTTGTGTTGCCATAGTCGTCGTGGTTGCAGCGGATGCTTACGATGTCAAGTTGACAAAGCGATCAACTGCCTACATTCCTGACCACTATTACCCTAACGCTACTCCCCATTATGGAATCTTCGGGGGTTCGGCGGACAGAACCGGTTATGACCATTCAAACAAAATTGTGTATGTTGCAGGTGAGTCGATTAACTATGATTGATAAGATGATGATGATGATGATGATGATAAATTCTAGCTACATCTGTCATAAAGCCTGTAACGAAGATGAACGAGTGACCATAGCACTTACTTGTCTTTTCCCACGCCTAAGAAAATCAGCTAGAATTGCTCATGTTCGTCAAATATAGAGAAAACGCTTCCCGAAACCTGAAAATTAGTCATTAAGAGTCATTTAGCCTTATGTCTTTTAGCCTTACCTCCTCGTCAGTCGGGGGCACGGGTGGCCCAGTCGTCTAAGGCGCCGCGATTCGCTGTGCAGAGTTGCGTCCCTTGGGCACGCCAGAAACCTATGATTGTGGGTTCAAATCCCGGTTCGCCCCGATTATGTTTCTAGGTTTGTCAGCACCATACCAGTGCTCGTGGGTTTCACCGAAGTGGTAAACGTCTGAGACCTGCATCACTTCGGGCTTTCCTCCCACATTAAGCTGACACGCCGCGATATAACTGGAATATTGTTAAAAGCGGCGTAAAACCCAACTCACTCACTCACTCACTCTTCGTCAGTCGCTATATGACGGAAATAATGTCGATGCGACGTTATATTTTAACTCACTAATCGGAGTTATTTTAAGTCCAAAACATGGAAGTTATGAGGTCCCGTGTATGCGATCATATTTACATAACGATTTCCAGATGGGTTTTTTTATTTCCTAAGTTCTTAATTTATGCAGAGTGTTTTTGTCCTCCTCGAAATGTACGAACCACGAGAATATATTTACACCAGTACCATATCTCACCGGCTCGCTCAGCGCAGAGAACCGGATTCTCATTGGTCTTCAGCAACCGTTGCTTGCCGTGATGGACGACGAAGTGACCGTGTGGCCAGGCAAGCCATTTGGTTGATGCATGTCATCGTATCCAAATTTCGAAGATCGATGTTTATGATGTCAATCACTGGATTGTCTGGCCCAGACTCGATTATTTACAGACCACCGTCATATTGCTGGAATATTGTGGAATTTGTCGTTAAACAACTAACAAGGAGCTTGCGCAGGTAGTGTGATTCTATCCACAAAAAAAGAAATTGTCTCCAAAAAATATTGAATATTTATTAGTCTGTTGAATTTAGAGGAATGTGCATGCATCCTACAAAAATGACATTGTTGCAAGGAGTTTTTTCTTTTTTAAAAAGGCAGGCTTATATTTTCAAATAAATAATATCCTGGTTTTGTAGCTGTAGCTGAAGAAAATCTAATCTCCTTAAAAAATCCAAGCCCCCAAAACTATAACATTTGACCTTCACATGCCCCTGTTTTCTTTAGTGTTTGTGTTTTCGACATCTCTTCTGGTGCTGAAACTTCGCATGAACGATCCTAGCTAAGATGTCACTAAAACGTGCCCCAATTCTAAATTGGCGACCGTTTTGAAAAGTGCAGTCTTGCGCATAACTGTGACATTTCTGCCAATTCCAATTAAAATCAGTTCTTCACTTCTATTTGATTCATCACTGCTGGACATTGGATCAGCTGCGAGACGCCATATTCTCGGTACGAGTGGGCGAAGCATTCAGACAAGCATATCTCATTTCTTTATCTCGAAAAGGAATATGATCGTGTAGCCCCGATTTCCGGAAAGGTTAAAGCTGCGCTAATAGATTGTTGTAAATATTTAATACACGCAGTCGTTCCTGAACGCGGTGGCATCGACACGCTACCGGGTGTACTATCGAGGGTATGCTTGGGTTCACTGGCGGTTTTCTTTTGCTGAGATCGAAATTTCGGAATGGAGGTGGTAAGGACCGGACCGTCTATATACACGATATCGTGCAAATAGTGGACCAATGCCGTGCAATATACACGACTGGAAAACTCCCTCCTCCGCCGTGAGACGCGAACGCTGATTGGTCTATTAGTTTCCTACACAACAAACCTGGTTCCCGGTCTCAGTTGCGCTACGCTACATTGTATATTTCTCCAAAAAATGTTAACTCTACACCATAGTGCGGGTATCGTTTCTAAAAAGATATATCAAAGATAATAAAAATTCTTTACTTGTTGATAAAATTGTAATTTCTTCTCTAAACATCTGTAAAGATATAAAGGTTTGCTACGGTAGATAAACCAGGTATCACAGTTAGTTAAAAGTTTTGCAGTCGCACAGACATGTTGTGAACATAGAGATCATAAATATTTTGAGTAAACATACTTTACCTAATGAGATACTAGTTTTACGAACCAGAATATTTATAGTTTAGTTTTGTTGAACCAATTAAAATCAAAACATAATTTCCCCTATTAAAATACTAAGAACCTTCTGGTAAAACAAAATTTACGAACTGAAGCAAGCATTTATTTTCCGCGTCGTGATTTACATGCAAAGTATATCACGCGTTGTAGTGGAATATATGTAATGTTATTGCAAAGAATTATGGTATGTTGTTTGTAGAGCTGTTATTATGCAATCCCCATCCCTTCAGAGAAATGTTCTAAAGGAAATGAGCTACAGAGCCTTGTGGCTGTATTTTTGTATATCTTAACATGAGTAAATTTCACTTAGGTCTCTTTATATTACAGCTCTAAGATCAATTCTAACGTGTGCCAACTACACTGTGTTCTTGTTGTCATAGCAAAAGAACCAGGTAATGCAACGGTTTGTGTAGAGTTTATTCCAAGAACAACACAGAAAGTTTTATGCGTAGTTATGTGGAACCCGACATTTGTTAGGGTTCATAAACATCTCAGTTATTGAATTACATCTGTCAACTATTATCGGTAATACACTGAACAAACGAAACTATGCCAAAATCACTTTATTAGAAATAGGATTCGAAATAATGTTGTCCAATCATGTAAAACTAATCGAAGAAATGCTAAAGAAACGGTGCAACTGAAAGTCGTGTGCTACATTCTGTGTAAAATGACTTTATTATATACATTTTGAAATGCACGTTCAGCATAACATGATGCATACGGGTGTAGCTGACAATATTCGTCAATGGTTTTGGAGTTCTGAAAGAAACAGATTCATGTCACGGATGGGGACAATACAGAGAGATAGGGCCATTGGTATGAATGAATAAGTATGGTTTTACACCGCTTTTAGCAATATTCCAGCAAAATCACGGCGGGGGACACCAGAAATGGGCTTCACACATTGTACCCATGTCGGGAATCGAACCCGGGTCTTCATTTGGGCAATGGCTTCTTGACTTTGACGTCATCAGCATCGACTGCCCTGGGACATATCAGCTGTTTCTTGGTATCCAGACGCCGCCATCACAATGACATTGTTTCACTATTACCCACATGTCTCACTATTACCCACATGTCTCACAATTACCCACATGTCTCAGTATTACCCTCGTGTCTCATTATTACCCACGTGTCTCACTATTACCCACGTTTCTCACTATTACCAACGTTTCTGTATTATACACGTGCCTCACTATTACACACGTGCCTCACTATTACCCACGTGTCTCACTATTACCAACGTCTCTGTATTATACACGTGCCTCACTATTACCCACATGTCTCACTATTACCCACGTGTCTCACTATTACCAACGTCTCTGTATTATACACGTGCCTCACTATTACCCACATGTCTCACCATTACCAACATGTCCCACTATTACCCAAATGTCTCACTGTTACCAACGTCTCTGTATTATACACGTGTCTCACTATTACACACATTTATCACTATTACCCACATGTCTCACTATTACCTACGGGTCTCACTATTACCCACATGTCTCACTATTACCCACGTGTCTCACTATTACCAACGTCTCTGTATTATACACGTGCCTCACTATTACCCACATGTCTCACCATTACCAACATGTCCCACTATTACCCAAATGTCTCACTGTTACCAACGTCTCTGTATTATACACGTGTCTCACTATTACACACATTTATCACTATTACCCACATGTCTCACTATTACCTACGGGTCTCACTATTACCCACATGTCTCACTATTACCCACGTGTCTCACTATTACCAACGTCTCTGTATTATACACGTGCCTCACTATTACCCACATGTCTCACCATTACCAACATGTCCCACTATTACCCAAATGTCTCACTGTTACCAACGTCTCTGTATTATACATGTGTCTCACTATTACACACATTTATCACTATTACCCACATGTCTCACTATTACCTACGGGTCTCACTATTACCCACATGTCTCACTATTACCAACGTCTCACTATTACCCACATGTCTCACTATTACCCACATGTCTTACTATTACCCACATGTCTTACTATTACCAACGTCTCACTATTACCCACATGTCTAACTCTTACTATTACCCACATGTCTTACTATTACCAACATGTCTTACTATTACCAACGTCTCACTATTACCCACATGTCTTACTCTTACTATTACCCACATGTCTTACTATTACCCACGTGTCTCACTATTACCCACATGTCTTACTATTACCAACGTCTCACTATTACCCACATGTCTCACTACTACCCACATGTCCCACTATTACCCACATGTCTCACTATTACCAACGTCTCACTATTACCCACATGTCTTACTCTTACTATTACCCACATGTCTCACTATTACCCACATGTCTTACTCTTACTATTACCCACATGTCTTACTCTTACTATTACCCACATGTCTTACTCTTACTATTACCCACATGTCTTACTCTTACTATTACCCACATGTCTCACTATTACCCACATGTCTTACTCTTACTATTACCCACATGTCTTACTCTTACTATTACCCACATGTCTTTCTATTACCCACATGTCTCACTATTACCAACGTCTCACAATTACCCACATGTCTTACTATTACCAACGTCTCACTATTACCCACATGTCTCACTATTACCCACATGTCCCACTATTACCCACATGTCTCACTATTACCAACGTCTCACAATTACCCACATGTCTTACTCTTACTATTACCCACATGTCTTACTCTTACTATTACCCACATGTCTTACTATTACCCACATGTCTCACTATTACCCACGTGTCTCACTATTACCCACGTCTCACTATTACCCACATGTCTTACTCTCACTATTACCCACATGTCTCACTATTACCCACATGTCTCACTATTACCCACGTGTCTCACTATTACCAACGTCTCACTATTACCCACATGTCTTACTATTACCCACATGTCTTACTCTTACTATTACCCACATGTCTTACTATTACCCACATGTCTCACTATTACCCACGTGTCTCACTATTACCAACGTCTCACTATTACCCACATGTCTCACTATTACTATTACCCACATGTCTCACTATTACCCACATGTCTCACTATTACCCAAGTGTCTTACTATTACCCACGTGTCTCACTATTACCCACGTGTCTCACTATCACCCACGTGTCTCACTATTACCCACATGTCTTACTCTTACTATTACCCACATGTCTTATTATTACCCACATGTCTCACTATTACCCACGTGTCTCACTATTACCAACGTCTCACTATTACCCACATGTCTCACTACTACCCACATGTCCCACTATTACCCACATGTCCCACTATTACTAACGTCTCACAATTACCCACATGTCTTACTCTTACTATTACCCACATGTCTTACTCTTACTATTACCCACATGTCTTACTATTACCCACGTGTCTCACTATTACCCACATGTCTTACTATTACCAACGTCTCACTATTACCCACATGTCTCACTATTACCCACATGTCCCACTATTACCCACATGTCTCACTATTACCAACGTCTCACAATTACCCACATGTCTTACTCTTACTATTACCCACATGTCTTACTCTTACTATTACCCACATGTCTTACTATTACCCACATGTCTCACTATTACCCACGTGTCTCACTATTACCCACGTCTCACTATTACCCACATGTCTTACTCTTACTATTACCCACATGTCTCACTATTACCCACATGTCTCACTATTACCCACGTGTCTCACTATTACCAACGTCTCACTGTTACCCACATGTCTCACTATTACCCACATGCCTTACTCTTACTATTACCCACATGTCTCACTATTACCCACATGTCTTACTATTACCCACATGTCTTACTATTACCCACATGTCTCACTATTACCCACATGTCTCACTATTACCCACATGTCTCAATATTACCCACATGTCTCACTATTACCAACGTCTCACTATTATACGCGTGTCTCACTATTACCCACATGTCTCACTATTACCAACGTCTCACTATTATACGCGTGTCTCACTATTACCCACATGTCTCACTATTACCAACGTCTCACTATTATACGCGTGTCTCACTATTACCCACGTGTCTCTTTCGAGCTGACCAATGAGGATCGGTTGGTTATAAAGACTGACCCGACTGACTGTGTGTCAACGTACTGTATAAGCATGGATGATCATGCTGTCAACCACATGTCAGCTTGTCGATTCTCGACGACTTTCAGGCCGCAGTGACGTAGTTGGAATATTGGTAACTGTGGATTAAAACAAGCCCAGGCATCACTCGCAAAGGAGCTATAGATGAATAAATACATCAACAACAATCGAAGTATGGTGATTTCCCATTCACCGTTACACAAACAAATACAGTAGAACATGTCCATCCTGCATTGTATTAATCAAGTGAAAATACATTCGTGGGTATATATACTCGAATTACATTAATCGCTTTAAATGATCAATCAGCACGGTAGTGCGCGCGTAAATAGGATAACAATTTTACATTCTAATTTAATCATACGCGCGTTGATATGATAATTATTTTAACCTGTAAAAATTATTGTCATATTAACGCGCGTATGACTAGCTTTCTTGTTACAAAACTGTACTCATGTGGTTACGTGTTTTTTTCAAGCTGTACCATAGATAGTTAACTTAAGACATTGTGTACAGCAGAAAGTTGATGCTGCAGAGGATGCTATGGACAGTAGTTATAAACAATATGTCTGTTATTCTGTTTTTCATCGGAGCAATTTTTTGCAAACAAATATCCACGTATATTTTATTTACATGTGGCTCTTTATCCTTGAGCTCTCATTGTTTCCGATATTTTCTAATAATTTAGAAAAAACGAAATAATGTATCAATGGTGAAAGAGATTAAAATTAAAACATCTAAATGCCCATTAAAGATCTGATGTGAACATAGTTTTGAACAAACCCTCTTGTGATTCCTATATTCAATACGGTTAATGTCAAGTTCTCTAAAGATGAGTTACAAAGGTGTGTCGATAGTTGCACACTTTAAGACCCTCTGATATCACTCCTGTTACACAACCAGTCAGTCGTGACCTGAAGCCTCATCACTCGTGCAACCGCGGAACGGTTGTTCGAAATGACAAACACACCAGCACAGAAGTCCCACTCAATAAATCACATATCTATGGTGGCCGAGAGGGGACATCGCTCTCTCGCCCTTGATTACGGCCGCGAGAAAGTGATAAAGCAATAACACGAGACGGGAAAGCGATTACGTATCGTTTTCTTGTCTGATACTATCGTTTTTTCGTCTCGTGTCCTCACCTTATCGCTTTCTCGCGGCCGTAATAGAAGGCGAGAAAGCGATGTCCCGTCTGGAGCACCATACATATCTAAACACACGCTACTTCACACGAGCTCCGAATCAAGACAATTTGTTAGAATTACGGCTCCAGTTTGACTTCTGGACAATCACAAAGGAGATTTGTCTGACCTTATTTAGACTAATGTATACATACAGACGAGTAATATACTTGTGACATAGCACTGTGTCGGTAAAATGCTTTGAAGATGAAATGTGGTCTTGGACGGGGTAATACATGTATATCAGTAATGTCATACATCACTAAGTTGCGCTTTGGCGTCGCCTATAATGGAAATCTCGTTCAGCTGACAAGATATGAATTGTCACATAGAAACTGTTACATCTTAGTAGGGAATTAGCATAAAGAGGTAGACATGTGTCTTACATGAGACCAGATGACATTCAAGGTCACTCAGTATAACGGAGGCGTTAAAAAAGTTTGGACCCACGACATCTTGTGTTTTTATGATTGGAAACTTTATATGCTGCTGACTGTAGTCCGTCAGCTATACTGTGGGCAGATGTTTTTTTGTAATATCACAGAACAAATTATTTTAAGAATTCAGTTGGTCAATAGTGTATTAACCCTTGACCTGATAAGGTTCTTGTTTACTTAAGAGCAGAGTTGGCCATGTCAGAGGATGTAACCAAAATCTAGGAGCTCCGGCGGGGGGCAAAGTGGTCTTGTTATTGTGTGGTATGAGCTGTGAGGTGTCGGGTTAGCGAAAATCCAATTTTCCCTAATATCAGTAAAGCGAAAACCCAAGTTGGGGTATTTGTCCCACGAAAGCGAGAAATGAGTAATCTTCCGGCCCATAACGAGCTATGACGTAGACCCAAGAGAATAAAGTAAAAAATGAGACCAACGCAAGGCTACAATGATTGGGAAAGTCTAGATGTCCACAGCTCTAGCCTGAAATTAAGAATTGTTCTGTCCTCCTTTTTAATTTTTTAATTTTATTTTGTAGATATGGATAGACCAACCAGGAAAGAAATTGATGGCATATTAATATCACATGTCACATCACACAATAACATATTAGTATTTGATATTACGAAGGGCATGACCAGGTACATGTTCACTGTAGTGATGTACATACTAGTCAACTTGATTGTAATGTTTATTATAGCATAGTGTGGCATCAACGATTACTATATGATATCCTTACTTGTCATCGATGTATTGATATCGAACAATATTATGGACGATAATTCGAAATTCTTATTCGAGCTATAAATAGCTTCAACAGGGACAGTACCGGTGTCAGTAAAAATTTTCATAGTTAAAAATATGTATCTACAAAATATAATCTAAAGGAGCCAAGAACAATATTGTTTTATCAATGCTTACTTCCATGGAAAGAATTGAGGCAATCTGTGCTTGCCAAATCGTTCTAGACTTGAGCTGGATTCCTTTTAAATTTATTCTCTATGGTCTGGGAGACATACAAGGGTGTCAGTATCGCATGGAGAACTGACGTTTGGAAGAATCCAGCTGGGCCCAGCCTGGGTCAGTGTAATCGGATATATTGTGGAGTTTCGGGTTTGGGCTGTTCGCTGAATACAGAATAGAACAAAGGCTCACGAACAAAGGCACAATGTAGAGATTAAAGCATCACTACCTCTGTTTATATCAGATATGTTATTGTGATTTGAAATCTCTTTTTGAACAATTGCGAGTTATTGTTTACTCTGTATTCTTTCGTCATGGTAGAATATATATATTTTCTACGTTGCTTTTTGAATTATCCACAAATAATGAGAACTACAGTGTAAACATCTATCTGGAGATATACAATAATACAACTGAAAGGCATATCTGAAAAATGGGACTAATCGACTAATATTTCTTTCTTAAACACTGTCCATTACAGGCATTCTAATCATTATATTATCCTTTGTATAGTTTAAAAGTTGAGAAATATTGCATTTCAAATCATGGCAAATAGTGTATCTTTCTACATTTTGAATTCATTATAATTTCTGCAATAAAACCTTAACATCAGATAGTGATATATACGAATATGATCTATACTGTGATAAATGAATTATTAATTTTGTATGATGAATTAAATAATTAGAAATATGACAGTACAAACAAATTATTTTAATCTGTTCGTGTGAGTAGCTAACAAGGATCAGTGCAACTCACTAACGTAACCATTTGTGAAAAATCAAATATCAAAATTTTAGGGGTTTGAACATGTGCATTGAATGACAGACAGAAAGCAACGCAATGATTAAATTATGAATCAAATTATTTTACAAATAAAACTAACTATATAGAAAGTACAAGTTTAATTTCTCAATGTTGGAAGGTGTTTAATAATAGTTTTTGTTTGATTGTTTGTTGTTAAACGCCGCACTAAACAATATACCTGCTATATGACGGCGGTTTCTAAATAATCAAGTCTGGGCCAGACAATCCAGTTATTGACATTAAGAGCACCGATCTACGCAATTGGGATATGATGACATGCATCAACCAAGTCAGCGAGTCTGATCACCCGATTACGTTAGTCGCCTTCGTACAAGCATGGGTTTTTTAAGGCCTATTCTAACCCGGAACGGGTATTTTTTTTAATAATAAGGTACAATGAAATTCTGTGTATGTCCATAATAAGTGTGTATAAGTAAACGGATAATATATCCACACACGCCAATTAAACTTAGACTGCATATGGTTCATTGATTAACTCTTTTACAAGTCTATATTTCAAGACATGTATTTGATATTCATAATAACTCGACAAAATGGTACCAGCATCCCAGATACCTATAATACATTTTTGAACATGAAATACATCAATTTATAATTACTTTAAAGTTAAATCATGTATCTAAATAGTAAATTAGAAGGATTAAAAATATACACTTCCGACAATTTTCTAATATTTGTTTCGTTTGGAGAGAGAAGTAGTTAAAGTAGTGACTGGTATCTAATGGGTGCAAACAGGTGTCGAGTCGCTGTCTGAGATGGCTCTAATCTGTAGCTCTAAAGATCACGACATATATATATATATACATATATACTGATGAATTAACGTTGTAATACTACGCAAATATATGTCCAGATGTATACATCAGTTTCATCTCATGATCTTTATTCGTGCGTTTAGCTCTTTTTCTACGAGAGATTATGGGGTGTTACATCACACCAGAAAGCCATGTCCAAATTCAAGTCATAATTTCATGGTCCATCTTGTATGTTGGACACTAATATCGTAATATGGCTGAATATTGATAAACGTGGTATTTACCCGATTACTCACTTAATTATTCCATTTTCTTCATGCACTTTCTACAATCATCTACGATCACTATCTATAAGGAGGTATATCTATATTCATCCAAATGTCCATACATATCTGTCCACATACATATGTATTAAGCAAGTCCCACATTCTTCCTTAAAAGATAAATGCTAAGCATTTCCTCTGTATGTATTTATATATATAAATATCGTTTTTATGTCAACGCTGATGCAGTGAACGTACCATAGACCTGATGCTAGAATAACATCTAATCTCTGAAATGAACATATTTTACAGAAATAAACAGTTGTTAAACAATAGTTATAAAATATAATAAAAAGGAGCCAAGAGACTTTCTTCATTTTGCCAAATTTTGGGCCGTATTGGACATATTTGTTTCGGGGTCTGTATGACAGACAAACCTAATGTTTTTAAGCATAAAGATAAGTAAGTATAGCTGTTGTATATATTCAAATATGTTTGTGATTAACCCGACCTTGAAAAATATTGAAGGGTGAGTGGTAGGTATTTATGTCATTATTTCAAATTAGAATGATAGCACATCAGGAAAGCATGGCACTTTAATATACGTATCCTGTTAGCCCAATAGTGTTTTAAGTAAGAGCAACATGTATATCGAGAGTAAAGGTTTGGTGCGTGACTTATCACAAATTACTGTCAGAAAGTGTGCATATTCTGTTTATCGGCAATAAATGACATAAGGCGATCGATTTACTTCAGAACTAGTATAGATTACTTTAGGTTAGGGGAAAATGTATGTTATTAACAGAACTTTGGATTTCGGCAAGCTTAGTGCTCAGGGGGTTATTTAGCCGGGTTCAAAGGATTCGGGTCCTGGCTTGGGCTTTGTGTTGGACGTGTAGACGGCATTTCCAGGTTTGACGTATCAATGACCAAAATGATGTCTGATGCAATTCTCTATTTTGACTTGTACCGTGTGTTTCGGTGCCTTTTCGGATGATCACTTGGCTTGAATAGAATCCGACCGCGTCATTGCCAGATAAATCCGTTTTATGAACAGGAGGGTTTGAATTTGGTCTTTCCCGCATGATCTCACACTTTTCTTGTCGATTATATGTACCTTTTCTCCCAATACCGATTGTCATTTCGCTCTCACTTTCGGATGCGATTGTTCCGGCATTGCATTTATCTACCTTCCCCAGCTACATCTATTGGGAACAACTCACAAGACACTTCCCTCTAACAAATAACGTCAAATTTACGACGTCCTCAAGTTGCGAGTGCATGTTCGAATCTCATGACGTTATGATAGAATAATATCGTGAAATATATATCGCTTCCTTCTTCTTTGTTCTTTGCGATTTATCGCGTAGCTGTTTTGGTTTTTAAACAAGCATACCATGAAACTGAATAATATGTGCTGTTTACATGTCAAAATTTGCCAAATTGTTACTAAATGTTTGGCCACAGCAAGGCTACGTATTCACAACTTATTGTGGTAGGCACAGTATAACTCATGCTTCTGGACTGAGGGAGGGCCGTATTCCTCCTTGTGGGTCACCTGCTTGGCAATATGGGACGGGAAAACTGCAAGTTGATGGTACAGACAGATAACAGAGATCATTTTACAAATGTGAAACCTCATTCAACAAAGGATGAGGCGAAAGCTGAAACTTGGTGAGATTTACAGAACAAAGGCAGTTATTTCTAGTTTTTTACTGACTCTCGAGGATACATTTAATAAAACAATTAATAATTAATTTTGTGTGTGTGTGTGTGTGTGTGTGTGTGTGTGTGTGTGTGTGTGTGTGTGTGTGTGTGTGACATCCCTTCGTGCACTTGTGCTTCCTACTCAAGTTACTTACGTACAAGATATATATTACGCTGAGGAGAATTTACGATTTAACGTTGATACGTCTAACTGCTGGTCTGGTTTGTTTGTTTGTTGTTCAACGCCGCACTCAGCAATATTCCGGCGGTCTGTAAATGTTCGAGTCTGGACCAGAGAATCCAATGATTGACATCATGAGCATCGACCCACGCAATTGGGATACGATAACATCCATCAACTAAGCTACTGAGAATGCCCCCTCAGAGGACAAACATTCTGTGGTAGCGCGGCGGTGTTGACCAGAGGCTATCAGCAGTATTTCCTGTCCAGGTTATTTAGGTCCGTTGTGTGTTTGCGTGCGTGCGTGCGTGCATGCGTGCGTGCGTGCGTGCGTGCGTGCGTGCGTGCGTGGATATATATGTGTGAGGGAGGGGGTGTGGGGGTGAGAGTGGGGGATAGATGATGGATATAACAACAAGTAAGGTCATCTTGAGCGGGACAGTTTTCGTAGATGGATTAGCATATGAACTATGATTCTCCTTAGGTAGAAAATAAAGATCCACGATGTTCGACCTGGAAGAAGTGTGTAATCAAACCGCACAGCATTGGTCTTTGATTGACTGTAGCGTCAAAAAAACTCATTCATGTACTTGATCTGAATGTTCATCTTAATTGTTATGGATAGTCACGGAGCCGGGATCCAGAGAACAGGGTGTCATTAGATAAAAATGAAGTAATAATAGGATTACCAGAAAAACGGGGTATAACACCCAAGCCAATAAGCTTCGCTCAGGAACACCAGAGTAAGTCAGTACAAGATTGAAAACTGCCCCATAAGTATGTATGACAGGCTAGTCGGGTATTGCTACTTGTATATGTGAAAACAAAGTTATCAAAATGAATAGCAAAACTGATGAAAGTCACCAATAAACGTGTATAAGTGTTATATCGTCACTGCAAAAATAATGAGTGTTTGTTTTTAGTATTAACATTCAAAAACGTGATATCTGTATTAGCGATATTGTCTACGTTCCAGCGGCGCGTAAGCGTTAGGCTTACTATCTCGTAGTATAAATGTTGCAAGAAATTGTATTTCTGAAGACATCACGATACAGATTTTACGATGCATCGCGTCTGCACTAGCGCTCAATAACAGCCTTGTGATTGGGTGTTTCAGTAGTTTAAATTGCTGCTCTTGATATTGTTGATTAAACTTTGATACTATGAACAATATAAGGTAATATGAGAGTATGACTTTAGAACGGTAACATGCGTTAATGTATATCTGATCTATATACAGGATGACATAAATAGAACAATGCGTAGTACGTCCAGATTAGTGTATAGACAAAATCTAATAATTAAATTCAACAACTCTCCTTTTTAAGTCTTTTTTCCTGACTTAAAAGTAAATGAAAGAACACAATCGTCCGGAATACAATGTATAATTCTGGTGTACTTCCATGTGACTGTATAGCATACAATAAGCTTATGGGTCCCGTTTGGATCGGTTTGGGTGGCAGCTTAGATATCCATAAAATAGGTTCATCTCGGAATCTCCCATATAACTGGGGCTCCTCTTCAATTTCAATGGAGTTACTTGTTTTTTTTCAAAACTATACAGTTTTAGCATTAGTCTGAATAGACATCACCAGTTTGGAATTTGAAACTAATCTTTTTAAAAGCCGGTTGATATTCGTTTGCGTATTTGACGATTATATAACTTTCGAAAGTAAAAACGTTTTCCTATTCTCAGACGTTCCCGAGCCTTGCGCTTTTCTAATTATTTTGACTAAAATTATTACCGTTATCATTGTATTAGTTAATGGGAAACGCGTGCGGATCAAGTACGTGCAATAAATTAAAGCGACATTGTACGATTCCGAACTTATCACGAGACTGTGTTTATGAATCATTGTCAGATAGTGGTGACATAGTGGAAACAATACGCGAAATCGCGCATGCACAGAGCGGAAAATTTGGACAAGGCATTAAGCAATCCGCATGCGCAGAACGATTGATTTCAGTACTTCCGCTAAGCGCTTCGAGTACAGCGTCAAACTCGGGCCTGTAATCTAACACGCGAGAATTGACCAATGAAATCTGAGAAGTAGGAATACCGGTAGACGCTGTTGCTTAATTGGCAATGCCAATCAAGACAGAGAGGAGCTTGATGATATCGTTCTCTCCCAGTAAATTCCGATGTCAAATAACGGCGTTATTTGGACGGAAAAACGATGGTTTAAAAGCGTCCAAATAACGTCGTTTTTCCGTACAATGACCATATACGGGAAAAAAAGACGCTTTCGTGTTTGCAGTGTAACTCGTAATAGCCACTGGTCGCGCACCGATCGAGTGCAGAAGTTCCAGCCTAGTTCGGCAATTGTAGAAACTGGACTTTTACAGTCAGTTAACGCCCTTCTCTCGGAAAGATACAAGAGGCCTACGTCTTTTCTTTTTCAATTATAATTGACAGACAAAGTTAGTTATCAAGCATTAATTTCAACAGCTATTGTCGAGATCAGCAGACCCCTGTATTTGTCAGAGTTGCATAGTTGCCTCCCTTAAACGTGCGGGATGCGCTGATCCTGTGTTTGGACACCAGATTTGCCCAGACTTCAGCTGACCTGCTCCTTGTTTTATCAGCACTTTATAGTGCAGGTTTGTAAGTGTAGGGTGAAACACTCCTCCGAGGTTGTGGTTGAAAATGTAAAACCACGAGGGAGGGAAATGCCCGGGGTCCGAAGACCCGAGGACTTTCCCGAGCTCGGGGGTTTACATTTCAACCCAAACCGAGTGTTTTATCAAACAATGCAAGATATTTCAGAAACATAACAAAACATCGCGATACCTTCTAGTGAAATAATACACTGTGTTGTGTATAAAGGTAATTCGATCGAAGCGTGCGAAAGGGGGACCATAATTAAAAGTTCCATTCCTTGTCTTCGATTTTAGAACATTGGACGTTAACAGTTTCTCCTCAACTCATCAGGTCTTACTGGGAAAAAGTGAAACCTCATACCCGTGATGAAGTCTTACGAGGAAAAAGTGAAACCTCATACCCGTGATGAGGTCTTACCAGGAAAAAGTGAAACCTCATACCCGCGATGAGGTCTTACCAGGAAAAGGTAGAACCCCATACCCGGGATGAAGTCTTACCAGGAAAAAGTGAAACCTCATACCCGCGATGAGGTCTTACCAGGAAAAAGTAAAACATCATACCCAGGATGAAATCTTACCACGAAAAAGTATAACTTAATACCCGTGGTGATCATAGACCATAATGCAAAGTTCCATTCCTAGCTTGTCTTCGATTTTATAATACTGGACGTTAACAGTTTCTACTCAACTCATCAGCTCTTACTGGGAAAAAGTGAAACCTTATACCCGTGATGAAATCCTACCAGGAAAAAGTAAAACCTCATACACGGGATGAGGTCCTACCAGGAAAAAGTAAAACCTCATACCCGGGATGAAGTCTTACCAGGAAAAAGTAAAACCTCATACCCGGGATGAAGTCTTACCAGGAAAAAGTAAAACCTCATACCCAGGATGAAATCTTAACACGAAAAAGTATAACTTTATACCCGTGGTGATCAAAGTTCCATTCCTTGTCTTCGATTTTATAACACTGGACGTTAACAGTTTCTACTCAACTCATCAGCTCTTACTGGGAAAAAGTAAAACCTCACACCCGGGATGAAGTCTCACGAGGAAAAAGTAAAACCTCATACTCGGGAGGAGGTCTTACCAGGAAAAAGTAAAACCTCCCAAGACGTGATAACGAGATAGGAATATACTTACAATACAATAGGCAAAAGTGGCAGGAGCATTATAATTAAGATGGCATTTGGTTGCTCGAGTTTGACTTTGTCTACCATAATTATAAAAATGACCGCCACTTCCTATGGATGTATTGTCCTTCATCTTCGCCCTAGGACCGCCTCCGTGGTCTAGGGGTTCGAGCCCCGGTCGCGTCATACCAAAAGACGTTGAAAGATGGTACTTGTAACCCTGTCTGGCGCTCGGCATTAAGGGGCTGTTCGGATCGGAGTATACTGTGTCTGAGCGGGGTATTCATGTTAAACTGCGGCATGGTATCTCAGTGAGGTAGCGCTATAAACTGGCTTCAGTCCGGACAAGTACAAGCAGCCACACACACACACATACTCTCACATACTCTCACACACACACACACACACACACACACACACACACACACACACACACACACACACACACACACACACACACGTGCATGCATGCACGTCGCTATATGAGATCAATAATCTTGGACACGACGTTAAAACCAATTTTACCTCACCTCACCTCACCTCACCTCACCTCACCTCACCTCACCTCACCTCACCTCACCTCACCTCACCTCACCTTCCCCCCTAGAACATAGTCCAAACAGAGAATGACTTTCATGTTCAACAAGCCGAACATACCAAACACATTTCAGGATATGAAATAAACAGAAACGCAAGCCACATATTTACCCGTGCCGTATAGTTGCTAGGCGCTGTATACGCAAGTCAATGCATTATGTAACAGGTACATCTTTTCCACATCCGCTCCTCTGTCTATTTAAAAACGAGTTATACGAAGCAGTCGTGTTACAACAACACACAGATGAATTTGTCATGTCTGTAAAACACGTCTGAAACCTGACCTGTCTTACGAATAACCGGAGGGTATGTGCATTCATCATCATGTGACTACGCGACGTCGCCTGGGACAAGACGAACACGCACGAAGTACCTCCGCCTCCACGATCCGCTAGCAGTACACCATCAACAAAGTCGTGTTGTGTGAAAGTATGTGGGAAAACCTAAACTTGTTGTTTCTGGTCAGCCTGGTCGGGGTGAGTTGTTATAAGGTGTCGCTAACGAAACAGTCCACCCTGTACATACCGTCCTCCTATGGAATAGATGGAGCTGCTCTCTACACACTCTTCAGTGGTCTTGAGCAGATGGCGTTTGACTCTGACAACAGGCTTGTCTACATGGCCGGTAAGTGTGAACTGGTTAACGTCCTTGTCTTGGCAAGCCGAAGACTCTGCATCAAAAGCCTCCCTTGAGGTCATTTAGGAGATAAACATACATGTTTTCAACGTAGAGCTAGGTTACCTGTAGATTTAACCGCGCTAAATTGAATTTGAAACCGAATTTGTTTTTGCGTAAATGTGGGATAAGCTGTGTACACTGGTAGGCTCGCATACTTGTCGACATGTGCGCAGTCACGTATGGGGACACATTAACCTGACGTGAAAGGGTTTCCTAACTGCATCCTGCACGACAACTGTGTGAGAATAATATGTAGACTCAAGTCCATATCAGATTATATGTATTCATGATTTGTCATTTGCCATCACTGACCGAAGTGGCTATCACTCACTGGCCTGCTAGCCTACACGATACTTTACCTGCCTGCTAGCCTACGGTTTAATTACCCATTGTCCTAATTACACGATCTGAGTCATTCTCTCATACATATACATTCATTAATATTAAGTAGAATCCCTGTTTGGAAATTGGCGCTTGAGCGTGGAAACTATCAACTGTATGACAAGAGGGATGACCTCAACTTTCCAGACCGCCTCCGTGGTCTGGTGGTAGAACGTCCGCCCGGAGAGCGGAAGGTCCGGGGTTCGATCCCCGCCCGCGTCATACCAAAAGACGTTAAAAAATGGTACTTGTTGTTACCCTGTCTGGCGCTCGGCATTTGAGGCTAAAACAAGGGCTGGTCGGCTCGGAGTCAGTATACTGTGTCTGAGTGGGGTATTCATGTTAAACTGCGGCATGGTATCTCAGTGAGCTGGCACTATAAATCGGCATCAGTCCGGACTAGTACAAGCAGCCACACAAACATACGTGCATGCACGTCGCTATATATATATCTTGGAAGTGACGATAAACCCCATTTCACCTCACCTCACCTCAACTTTCCACTTGTCAACTTTACCTTTTATGTCGAGCAATATCCCAGCAGCTCAAACATTTTGTGTCATTTCACAACTTTGTTGGTACAATCAAGGATGGTCTTTCCACCAAGATTTCAAAGAATGTCATACGACTCTTGCACGAAGGTTTTTGATCAGGGTTACAACAATTTAAGCCCATGGTAAATCTTCCAAAGGTCTCATGGTAGAAATGTGGACGACATTCTAGTGAACAATTGATTTGCCTTTGCATGTGTGTTTCACGGGTGCCACAGCTTGGTCAGGAGTTCTTCGCGAACACCTGGTGTCATCACTATATAATTGTGATTCATAAACACATGCTTAAGATAAAGTCGGAATCGTACATTGGACTCAAGAAGAGAGATGGTATTTCTTATGAAATAGTTTTCTCTCTTGTTATTGGCATACCATAAATCAAACATACATTCCTTTGCTCTCGTCATATTTACAAGAAACTTGATGTGCTTCTCATTTCTGATACAGTTTTGGGACATCAGAAACGAATAAATATTTTAACGAAGTATTGTAATAATTATTCTTAAACTGTAAATTTGGATTTTGGGAGTATCCTTTAAAGGTGTGATGAGTGGTATGTGACAAATATCGTCTTATAAGTATTTGGATGTTTGGAACACTCATATTACCAACGCTGCTACACAGTCTTAAAAACTCTTGTAAGCCTTGAACCTGTTCCGGTGCGGTCGGGTAGCCCAGTGGTTAAAACGTTAGCTCGTCACGCCGAAGACCCGGGTTCGATTCCCGACATGGGTACAATGTGTGAAGCCCATTGCTGGTGTCCCCCGCCGTGATATTGCTGGAATATTGCTAAAAGCGGCGTAAAACCATACTCACTCACTCACTTGAACCTGTTCCACATAGTTTGTTCTCAGAATATTTGACACTAAAGTTTTGTCTGTTCTTATATATAGCTCTGAAATCTGGGGTATTGACTAAAAGGAAATTGAATCTGTACACTTGCTAGACTGCAACCATTTCTAAGGGTTAAAGGTACTACACCAGAATATGGGAGAATCCCCTTTACATGTTGGCTTTTACACGATGTCTTAGCTACTGGTGTTAATTATATAATAAAAAAGCCTGAATAGTTTCCTAGAAAATGTTATAATATGCTGTACCAAGCTTAGACAAATGACGAGTGTAGCTGGGCTTCAAAAAGATTAAGGTTGTACAGTAAAAGCATGGTTTTGGATATATTGGAAAAAAAAGAAGTTGGCTTTCGAGAGTAATTTTTATCGGAATTTGCCTCACGTTTACATTTTTTTACAAGACTGGCTCTCTTCACTCACAGATAGCTCTAAACTGTTTACTCACGCACTGTTCAACCCTGAATTTGTTGTAGAGCCTTATATTGCTCTGATATCGATTAATAAATTTCGATATGTATGAGCTCAATTTCGCTGTAGCCCTCATACTCACACATAGTCATGTTCATGTTTTGTACCATGTCCCCTATGTACAAGAAATCATCTTCTTCTTCTACTCTTCGTATCGAGACGGGACAGTATCACTTAACACCAAGAGAGCAAAGATTAGATCACGTTTGTAAACAGGGTTACATTTAAAGTGAATATCAGTTTTTATTAGTGTGTCAAATGTGTAATTTTCGAAAACAGTCTGTACCTTCGAAATACTTTATCCTACCCTTGAATATACTCATGTCTTTGAAAAATCAATGTCTTATAAGAAATGTCGCTGAATACATTTCATCATATATATCATGCGATGCGCTTGATAATGTCCTTGCTAATAGAATCCACCAAAGACTAACATCTGTATTTACAACCTAGAGTTTATTCAAGCTGCATTACTTATCTTGTAGGGGTTTCACGATAAATCGATATATTGCTATTGGTAAGCACTTAAAAGTCAGTAATCGATTGTTAAATCAGTTTCCGATCAATAGTATCGATTTCAGTTAGGAATATCGATAGTTTCGATTGTATTTACCATATCAATAAAATACATGCAATGCTGTTCAAATTTGTTTTAC
Source organism: Haliotis rufescens (assembly GCF_023055435.1). Lineage (NCBI taxonomy): Eukaryota > Metazoa > Mollusca > Gastropoda > Lepetellida > Haliotidae > Haliotis > Haliotis rufescens. The sequence continues at coordinate 6,809,200 of NW_025963857.1, forward strand.
TTTTGACTCTGAGTGGTAGTAAAGTACACATGGTAATGTGTAAGTTATTAGGGTAAAGAAAAAACTTTACTTTTTATCTGTTGTTATAGTTATCACATTCAAAGGAAACTTCAGTTCCAAGGTTTAATTCAACTCTTAAATCCATCGAAAATGATACGCGGAAAACTATCGATATTTATCGCAATAGTTGCTTGCAATATCAATAGTTATCGCAATAGTTGGTTGCTTGCAATATCAATAGTTATCGCAATAGTTGGTTGCTTGCAATATCAATAGTTATCGCAATAGTTGGTTGCTTGCAATATCAATAGTTATCGCAATAGTTGGTTGCTTGCAATATCAATAGTTATCGCAATAGTGATTTCCAGACCAATAGTCACCCCTACTATATTGCGTATGGGCCAGGAGCGTCCGATGTACCGATGACCCACATATATGCAAATAAATAAACATTATATAAACACACGTGATTGGGGTGTGACGCACGGACCTGCGACGAGTGTACCTTGAAATCAAACACTGTGTAACCAATGGCGAAGTCTTAAGTGCTGCTATAAAAGACAATCACAGCAAGTGCACTTCATAGCGGGACAATCCAGAGAAAGCTGTAAAATCGTCTTCCGACCATTACACCCTGCTCTCAACCAAACAGCATGAAAATATTTTTGTTATCGCTTTTTTGTGTTTGGTCACATTTGGATGTCGATGGGTTCGAAGTCAAATTAAGGAAGCAGTCAACGATATATGTGCCTTATTCTTATATCAACGGCAGTGCCCACTATGGCCTTTTGACAGCACCAGCAGAACAAACCACTTACGACTACATCGACAAAGTAGTGTATACAGTTGGTAAGTATAACCGCGTTTAGGTAAATATACACTGTGTGTTTCATGACCATATATACTAAAATTGCAATATAAAGAAATATTCTTACTTGTAGGGACGGTCGGGTAGCCTAGTGGTTAAAGCGTTCGCTCGTCACGCCGAAGACCCGGGTTAGATTCCCGACATGGGTACAATGTGTGATATTGCCAGAATATTGCTAAAACCATACTCACTCACTCTTACTTGTAAACATCTTTCAATTTCTACCGTAAGTGATTGTGATGTATATATTCTAAATGATTAGATGTCGGTATTTGAGTTTATATGGGTTGGTTCCACGGCAACTTTAATGGTAATTTACTGTTTTTTACTATTCCTGTTTCTTTACTCAAGGATGTATGTTGACTAAATCGCTGATCTTTATTCTGCTTAAAATCCTTTAATCAAGTCGCTATCGATGAAATAAATGTTCGTGGGATCGATTAATAGCTCGCGTCCATACCTGTGCGCGTGGTAAGACCTGCAGTCTGAAAGCAGTTTATAGCGTTAAGCTGACATGTTGTATACACAAACACACTGCTCAAGACACGCCCACCCAAGTTGTTTATTTAAGTGTCACTTTCTGTAGAGTTATATGATGCAGATTGCATTCTTCTTGTAATTAAAAATACAGTAAATAGCTAAATGTGCAGAAGCCACCAGGAGGTTATGAGAGACTAGTAAAATCAATGGAAACAGATTGGTATAAATATTATTAAAATGCATACAATTCAGTACAATACAGTACAATACAGTTCAATACAGTACAATAGCACGTGTTCCCGCACGATCATACTTGCACATGATCTATCACAAACACACGTAAACACACGCATCCACGCACACAAACGTGCACACACACATAATACTATCAGTTTCAACATATACTATACTCTAACATATATTCCAACAGGAACAATAATATGTGTATGCAAAAAGGTCAAGACAACATTTTGCGTCGTTGATACATGGTTATAGCGGTGTTACAAAGTTTATGAATACTGCCTGGCGTATTTATGAGGAGCATAAACTTTTCGACTTGTAAGGAGTTGTTAAAAGATGAGATCATGTCATTCAATTGTATTTCCGTTAACATACAAGAGCGTAAGTCAGTGCATATATCACATTTTATGAGGAGTGTATTTCATTTTCTACTTCATCTGGGCAGAAAGGACACCCCCTGTCGTTGAGGGGTACTGGGATCGACTGTTCCGAATTTATTTGGTTCCGAATCTATATTTAGTTGCAGGCTGCCGCAACGAAATTGAGCAAATATCTGTCTTTTTTTCGAGGAATAAGTTTACTTTGCACGTGGGCTTCTGGTTTCAAGCCTTTCTTTGTGAGGCTATATGTCCGGAGTTTGTTACCGTTGGGGTTACCTTGGCCATTCCACAATTCACAGAACCAATTTCTTTCATCTAGCATTCGGCAAGATCTGGACTCAATTGACATGAAACGGCAATGAACAATTTCTCCAAATCATGCCCGTTCATCACGACAGCGTCCCGATCCGCAGGACACTGTCCAGACAACACATGACATTGTCACGATTTTGATCCGATACAGCAGAATCTGTCACGACATAGTCACGGTGATAATCCGATGAGACAAAATCGGCTGAGTTTCCCGAATGTTACGGGACGCACCATACTGTCGGGAGTGCTTGGCAGACCTCTCTGGCCCATTCCCGATCCTTAGGACTCTGTTACGAACGTAAACGACTGCGTTCAGACACATTCGTCACCACTCGCCCCTTTCCGTAACCTGCAAGAAGGCTCGTCCCCCTCTCGGTGAATGTTATGTGCGAAAATACGACAAACCAATCAGAGTGCGCGTATGATTTCAAGTACTTCGTCAAAGAATCCCTCAGAAATAATTTTTGATTTTACATATGTCTTGCATCTAAAAATATACCAAAGACACAGTTAAATGTGTTCAATCGTATTGTATAATTCCGCACGTCCCGATGTGCTTTAAAAGGCATCTGAAATATATATAATATAATGGGAAATATATGTGAACCATTACGCAACGAATTGACAATTGTTTTAGTTATGCCCGTTTGCGCTAAGACGGAACCCGGTCGCAAAAATGGCCACGAGAGGGGCACGAGTCGCTATTCGGCTTGTCCCGGAATAACACGAGTTGGTCGCGAATGCGTTCAGACAATCATAGGACATTCCAGATCATTGAGGATAGTAATCCGACTTTTTCACTGTTCAAACGGGAGCCATAATCGATACTGTGTGAACGCAGCCTACGTAAGATTCAACTCAATGCAAACAAAATTCCGTGCGTAAACTAACACGTGGTGTCACACATGCTGTCACGCGTGTTCTCACTCTTGGCTCACGACTTCACTCCAACACGGAAGCGCATGGTTATCGACTGTAACATAATCGTTGGGGCATAACTCAACATTGACATCTTTACGAAGCCTATAAAGCTCGCCCCGGAACGTCTGTCTGTCTGTCTGATTGTTGTTTAACGCCGCACTTAGCAATATTCCAGGTATATGAAGGCGGTCTGAAAATAATTGAGTGGACCAGACAATCCAGTGGTTGGCATCATCAGTATCGATCCACGCAATTGGGATCGATAACATGCATCATCCAAGTCAGTGAGCCTGACCACCCGATCCCGTTAGTCGCCTCTTACGACAAGCATAGTCGCTTTTTACAGCAAACATGGGTTACTGAAGACCTATTCTACCCAGGATCTTCACGGGCCCTACGCAATTGGGATACGATCACATGCATCAACCAAGTCGGCGAGCCTGACTACCCGATCCCGTTAGTCGCCTCTTAAGACAAGCATATATCTTGTATGGTCTAATGTACTCGCATTTAAATGTCTGATAACAACTACCTTGTTAAAAGAATTGAAATGCCTGTCTGAATTTATATCGACTGTATTTAATGCCTTGAAATCCAAACACAAATCTACACAGCCATTCTGATGTACATATATTATTTATCCGCACTTTGTTTTGCTCTGGTACAACCGTTGGTGGTTTATGGAGAAATATAATGATTCTGAATCTGAATCTGAATAACAAGCATTGGGTGGTGAGAAAACTCAGCCGTGGCATTTGTGATTTTAAGGCATCTGAGAAATGAGTGAGTGTGTGAGTTGGGTTTAACGCCGCTTTTAACATTATTCCAGTTATATCACGGCGTGTCAGATTAATGTGGGAGGAAAGCCCCAAGTGATGCAGGTCTCAGACGTTTACCACTTCGGTGAAACACACGAGCACGGGTATGGTGCTGACAACCTAGAAACATAATCTGGGCGAACCCACAATCATAGTTTTCTGGCGTGCCCAAGGAGCGCAACTCTGCACAGCAAATCGCGGCGCCTTAGACCACTGGGCCACTACCTCTACTCCAGACCTTAATCTCTCCTTTAGGTCAGTTCATAATGCCAGACAGGTAAATGCCGCGTGTTGTTTTAACTAATTGTAGGGGAAATGGGTTGTAGGGGAAATGGGATGTAGGGGTTTTGGGAGATAACCGCGCTGACTGCTAATTGTAGGAAACAATGTTTGTGAAGTGTTACTCAACCTACTTCATGGTCTAATACATAGTCGAAACTTGATCACGCTATGGTGTTGTGTTAACGCACACCCCGGTGCAGTGACGAGTCTTTCAGCCTTACACACCTGTTGCTAACTTGCATTTCACGTGATCGGATCTACTGTAAACACACGTGTTTATTCTAAAATCGGCGCAGTCATCTCTGCACTCGTAAAACGTGTAAAAGAACTTATCGCTGTCTGTCTGTAGAGCTTCGATGTCTGCACATTGTAACTAACTGAAAACAAAGGATAAATAACTGAAAACAAAGGATAAATAACTGGAAACAAAGGATAACTAACTGGAAACAAAGGATAAATAACTGGAAACAAAGGATAAATAACGGATAAATAACTGGAAACAAAGGATAAATAACTGGAAACAAAGGATAAATAACTGGAAACAAAAGATAAATAACTGGAAACAAAGGATAAATAACTGGAAACAAGGATAAATAGCTTTTCGTTTTTCATGATATTTTCTCAATAAAAGTTTCATTTCATGACATATGTTTATATGTATATGTGTAGAGTTTATATGAAATAGATGAAAAACATGTGTAATTTGTTAAATGGTCAATATAAAATGGGACGAATCACAACATTTCGCTGGCCTTTGGCAGAGGTACCAGGTTCGCTGCAAGGAACTCAGTCCCATATGCTGGTCGTACGGATGATTGCGCGTCTTCTTACCCCGCTTGCGCTGATCGCCGCTCACAATATCGATCACAGGATTGTCTGGTCCAGATTCAATTATTTACAGGCCACCGTCAAATATTTGAAACATTGCTCAGTACGGTGTTAAATAAACACACACATTTGACAAAAATAGTTTACAAAAAACCTTCTGTGTACTCAATCGTGGTCGGCGAGTACAATGTGTGAATCCCATTGCCGTGATGTGAATGGTGAACCTTACTCACTCACTCACTCACTCACTCACTCACTCACTCACTCGATCGACCCGTGAAGATCTGGGGAAGAATAGGTCTTCAGCAACCAATGCTTGCCGTAAGAGGCGTCTATGCTGGTCGTAAGAGGCGACTAACGATATCGGGAGGTCAGCCTTGCTGACTTGGTTGATGCATGACATCGTATCCTAATTGCGTGGATCGATGCTCATGATGTCAATCACTGGATTGTCTGGTCCGGATTCGATTTTTTGCAGACCGCCGTCATATAGCTGGAATATTGCTGAATGCGGCGTTAAACAACAAACAAACACAACACTCACTCGATCCAGGGTTAAAAAGTCCTGAATCTCAAGTGACTCGTCTCAACCTTTCCTGACAGGCGGGACACTGCTCCATGCCATCGATGTGTCTGACCCAGACAACATGACAATCGTAGCCCACGTGGAGATGGCAGGAGTTGACTTCACGGACGTGGAGGTCTGTGGGGGTCACGTGTTCACGGCAATTGACGACAAGGCAAACAGAACCAATGGCCGGGTCATCATCTATTCCGCCTACAACGCCACATCAATGTCGATACCAGAGGTTCTCCAGATTCCAGGTGAGGAACTCCATTTACTCGACACATCATTTATCTCGAAATACGGAAAACTCGATATTGTCTCGGTAAGTCCGAATTTTTTACTTTTTTATTGTTTTTTATTTATTTGTTATTATAATTTTCGTTGCTTGATGAAATACTACTTATTTTAACAATTTAAAAAAATACTCTTTAAAAGAGCTTTAAGTGTGAAGCTTAATTGCGGCCCGAAATATACACCCTTCCACATTTCCACAGTACTCTAGGTTTTTCTAAGAGGTGCTCCGGTCGTTCCTTCAGTGAAGAGAGACCGCTATGACTGACATAACGAAAGCTACTATAGGGGAAGCCTCAACTCGTATACTCCCATGTTTTACGGGGCGGTCGGGTAGCCGAGTGGTTAAAGCGTTCGCTCGTCACGCCGAAGACCCGGGTTCGATTCCCGACATGGGTACAATGTGTGAAGCCTATTTCTGGTGTCCCCCGCCAAGATATTGCTGGAATATTACTAAAAGTGGCGTAAAACCTTACTCACTCACTCACTCACTACTCCCATGTTTACAGTGGGTGCTGTCCCCGACATGATAAAGCCTACCAAGGACTGCTCCCAGCTGATCGTGGCGGTGGAGGGGGAGGCGTACGAGAACCCCCCAAACCAGATCACTGATCCACAGGGTCTCGTCGTCATCATCAACTTCCCCAACACCATCAACAGCAGCTACACCAAGACATCGCTGGATTTCACAAAATTTAATGACAGGTGAGATCAGAGTTTACTGTATGTTATTTCCAAATAACTACATTTTCGTAATGTTCATTGTAATTCCTGCATTGTGATTAGCTGAATTGGTCACGTGTTCCCAATGAATGTAAAAAACCTAAGCTACGCCCACAGAAACGGACTACTTTTATTACTACGAAATTTTGGGGAATCCCAATATTTCAGTCGAGGGAATTTCTTTTCTGTTCAACCCGTGAAGATTCCGGGGTAGAATAGGTCTTCAGCAACCCATGCTTGCCGTAAAAGGTGACTACCCTTGTCGTAAAAGGCGACTAACGGGATCGGGTGGTCAGGCTCGCTGACTTGGTTGATACATGTAATCGATTCCAATTGCGTGGATCGATGCTCATGATATCAATTACTGGATTGTCTGGTCCAGACTCGATTATTTACAGACCGCCGTCATACAGCTGGAATATTGCTGAGTCAGCGTTAAACAACAAACCAACCAACCAACCAACCCTTTCTGTTCACGTGTATCGTCATGCAAGGGAAATTAGGCGAAATTCATGCACGTTCATTGTCCAAACCACCCTTTGAGATCGACAGCCTGATTCATGTCACGCCACAGTATGTATTCCTACACCTGGAATGTTTATCGATCTTGTCAGTATCGTTTACTTTGATATATACAACTGTCGTTGGTTAAACTATTGTAGATGACACATGTTTTCGTAGTCGAATTTAATTATAAGGATTGACTGAATTCTTTTCGGTTCATTGAGGTATGAATCGAAAAACCGATGTGCAAACGTTTATAAGAATCGACTGTATCGGTTTTTCGATTCATACCTCAATGAACCGAAAACGATCCAAAGCCATTTCCTTAATTGAAATACTATACAAATTGTATGATGATCCATCGTAAATCGTACAATGATTCGTTACTCGGAAGATTTATTTATCCACACGATTTCTCTGGGAACGGTACCATCCGGATAAACGAGGTTGCTACAAGACAAAAAAAACACATGTTTTGTGATGCTCCAGAGTGACAGAGCTCCGTCCGTCCGGCGTCCGTCACGTGTATCAGGAGAACGGCAACCCCTTCTCCAACGACGTGGAACCTGAGTACGTGGCCCTTAACGCTGACGAGACCATAGCATACGTCGTTCTGCAGGTAAATGTGACGGACTACTTTTGTACAGCGCATGGATATGTGTATTTTAGATATTCTCTTTGTTCATTGGTCAGTTCACGCCGTCACACAATGTAACACTACGCTATCAGAACTACAGATTGACATCATCCCTTTCTAAAGTTTGGATCGGTCACACACGTGTTGTCACTGTGGGGATTCCATAGTTTTAAGAGCCTGCCAAAATGAGGAATCGTTACTCATGTCATTAACCACGTATTTGTCTGGTACTAAAACGATAAGGTATTGTGACCGCGACAGATACATAGCTTACATATGTGATCTTCCCTTTCAAGCTCAGTGGTAAAACAAACATGACAAACCTGCTTTTTTGTCCTGTCGATTAACGCCGCACTCAACAATATCCCAGGACCAGATAATCCGTTGATTAATATTACGAGCAACGACCCCTTCTTCACCCCCCTTGTCAGGGAAAATGACGCAATGAACCAAGTCGCCGAACCTGATCACCCGATGCCTTAGGTCTCCCCTTTCGACCAGGAATACCAACGGCAGTCTCCTGTTCTATGTCCCTTTCTAAATTGCTGTTTTTAATTCTCATTCTTCAGGAAAACAACGCAGTGGCAACAGTGGATCTCGTCAACCAAAACATCACAGGCGTGCATGGACTCGGCTTCAAGGACTGGAGCAAGCTCACGCTTGACCCCTCTGACAAAGACCGAGGTAGGCGTGTGTGAGTGAGTGTTTACGCCGGTTTCAGCAATATGCCAACAATATCACGGCGGGGGAAACCAGAAATCGGCTTCACACGCTTTACCTATGTGGAGAGTCGAACCGGGGTCTCCGGCGTGACTACGAACATTTTAACACTTGTCAACCCCATCTCTCCCGATGTAGGACAACACATGTGGACTGATCCTGAGGTACTCTGTTCTGTTCATTGTTTATGATATATTGTTCTTTATGTCAGTAGCTGAGGGTCGTTCCTTTGAGTTATGTACGCTGCAGGATTTAACCACTTACCTCCCAGATCTTTACTTCATTGCATCGAAGAATATTTTAAAAGAAAAACTTCCATGTTCGAAAACAACATCGGTAGCAGGCCGCCATCTTGTTTTCCTAAACTGGTTCCGGTTATGTATTCTAAGGTTTTGGTCGATTAAATGAATGAGGGGATGCAAACACCGCACTCCCGTAACATAGAGTACTGATGCTACTTGAAACCATACCTTAATTTGTTTCCCTTTACCAATCTGAGATCACTGCAGCTGTGTGCATAGCAGGTGCCTTCCGTCACCCCTACTCTGTAATGGGTATGTACCAATCACGTTTGTCCCATTTGAGAGCACGAAGTGTATTGAAGAGATCTTCCTAGCCCCTACTCTGTAATGGGTATGTACCAGTCCGTTTTGTCTCATCTGAGAGCACGAAGTGTATTGTAGATGCCCCGACACCCCTACTCTGTAATGGGTATGTACCAGTCCGTTTTGTCCAATCTGAGAGCACGAAGTGTATTGTAGAGACCTGCCTACACCCCTACTCTGTAATGGGTATGTACCAGTCCCATCTGAGAGCACTGCGGATGTGTATATTGCAGGTGCGTTCCAATACCCCTACTCTGTAATGGGTATGTACCTGACCGACTCAGCAGTGTACTTCCGCTTCAAGGGCGTTGATTATCTTCTGATGGCAAACGAAGGGGACGCAAAGGATTATAAATTTGGTACCTACAAGTGGAGCGAGGAAGAGAAAGCTGGCAAGCTCAGCGAAAGCAGTAAGTCACTGATATCGTATATAGTCGATATAAATATGTATAAAGTCGTAAATATAAAACGTCAACGTCACAGAATAACCAGTCTCGATTATCCACCGAAACAGATGCCATTGAGCGTAAAGGGCAAAATAGCGTCGAAGATCTTATGAATGGATCTGTAGTGACACCAGGTGTTCGCGAAAAGGGTATACTAAGCATGTCCTGACCTACCTAAAATCATTGTTTACTCGACCCGTGAAGATCCGGGGTAGAATAGGTCTTTAGTAACCAATGCTTGCCGTATAAGGCGACTATACTTGTCGTAAGAGGTGACTAACGGGATCGGGTGGCCAGGCTGGCTGACTTGGTTGATTCATGTCATCGTATCCCAATTGCTTGGATCGATGCTCATGGTGTCAATCACTGGATTGTCTGGTCCAGACTTGATTATTTACATACCACCGGCACTCGGCTGGGATATTGCGGAGTGCGGCGTTAAACAACAAACAAACATTTTTTACTCCGTGTTGATGTTACATTTCGTGATGGCTTATGACACCCTGCCTCATAGTAGACCAGATTGTGGCTGTGGAGTGAGCGAGTTGGATTTGACGCCGCTTTTAAAAGTATTCCAGTCATATCACGGCGTTTCAGCTTAATGTCGGAGCAAAGCGCGAAGTGACGCATGTCTCAGACGTTTACTACTTCGGTGAAACCCACGAGCACGGGTATGGTGCTGACAACCCTAGAAACATAATCGGGGCGAACCGAGATTCGAACCCACCATCATAGGTTTCTGTCGTGCTCAAGGGACGCAACTCTGCACATCGAATTGCGGAGCCTTAGACGACTGGGCCATCCATGGCCCCGGCTGCTGACTGAGAATTTAAATATATAGACATTACGTTATTACCGCAACCATTAATAAAGTGTTGATAATAGAGAGCTAATTGCATTGGTGGGTGTATCCTCCATGTTTTCTTTACGCCAGGCAATAATCTCTTTGTATCCCACATGCCCGAAGGTGTCAAAAGGTGACAATATCGTGTTTTATCCCCGACTTGACTAGTCACATACGTGATATTTGTTCTAGTACTGCCTACCCTGGATGCCACCACAAGGGATCAGCTGACACGTGACACTCTCTTAGGTAAGAACCCTTTGTGGATTCGGGTTTGGTTAGTGACTTTCCGTTATATGACGACGTTTTATCAGTAATGCAGGAAACCCGTGAAGATCCAGTTAGAAAAGGTCTTCAGCAACCCATGTTTGCCGTAACCATGCATGCTTGTCGTAAGAGGTGACTGACGGGATCGGGTGGTCAGGTTCGCTGACTTGGTTGATGCATGTCACCGTATCCCAATTGCGTAGGACCCGTGAAGATCCGGGGTAGAATAGGTCTTCAGCAACCCATGCTTGCCGTAAAAGGCGATTATGCTTGTCGTAAGAAGCGACACGGGATAGGATGGTCAGGCTCGCAGACTTGGTTGATGCATGTCATCGTATCCCAATTCCGTAGAACGATGCTCATGATGTTAATATCACTAGATTGTCTGGTCCAGGCTCCATTATTTACAGACCGCCGTCACAAAGCTGGAATAGTGCTTCATTAAACAACAAACAAACACACTGTTAGAGCGTAAGCATATTATTGGTTGCGCATACTTCTCATGTGAGTACAGGCTTAACGTAGTATTTACTCATGTTCAAACAGGTCGTTTGACGGTGTCCGTATCGCCCGCCGGTAAAAACTCGTCCGGGAATCTTGAAGCTCTCTACGCCTACGGTGGGCGGAGTTTCTCCATCAGGCGAACAGATGATATGTCTTTGGTGTATGACAGCGGCGATGACCTTGCAAGAAGACTTTACGTCAATAACAAGGACCTGTTCAATGGCCATTTAGGAGATGTATCTCACAGACCATTTGAAGACTTTGACCTACGATCTAGAAGCAAAGTAAGAAGTGATAACGTGTAACTTGCACGCACGCACGCACGCACGCACGCACGCACGCACGCACACACACACCAGTTATTTCAGTTATGTCACCGGGATGTTATTAATGTACCAATATGATGACAATCAGTGAATACCTGTATATTTGCTTTAATTGATCAAATTGTATGTATCGTCCTGTCCTGCATTACGGGCAATCCCAGCATAGTAATCGGCTGAAATAGATTCGTCAAACATAAATCGCAAAACAATCCTCTCTGCACATGTTACACTTCTAAAATTTAATCCTTGGGGTTGGGCGGGACAAGTTTCATCCAACGGGTACAAAAAAGATTGCCCCTTGAAACGCCCCAACCATGTTTTAAATCATATAACCTTCCCGAAGAACGCAAATTAACCCGAAGAGTCCGCTTTCTTGAACCTGATCTTTAACCTGACCTTGAACCTAATTTAGCCCTAACCTTGACCTCACCCTAAACTTGACCCAGCTCATGGCCTTGACCCTGACCTTGGCCTTGACCCTGACCCTGAATCGAACCTCATTTTGTGACTGTCCCTGATTCTCTGTCCGTGGTTGTAGGGAATGGAGACAGAGGCAGTCGAGACGGGGGAGGTAGAGGGAAGGACGCTGCTGTTCGTGGCCAACGAGCGTCCCGGCACCATTTTCGTCTACTCATTAGACACCGACGTGATGAAACCAGAGTTTCACGACATCTACAGCGGCATCCCAGATACAAGGACAAGGTCCTGGCAAGAAATGTACGATGATCGCCAGCTCTCTGAGATTGACTGTGAAGACATCAAGTAGGTTCGGAGTTGTACTGAAAAACAATACCTTTACCTGTTGACTGTATTATTTATTCCTCGATTTCATCCCAGCGTTGAATCAGTATGGAAATAATAAATAACATTGAACACACAATGCCATTAAGGAAGTGGTCAAATGTAACAAATTGTTACATTCAGATTAACTCTTTCTCAGATTCGAACCCACACTGTCAGACTGAGGAACCTAATCGCCAGCACACAAAGTCAGCGATCTAACCTACTCAGTACCAAATTAAGATAATCTGTACTTTACTAATGCAAGAATAACATTTGTTACATTTGACCACTTTCTAAACGGCATTGTGTGTTCATAGCTTTCGGCCCTGGGAGCCGTGCCAATTTACACTTGTCAGAGGGGTACACAAAGTACGTGATCTAGACTACCAGTTGTCAGACTTATATTTCGTGGAAGCCTCGGTGGCTGAGTGGATTAATCGCTGACTTTGTTTGCTGGAGATAAGGTGCTTCACTCTAGCAGTGTGGGTTCAAAACAACCCAAAATGTACTCTACTTCATGTTTTCCGGATATAACATTTGTTACAATAAATAACATTACTCGGTGTCAACCGTAAACTCTGTTGTCATTATTTTGAGGGTCTCCAATAACACAACACAATAGATTAATCGTTGGCATTGATGACAACTATACAGTCATTGCTTACTTTTGTGCTGGGCGATCAGGTAGCCTAGTGGTTAAAGCGTTCGCTCGTCACGCCGAAGACCCGGGTTCGATTCCCGGCAATGGTACAATGTGTGAAGCCCATTTCTGGTGTCCCCCGCCGTGATATTGCTGGAATATTGCTAAAAGCGGCGTAAAACCAAACTCACTCACTCACTACTTTTGTGCTGCTCCAGGTTTGTGGCCGGTGACAAAAGTCCAACAGGCAAGCCAGTTCTGTTCGTCACTGGATCCGTCACCGGAACTCTCTCTATCATCAACGTAGACGGTAGGTCACCAGCATATGTGTCAGCCACTGAATGCTTATCCACCACTTATCCTTCACTACAAGGGGGCCCGTGAAGATAGGGGTAGAATAAGCCTTTAGCAACCCATGCTTGACCTAAAAAGCTTGCCGTAAGAGGCGACTAACGGGATCGGGTGACCAGGCTTGGTTGATGCATGTCATCGTATCCAATTGCGTAGATTGATGCTTATGGTGTCAATATTACTTGATTGTCTGGCCCGGACTCGATTCATTACAAACCGCCGTCATGGAATATTGCTGAGTGCGGCGTTAAACAACTACAAACGGCCAAGCCGTAATTCGCTGCGCAGAGTTGCGTCCCTTAAGCGTGCAAGAAACATATCTTGTGGGTTCGAATTCCAGATTCGTCCAAATTATGTTTTAACGTTTGTCAGCACCCCGCCTGGCATCACTTTGGCTTTTCTCCCACATCAAGCTGACACGCCGTGATATTACTGAAATACTGTCAAAGCGGGGTCAAACTAAACTCGCGAAAACAAAACTAAAATCATAGTATAGTTCATTTAAGGTACATAAAGTTGCATCTTCCCGAGGCAAGAGCGTTAACTGACTTTACAAGTGGAAACTGGACTTTTATAGTCAGTTAACTTTCTTGCCTCGGGAAGATGATAAAGTTGTGGAGTAGGTTGTGGCTAAAGCATTACCTGTCACCTTGACAATCCGGACTGGTCCCACCACGTGACTGTCAGTGATCCAGTATCCCAAACTACTGACCCCATTTTTAAAATTAAAAATATGTTGCCTCGATCATTTAAAGTGAACGGTTTCGACATAATCCCATTACAGATAATAGATCGTGCTCTAATTTTGGTTTTATTTATTAGTAACGAACCCACCACCAAAACCAGCCAAGCCGTCGTCTTCCGCTGCCAGCCTCACACGTGAATGTACGTACACTCAATGATGTTTTCAGCTTGTGTTAACGGGCCGACTACTGGTATTCTTGTTTAGCCTATTTTTAAGATAGTTTCTGCATACTGGATGTCCTGAAGACAACGGTGTTGTTTAAAAATTAAATTGCCCGGTTTTGGGGTGTTTTGTATATTTTTTGGAAGCAGTAATCGAACAAATATCCCGTCTCTGATTAACATCCAACGCTGTGTTCTGTTGTTGTTTACGGACAGTTGTAAAGAAGTAATTACCTTTTTAGCGTTTAAAAAACGTAGTATAACAAAGCTGTTGTGTGCCTCCAAGAGAAATGTACAATGATGCTTTTTCATAATGTATACTGGGTTGGAGGCGTATTTACCAAAATAAAGCATTCATTCAATGTAAAGAAGTAATTAAATCGAAGAACGCTATTTTGCGAATCATTATTTGTAGACCACTTCATAGATCCGCCTTAGGATATTGGTATGGTCAAATGCTTTAACATACATACACATCAAAGATTTACTATTAGCCAACATGTAGGACCTTCTTGAAGTAGATGGTTTAGCCTCGATAGTTGTACATAATAATGTCTTTAATTTCTTTCTTCATTGTCTTTCAGTGACGTTTGCTGTGGTTACAGCGACAGTTGTCTACCTTTGTGGAAGGATGTGACCTTGAACTGATGCAAAACGCAATATTATTTCCGCCCTTCGTGGATAACGATCTAGATGCATTGAGATGCATTATCACCAGTAATTTACCAGTCAGGACAATATTTATACAAATTCAAAACTCGATTTCATCACTTGAATAACAAGAATGAGATTCGTCAAGTTTTAAGAAACGGGTGTAATTTTTAATGAAAGCGGCATTTTCGTTTTCAAGAGAGTTGAACCGGTAACATGTATACTTTAATGTCGATATGAAACAGTTACCAACTGTGGATAAGTATGATGTTATACGTGGAAATCGTGTGTGTATATTTATATCGTATCTCTCACAAAAAGTACAAGCAAATCAAGCATCTTTAGCAAAATACATGACGCTATAGAACACGTGGTACGTGACACTTTAGGACGTATTGTACATGACACTATAGAACACGTGGTACGTGACACTTTAGGACGTATTGTACATGACACTATAGAACACGTGGTACGTGACACTTTATAATTAGCACGTATTGTACATGACACTATAGCACACGTGGTACGTGACACTTTAGCACGTATTGTACATGGCACTATAGCACACTTGGTACGTGACACTTGAGCACATATTGTACGTGGCTATATAGAACAAATGGTACGTGACACTTAAGGACGTATTGTACATGACACTATAGAACACGTGGTACGTGACACTTAAGGACGTTTTGTTCATGACAATAGAGAACACGTGGTACGTGATACTTTAGCACATATTGTACGTGGCTCTATAGAACACTTTAGCACAAGGATGGAAAGGGTACAGAGAAATGTGTGCAACACTGTCATTAAATTAGGGTAAAGCTACAAGTATAGTATTTATTCCTTGAGGTTCTTTGCAAAGGTGTGGATAAATGATATCCATGTTTCATATTTCTTGTTTCATATTTCATTCTTTTACTGCTTCATGTTTTGTAAGATTGGGATTCATACAGGGAAGCCATCGAACGCTTATTTCATTACTCGATTGACAGCAGCAGGCTTGGTGTAACAAATGCACTGGATACTTCCATGTCTGGTATAAATGGCGCTTTGTTTTGCGAGATACTTTCAATACCGATGAAAGATACGATTCCACTTGGGCGTATGTTGACCCTGTGTTAGCTGGGTGTTGCCACCGGTGGGGCAGAATACGCTCACCTTTCCGCGGGGGCGGTCGGGTAGCCTAGTGGTTAAAGCGTTCGCTCATCACGCCGAAGACCCGGGTTAGATACCCGACATGGGTACAATGTGTGAAGCCCATTTCTGGTGTCCCGCGCCGTGATATTGCAGGAAAATTGCTAAAGCGGGCGTTAAACCATACTCACTCACCTTTCCGAAAACACCTTGTATCATCACTATTTGAAAGTAATTGATAAACACATGCTTCTAACATAGTCAGAGTCGAACAATGAACTTAGCAGAGATTTCTTATGAAAGGGTTTTACTTTTTTAAAGTTTTAATTAGGTGTTCCAACCTTTTTGTACGAAATCATGTCATTTTTGTTGTTTAACGCCCGCACTCAACAATATTCCAGCTATATGACGGCGGTCTGCAAATAATCGAATCCGGACCAGGCAATCCAGTGATTGACATCATGAGCATCGATCCACGCAATTGGGATACGATGACATGCATCAACCAAGTCAGCGAGCCTGACCACCCGATCCCGTTAGTCGCCTCTAACGACAAGCATAGTCGCCTCCTAGAGAAAGCGTGGGTTGCTGAAGACATATTCTACCCCGGATCTTCACGGGTCGAATCCATGTCTATTTCATCTCGTCTCCCCAACAAACACACCTGTAACACTATTCTGATGAACATCATATCTACTTGTTGACCCCTGAGTATATACGTGGATACTTTAGACAATCTTATACATAATAATGTTGCCCAGTGTCATGGAACTGTGGAACTGTGGATTGAATTATGTGTCATTTGATATATTATAACTTACAAGCATATCTGTTCTTCTTATATCGTTTCTATTTTACAGCCAACGTGTTTGGTAATAAAATCCTTATAAACTTTACCTGTGTTTCTTTGTAAAATTTGCATTATCTCTGGAGCAGCTAAGCCGATTATGATAGAGGGAAATGTATTCCAGGGGAGACAACCGAATGGTTGGTTGGTTTGTTGTTTAACGCCGCACTCAGCAATATTCCAGATATATGACGGCGGTCTGTAAATAATCGAGTCTGGACCAGACAATCCAGTGATTAATATCACGAGCATCGATCCACGCAATAGGGATCGATGACATGCATCAACCAAGTCAGCGAGCCTGACCACCCGATCCCGTTAGTCGCCTTTCACGGTTCACCCTGTAAATTCTATTACTGGGAATGAGTCGCTGGTACAACGTGATTGCCAAGCGGCCTATAGTATGACTGAATACGGCGGTGCTTTAAGCTGCAGTGAGTTGGTGAGTATGGTTTTACGCCGCTTTTAGCAATATTCCAGCAACATCACGGCGGGGGACACCGGAAATGGGCTTCACACATTGTACCCATGTGGGGAATCCAACCCGGGCCGTCGGCGTGACGAGAGTTCACTTTAACCACAAGGCTGCCCCACTGCCCCTTAAGACGAGTCGGCATATATGCATTGTATGACACGAGGAACTCTTCATTTTTTAAGGCTTACAGCGATGGCGTTGAATATCGATCACAAAAAGGTTTATTAACAACATTTTGTCATGAATAAAGGTTTTTTAACACTTTTTATCATATTTTATTTTATTTTTATTATTGTTTGTTTCAATGAGGAAATTACCTGTTCGCCACCGAACATGTCACTAATTGTTTTATTAATGTTATCATCTGTATGCCAATAAAATGCCTTAGTTAGGTGTTGTCATCTCATCATCGAAGCAGTCAGGGTAACGGCCTTAAGACGTCAAAATCGTCGCCAAAAACATCCGATATCAAACGTACTATATTTCCTCTATTAGACGCCCCGGCGTCTATTAATTTCGAGCGAGCCGTTGACCCGGCGTGTATTAGAGACTCAGCGTCTAATAGAGCAAATGCGATATTCAGTTCTGATTTGTGATCAGCAGCCATTTGTTTATGGATCACTCTGTATGCAATCGGTGTATTCATATGCACGGTCTTAATGTAAAAAGGCTGAATTTAAAGAGGGTTCTGTGGGGGAAAATGATACCTCTTTTTGACCAATCAAAACCAAGCATTCTTCAATGTGATAGTAGAATAGAGTTCCAGTAAGCAATATTCCAGCTACCAAGCTATACTGTACACGTATGGGTCTGTCAGACAGTGGTTAATAGCTTGAGCAGCGATCAAGGTCATTGGGACACACGTTATAGCTAAAATTGATAGAATTATCCTAAAATCGCCCACAAGTTGTCAGGCAAAGATCGTGTTATTGTAATATGATAATGCTGTCATTTTACCTGGCTGTGACAGTTTTTGGACGCCATGGATCGGTGTTCGGTTTACAATACTTGTACAGGAAATAATCCGGGGCATATAACGATTTTATGAAGTTTTAAATAATGCGAAAAGTCTCCTCGTGGAAGCAGAATTTCTGTCGAATTTATTCAACTTCTTTTAATATTTGTTTTTCGCCCGATCTTCATGTCGACGAATAGTCAACTTTCCCTGTATGTCGAGCAATATTCCAGCAGCCCCGGCCTTTTTTGTCTACATTTCACAACTTTTTAGGAACACTCGAGCATGCTCCACCAGGGTTTCAAAGAGCGTCATATGACTTGCTCAGAAGTTGTTTGTCAGAGTTACAATTCAAGGCCTTGGTAAAGCATTTATAAAGTTTTACAGCAAACATGTGGAGGATATTTCCAAATTTGACACATCACGGTGCAATTCACTATTTTGACTTTGACCATGTGTTTCCGTGGTTGTTTTTTCAGATGAACAATTGACTTGCCGTTGCATGTGTTTGTGGTAACGGGTGCGAACACCAGGTATATGATTGGTTAATGTCATGAGCAACGATTCACGTCGTAGGCGACCCTTAACCTTCCGATCCTCATTTTGGCCAGTTCACAAAACTATGGACCCTTCTGCCTCTGATTCGCCATAGGGACACAGTGTGTGACCGATTCAAACTTTAGACAAGTAATTATGTCAATCCATGGTTCTGATGATGTAACGTTATCAGTTTGTGACGGCGTGCACAGTGGGTAATGCCGTATCGCATTTTCCTCAACAATAGGGCAATGACGTCATGTCGTTTTAACTGACCAATCAACAAAGAGAATCCCTAAAATGCACATGGCCATACTCTGTACAAAAGTAGTCCGTGACATGTACCTGCAGAACGACGTAGCGTTGAGTGGCACGTACTGATGTTCCACGTCGTTGGAGAAGGGGTTGCCGTTTTCCCGATACACGTGACGGACGCCGGACGGACGGAGCTCTGTCACCCTCTAGCGTCACAAAACAGTAGTGGAAAATGTGAGGTATTTGTCTTGTACAAAGGCAACCTCGTTTATCCGGATGGTACCGTTCCCAGTGGAAATGAATTGGAACGGTGTATATTGGGGCAGTGTACATGTGTACAAATATACATATATAGCAAGGCCACAATTTTGCTTCACACTAAAATCCCCATCTTATGTAGTAACACTTCATCAAACAACGAAGTTATAATTACCAACAATAACAACCTACAATAAAACCTCGTTGACTCGAAGTCATCGAGACAACATAGAGTTTTCGATAGTTCCATACAAATGATACGTCGAGTAAATGAAGTTCCGAGTTAGCGAGGGTTCATTGTACCTTAAACATGGACTAATGTAATAATGTAAAAACAAACACGGAAACATTGGCAGTTGATTACAGTTGAGGGGAAACACAACAACGGGTCCAGGACACTGATTCGTAATAAGAATCTAACGCACCTTGAATCTAGCCTCTGATTTCGACATTGAAGCCGGAAGAAATGACGACCCTGATTCACAGCCATTTTTAAAATCAGTGAGTGAGTGAGTGAGTGAGGTTTACACCGTGTTGGCGGTATTCATATCACAATAATGGAATTCACACATTGAACCCATATGGGGAATTAGCTCCGCTGACCCCGATCTACAACAATATATATATATATATGATATTATATATGATAATCATGAATAAAAAACGTTAATTAATTGATGAAAAATTACAACAGTGGCATATCTACGTAAGTCATAATGAGTGAGTGTGTATGGTTTTACACCGCTTTTACACAGCAATATCTCTGCGGGGGACACCAGGAATGGGCTTCACACATTGTACCCACGTCGGGAATCGAACCCGGGACTTCGGCGTGACGAACCAACGCTTTAACCACTAGGCTACCTGACCGCCCAAGTCATTATGTATTTGTATCACCATTCACTAATGACCAACTTAAATCTTAAAATTATTTGTTCATGTGATTTAAGTTGAAAAATGTGCCAAAATTATAGCTGACGGACTACAATCATCATCCATAGTAAGATTCCAATCATAAATAAATGTGCACCAGATATTGTGTACTTACACGTTTTGGACGGCTCATTCACACTGATTGACCTTGACCTTCAATGATGTGATTCAAACTATATCATGAGCACTCGAGTATCGGACTTGCCATGCAAATGATCATACTTGACAATTAATATTTTGTCAGGTGAGCGTATATACAGGTGGTATATCATCCCATTATTACCCCATTCAAGACCCGCTCTCATCTTCAAAGCACTTTACCGACAGCAGTGCTATGCCACTAGTATATTACTCGTCTGTATGTATGCTTTGGTCTCCTGGACGTAAGACAAATGCCCATTGTGTTTGTGCATGAGTCAAACTGGAGCCGTAATTCTTACAAATTGTGCTGAATCAGGACTCGTGTGAAGTAGCGTGTGTTGAGATGTGTGATTTATTGAGTGGGACTTCTGTGCTGGTGTGATAGTCCTTTCAATGTCAGTCTGCCGTCCAGCGGCTGCACGAGTGACAGGCTTTAGGTCACGACTGAATGGTTGCGTAGCACGCGAAAGGGAGTTTGGTCGTGTTCAAGGTTATTGCACTTATGTGGCGACGTGCATGCACGTGTGTGAGAGTTAGGGGTGGGGGGAGTGGGGGGGGGGGGGGGGGGGGGGGTTGGGGGGGGGGGGGGGGGGGGTTGGGGGGGTGCTGCTTGTACTAGTCAGGACTGATGCCGATTTATAGTGCTAGCTCACTGAGATACCATGCCGCAGTTTAACATGAATACCCCACTCAGACACAGTATACTGACTCCGAGCCGACCAGTCCTTGTTTTAGCCCCTTAATGCCGAGCGCCAGGCAGGGTAACAACAAGTACCATATTTTACGTCTTTTGGTATGATGCGGCCAGGGATCCAACCCCGAACCTTCCGTTCTCCGGCCGTGGTAACTTCCTACACACCTTCTTTGGAACATATCTTTAGTGAACTTGTCTTTAACCTCGTGAATATGTGGAATCACAAGAATCATCTTCACCATTAATATATTTCTTAAATATAATAATAAAGATTTCGAAAATGTCGGCAATAATTAGAGCAAGGTAAAAGATCTAAATGTAAGTAAAATAAATTTTAATATTTGTTGGCAGTCGGGTAGCCTAGTTGTTAAAGTGTTTGCTCGTAACGCCGAAAACCCGGGTTCGATTCCCGACATGGGTACAATGTGTGCAAACCCATTTCTGGTGTCCCCCGCCTTGATATTGCTGGAATATTGATTAAAAGCGGCGTAAAACCATACTCATTCACTTACTATTGTTCAAGGCATTATCATATCAAGGTTACAACATTCAAGGCCTCAGTAAAGCTTTCAAAATGTTTTATGGTAGGCATGAGGAGGACATTTCCAAATTTGACGCATCAGTGACAAAAAAAATATCCCATGCAATTCCCTGTTTTACATTGTACCATCTGTTTCCGTGTGTATTCTGGTGAACAATTGACTTGCCTTTGTATGTGTTTGTGGCGGGTGCCACCGGTGGGTCAGGATACGCTCACCTTTTCGCGAACACCTGGTGTCATCAATATTTATTAATGATTCATAAAGACATTCTTATGATATGAATCGTAAAATCTGCGTTTGGCACAAATTTGTATTGAATATGGAGAGGTTTTGTCGCTTTTATTCCAGATACCTCGAAAGCTATATGTTGTTTGTTTCGTTCATATCGTGTATACATTGGTATAAATAATTAGCATGAATCTATGAAAGTAAGGGAGGTTTTTCTATATGATTAACCAAATTTACTTCCTTCATTTTTCGGGGCAAGAGTGGCCACGTGATCTATACAAAGGCGACATAACATTCCCCATAAGCATGTGTTTCTGATTCACTATCACAGACACCAGGTGTCCGTGAAAGGTGGGCGTATTCACCCCCACCAGTCAGGCGTTGCAATTGGCTTTGTGGAGATGCGACCCTTAGCTGTGCCAGATTTGTCATTTACCAACCCCATGCTGCATGTATTTGGTCTTTCCATCCGCGTTAAGCCTTGACTTGACGTAATGACTTGATGTAAATGAATTTTTTTCAACGTAACTGACAGACTCACACACTTCTTCATTTGATTAGAAGTTATAACAGTGTTATAACAGCTGCATTTGATCAAAATGAGTAATGGTTTCAAACTATCTATCACCAAGTGAATGTTGTTTGAATGACACCGCGTATTTTTTTCAGAATTGTGGTATTACTATATAGAATCTCCATTTGCTCTCTATATATATTACATTATTGGAGTGATTGAGTATGGTTTTACGCCGCTTTTAGCAATATTGCAGCGATATCACGGCGGGGAACACCAGAAATGGGCTTCACACATTGTAACCATGTCGGGAATCGAACCCGGGTCTTCGGCGTGACGAGCGAACGCTTTAACCACTAGGCTACCCGACCGCCCCTAAAATTATTGGAAATGCTATTTGACAATAGAATGCAGTGTTACCGAAACAGTTTCGTTTTATTAAAAGTCAAAACTGGTAACTTGATATCGGACACATAAAATCATAACCTTACAAAACATTAAGTGTTTTATTGTCTGCTTAAAATACACCGCATATAGTCCTCGTCATTAAGTTGTAAATATCAATAAGGGTCTCTCACTGCTGCAGGGGACATCATTAGTGAAACATTAGGTCACGTTGTATAATCATGACTATTCACTTGACTGACTGTGGGTAGTTACATATTGGTCTCACTTATGACTGTCATATAGTGCAAGTGTGTTGACACTGCTACATCAGCACATGGCACGGCTACGATTGTCTTGGCTCAAACGTCTAAGGCGCCGCAATTTACTGTGGAGAGTTGCGTCCCTTAGGCAAACATGTGATCGTGGGTTCGAATCCCGCTTCGCCCCGATTATGTTTCTAAGTTTGTCACGATGAAGGTCTCATACGTTTACCACTTCGGTGAAACCCACGAACACGGGTATGGTGCTGACAAACCTAGAAACATAATCGGGGCGAACCGGGATTCGAACCCACAATCATAGGTTTCTGGTGTGCCCAAGGGACGCAACTCTGCACAACGAATCGCGAGGCCTCAAACGACTGGGCCACCCGTGCCCCCAATAGTGATTTGAACCCATTCTGTCTTTCAGTGTTTTCATGAGCTCCCCCCCCCCCCCCCCCCCCCCTTTTTATTTCGAAAAAAATCTTCATTTCTGTATAAATTACCACCAAAGACAATAAATGGATCTTAATTGTGCACACCAGAAACCTATAATTGTGGGTTCGAATCCCGGTTCGCCCAAATTATGTTTCTAGTCAGCACCATACCCGCGCTCGTGGGTTTCACCGAAGTGGTAAACGTCTGAGACCTGCATCATTTCGGGCTTTCCTCCCACATTAAGCTGACACGCCGCGATATAACTGGAATACTGTTAAAACCGGCGTTAAACCTAACTCACTCACTCTAAATAGATTTAGATATAGGTTAAATAATATTTTTTTAATTTTTTTTTAAGCATCTAACACGTGTATAACAAAGTAGACACAATTTATGGATAGCAACTTCTTTAACACTGCACAGGCGACGTTTCGGTATAGATCCTTATACCGTTGTCAAGCAAGACTCGAGTGTCAATACCAGGTATAGTACCCAGCAGGTTCTAATTACCAGTATGTGTAGCGTCCTCGCCACATAGCGGTGGAAATTATATGAGCGGATCACTGAAAATCAGTGATGGCACTTGAGTACTAACGGAAATGAAAAAAAACTGTTTTAAATAAATGCAGTTAATATACAAAATATATAAAGAGTCAAACAACTCAATAAGTTCTAATTGGGCCTTGGCACAAATACAGCGTATCAAAGGTTTTTATGTCTTTTTACACTTAAAAGTGTGTAAAAATATGAACAAAACAGATTATAGTGAAACTGAGCATAACCAGGTGAATGTCCATGACCTATGACACCTTGACGACATGTGAAAACAGGTGTTTGAAACCCACGTGCATGTGATTTGTCAGTAGTTAGTGATTTGTGAGTGGCATTGTGGGATAGTGAATCATCGTCAAAATATCAGAACGTAAAAGTAACACATTCCCTTCTCAAACAACAATTTACATGTCATTATTATTATGTACATAAACATAGCTGTTATTTTTATTGTTGTTTTGATAACTTTTTTCCAGGCTTATTTGCATAATCCCCATAGCCTGTTTCTGCATGTCAAGTTGGACTTAGTTTTATTTTTGAATGTTGGAAGTGCCTACAAATTACCTCCTGTAAAGTACATTTTGTATTGAGCACTGAGATAAAACTAGCAAATCAAGACTAGTACTTTTCCAGTTGTTTTGTTATTTCGTATTTACATCTTCGTTATGCTTTGTGTCGATTATTAAATCCAGCAAAACAGGTTTTTTTCATTTCCATGAGTACTTTAGGTATGAGAGTAAGCATGTCCTGCCCTGCTGGAAGCATCCGCGACGTTATATTGTGCACTGGGTCTAAAAAGAAAAAGCATTGAAACAATAAGCTACAGGGATTAAGTCCATTGCCCTATTGGTTAAGCATATAAACTTTACAAAAAGATCATTTAAAGTCATTTTTTTATTATCTGGTGTTGGAATAAAACTTCATATGTTTAAAAAGCAAACCCGGATGGAGAAATATTTATTCATGGAAACTGATAGTTTTTATTGCAGTTTATTATTTGTTTGTTGTTTAATGCAACACTCTATAACACTCCGGCTACATGGCGGCGGCTTGTAAATAATCGAGTCTGGGCCAGACGAACCAGTGATTGATATCATGAGCAAAGATAAACGCCGTTGGGATATGATGCTTAAGCAATCAACCATATCACCGAGACAGACCACCAATCTTATAAGCCGCATCTAACGACCAACAGGGGACCAATTCTAACAAGGAATCTCCGCAGGGTGAATCGCAGAGCTTGAGACTTACCACCATAGTTCCTTGCGGATTTGTAATAGAGAATGTAAGATCAGCATGGTACCTTTAAAACAGAAGTTTCGTGAGAAACAACCCAGCAATGCCAGCCTCGATCCACTCCATTCACCACCCTCGCCATCGAGTCTCTACAAGAGGTGAGGTGAAATGGGGTTTAACGTCGCGTCCAAGATTATTGTACTTATATAGCAACGTGCATGCACACGTGTGTGTGTATGGCTGCTTGTACTAGTCCGGACTGATGCCGATTTATAGTGCTAGCACACTGAGATACCATGCCGCAGTTTAACATGGATACCCCACTCAGACACAGTATACTGACTCCGAGCCGACCACTCCTTGTTTTAGCCCCTTAATGCCGAGCGCCAGACAGGGTAACAACAAGTACCATCTTTTAACGTTTTTTGGTATGACGCGGCCGGGGATCGAACCCCGGACCTTCCGCTCTCCGGGCGGACGCTCTACCACTAGACCACGGAGGCGGTCAGTCGTACAAGAAACCAAACAAGGTAGTGTACGCGTGTAACAGGCTATCAGTTATCAAAAGTGAATGTGTCTACAGCGTCGTAGAAATTAAAAAATGCATCGTTAACACTCGTGATTTTTGAGAATGTAACTCGTGCCTCCCGACTTCTCTATATAGGGCTGATCTCGCCATACCCAGCAGTCACACTAAGCCGCATCTCGCCAAACGCCCACCGCTGCATCGTGATGCTGAAACTCTTGATTTGTCTCGCCGTTGTAACGGCAGCTCTGGCTGATATTGACGTGCGACTACGGCGACGATCGACGATATTTCTGCCGTACACCTACGAGAATGGTCCCCAATACTCTCTGTCTGAAGTTGCCGTAGAACAACTTGCGTATGATTCGGACAACAAAATTCTTTACACAGTCGGTGAGTGGGTATCAAAACGTATATGCCTTAAAAATGGGTTTCTCGCTGCTTTTCAGTGCACCATTCGAAACTGATTATTGTCTGGCGTTGACGTTTTATGTTACGCTGATTATTTTATAGACTAACTATATTTATAGAATGATTTTAAAAAACGAATTCCGTTTTTTATTGGAATATTAGAAACTCTAAGGCGCCGCGATTCGCCTTGGGCACGCCAGAAACCTATGATTGTGGGTTCGAATCCCAGTTTGCCCCGATTGTTTCTAGGTTTGTCAGCACCATACCCGTGCTCGTGGGTTTCACCGAAGTGGTAAACGTCTGAGACCTGCATCACTTCGGGCTTTCCTCCCACATTAAGCTGACACGCCGCGATATAGCTGGAATACTGTTAGAAGTGGCATTAAACCCAACTCACTCACTCACTCACTCATAGGAAGACGAGATATAACACTCCTGATCTCTGTTCTTTGATCAAATGTTCCTTGATGCGGGTATCTACCTGGCGGGAGGTTTCATCAATGTACGCGTCACAGTTAATCATATTGATTACTCCTTTGGAGGAGATACCCGCATCAAAGAACATTTGACTTCAACAGCTAAAGCAGACAGCAAATCAGCCCCCTCAGACCACCAGTAAAACTTCCCTCAGTTTGTCAAAGTCCAGATCCTCTTAACCAAACATCAGGACTTTACCAAAAGAGTGAGTGAGTGAGTTGGGTTTAACGCCGCTTTTAACATTATTTAACATCACGGCGTGTCAGCTTAATGTGGGAGGAAAGCCCGAAGTGATGCAGGTCTCAGACGTTTACCACTTCGGTGAAACCCACGAGCACTGGTATGGTGCTGACAAACCTAGAAACATAATTGGGGCGAACCGGGATTCGAACCCACAATCATAGGTTTCTGGCATGCCCAAGGGAAGCAACTCTGCACAGCGAATCGCGGCGCCTTAGACGACTGGGCCACTCGTGCCCCCCTTTACCAAAAGAAAACTCACAGAAGCTATATAGAAAAACGTCGTCACAAACCTTAGATCAACATAGATCAAGAGCATTACATCCCGTCTGCTTATGGAGATCTAATCAAGCCAAAGACTATTTTAATTAGGTCTTTGAATGGCATTTAGAAGTGATACACATATGGAAGAGAATTTATGGATGTCAACTTCTTTATTATGAGG
Organism: Haliotis rufescens; assembly: GCF_023055435.1. Classification (NCBI taxonomy): domain Eukaryota; kingdom Metazoa; phylum Mollusca; class Gastropoda; order Lepetellida; family Haliotidae; genus Haliotis; species Haliotis rufescens. The sequence continues at coordinate 6,836,583 of NW_025963857.1, forward strand.
AACACAATGTTTATACTCCGAAACGTTGTGTTCCTCATAATGAAGAAGTTGTAATCCATAAATTCTCTTCCTTATTCTAATTATTATCCAATCAGTTTGTCACAACTGTTTAATCCTTTTAATCCATATTCTTACTGTATATCTATTACCTGTTGTAATATATCGATTACCTGTTGTTTTGTTGTTTGTTGTTTCACGCCGCACTCAGCAATATTCCAGCTATATGACGGCGGTCTGTAAATAATCGAGTCTGGACCAGACAATCCAGTGATTGATATCATGAGCATCGATCCACCCAATTGGGATCGATGATATGCATCAACCAAGTCAGCGAGCCTGACCACCCGATCTCGTTAGACGCCTTTTACGACAAGCATAGTTACCTTTTACGGCAAGCGTGGGTTGCTGAAGACCTATTCTACCCCGGATCTTCACGGGCCTGTTGTTGTCATTGTTAATCTGCTGCTTATCACAACATATCATGCATATACACCCCTCATCACTATCGGTGTAAGAATCTACATCGAAAACGTCACCATATACAATAAACAAGAAGTTGTTATCGAAAAAGTTTTACGTTTTCTAACCTACTTACCATCTTCTAGAATGCCATTCAAACCGTTAATCTTTGAGGTACTAATTCAACAGGGCTACTGACAGTTAGATTGACAGTCTAGACGTGTTGGTTCAGGTGGACACGTGACTTGCCTTTGCATGTGTTTGGTGACGAGTGCCACCGGTGGGGCAGGATATTCACCTTTCACAACACCTGCTGTCATCCCTATTTCATAGTCATTCATAAACATTTGTTTATGATATAGTCGGAATGGTACAATGTACTCTGCTTTTGGCTAAGTGTTCTTATGATTATGGAAAGAGTATTTATTACGAAGTAAAGCACCCTTGAACGTCAGATGGGAATAGCCCAGTCTGGAAAAGAGTTGTTGTTTTTATCAGAGTGAACTAAAGTCCAGTTGATTCCGAGAATTTTAATCAGACGATTCACTCGTGTTTAATGCTCGGGCTATTTTTATCTAAACTTTGCAAACTTACAAAAAACGCTATCGCACATTTCTCCTAGTAAATCTTTGGTTGTCCTGGTTTAGTTTAAATAGCTATATAATATTACATGGCACTGGATTGGTAGCTGTTATCGAAAATGGATCAGTGGATGCCCAATGTCCTAGCCTGAATCCGCTGATCGTGGGTTCGAATCCCAAATTATCCCCGATCATGTATGGGCATTTGATATATATATTTTTTAAAAGCAGAGATAAGGTTGCCATGGTTACTGGTTTGTCAGCACCACACCTGTGCTTGTATTTACCAAAGTGGTTCCTTTTGGCTTTCCTTTCACACAAGACTGACACTCTGTAACTGAGACCCTCTCCAAAGCGGCGTTAGTCACACACTTGTTGACAGTTCTATATGAATAAAAAGCAACAGAAGACGTTTCCATAATCCCAAGAAATGTATAGCCACAAGAGTCGATTGTACTATTTCGACTCTCTCATAAGCATGTGTTTACGAAGCACTATGAAATAGTGATGACACCAGATGTTCTCGAAAAGGCGATCGTATCTCCCCCACCAATGGTATCCCATCACAAACACATGCAATGGCAAGTCAACTGTTCATCCGAAAAAGGGAATTGCATCGCACCAAATTTTTGTAACTGTCACTTTAAACACACTATGTAGAGATCCCGATCCCTTTTCAATTTTTTGTTCAGAATACATTTTGAAATTTCAGTGTACTAATAATGCCATGCCTGTATGTAATTTGAGTGAGTGAGTGAGTTGGGTTTAACGGCGCTTTTAACAAGTTATATCGCGGCGTGTCAGCTTAATGTGGGAGGAAAGCCCGAAGTGATGCAGGTCCCAGACGTTTACCACTTCGGTGAAACCCACGAGCAAGGGTATGGTGCTGACAAACCTATAAACATAATTGGGGCGAACCGGGATTCGAATCCACAATCATAGGTTTCTGGCGTGCACAAGGGACGCAACTCTGCACAGCGAATCGCGGCGCCTTATGTTATGTATAATCTTAAACTGCAATTCCTTCAGCTTATTGGGTAGTGTAATATATAATAAGACACAGTTATCTCGGTTTAAATACAATGTCAGTCGTCAAGCAATGATAACGGAGTCTGCTTCATATGATGTGGGATTTATTTTTTTTTAAACAATTCATTGTCAATAAAAAATGACTGACACGTAGGATTTAAAGTTATATATTTCCACTCTTTTTAGCTTAGCGGACACAGTTACATTTTAGCTTTACATAGAAACATTTGAGACGTTCAAGGGTGAGAAAACTTCAGTTTAAGTGAAGCTTAAACGACTTCGTCAAAATTCCTCCTTGTCAGGTGATACAGTCGTGCATGCCATCGACGTGTCGAACCCCAGCCACATGATTATCGTTGCCTACCTGGAGTACCCAGGCATGGAGTTCACGGACGTGGAGTTCTGTGGGGGTCACATTTTCACGGCCATGGACAACAGGACAGACAGAACCAATGGGAAGATGATAGTCTTCTCGGGATACAACCCCGTGACCAAACGGATCCGAGAAGTTCTGCAAGTACCAGGTAAGAATTAGCATTTATAGAATGAGAAACAGTGAATCAGGGTATTTCACTCACTCACTCACTCACTCACTCACTCACTCACTCACTCACTCACTCACTCACTCACTCACTCACTCACTCACTCACTCACTCACTCACACTCACTCACTCACTCACTCACTCACTCACTCACTCATCATCTCTCTGTTCCCAGTGGGCGCCGTACCAGACATGGTCAAGCCGACGAAGGACTGTTCCAAGGTTATAGTGGCTGTGGAGGGCGAGGCGTACGAGTACCCCCCAAACCAGATCACTGACCCCCCGGGGCTCGTCGTTATCGTCAACTTCCCCTCGGGAGTCGGGAGCAACATGTTTGTCTCCACACTGAATTTTGAAAGATTTAATGACAGGTATTCATCACTAATGACATGAGTAATAGTTTATACTTCCCCAAGTGACTTGTCTCAAGACGTTGCAATCTTTTGAAATGAAGTTACGGTTATATACAGGTACCTGTGTACTGATGGTACTACACGTTGGTTTCCGTGATATTAATATATGCGATGTAGGTTGCTACAGAAAGGTTGGCGATGTTTGTTAAATGTTTGTGTTGTTGACATACGTAAATCAGGCTGAGAAAACAATGTTAAGAATCTGAATAATACTTACAATAATAAAACCGGACAAAACCACAAATGATAAATTGCCATCTCCAAAAATGCATTCATACGGCATGTTTCAAATGTCCCGCACATAATTAGAAAACTAGTTATCCTTTTCGTGGTCTAAAGCGCAACCAGTCGTTTTAAGTCTAAATCGTGCGTTGCCTTGTGTGGATTCCGCGTCAAAATAGGTCCCCACACCTCATGCCTGTCGCGGGGCCGGCCAGCACGAGGATCAGGTGGCCACAGTGCATTCTGGCTAGTTGCTCATGCTGTCAACCACTGTCACCTGGTACCTGTACCTTCAAACCTGAAACACTTAAGGATGTACTAACCTTGAGACAAACATTAATCACCAATACCTACCTTGGTTCACAGAGTGCCAGCCCTGGAAGCGTCCGGCGTCCGTCATGTGTACCGGGAGAACAACAACCCCTTCTCCAACGACGTGGAACCGGAATACATCGCCCTCAACGCTGACGACACCAAGGCATACATAATGTTACAGGTCAGGGCTGTTATTAGCATCATACTCGGATTCGCTTAAAAGACCCGTAGACATTCCAAATGAAGTAGTAGTAGTGGAAGTAACAGTAGCAGTAATAGTAGTAGTAGCAGTTGCAGCAGCAGTAGAAGAAGTTATGGTAGATGTAGTAGTTGTAGTAGAAGTAGTAGTAGTAGTAGTAGTAGTAGTAGTAGTAGTAGAAGTAGTAGTAGTAGTAGTAGTAGTAGTAGTAGTAGTAGTAGAGTGGGTGAGTTTGGTTTAGCGCCGCTTTTAACAGTATTCCAGTTATATCGCGGCGTGTCAGCTTAATGTGGGAGAAAAGCCCGAAGTGATGCAGGTCTCAGACGTTTACCACATCGGTGAAACCCACAAGCACGGGTATGGTGCTGATAAACCTAGAAACATAATGGGGGCTAACCGGGATTCGGACCCACAATCATAGGTTTCTGGCATGCCCAAGGGACGCAACTCTGCACAGCGAATGGCGGCGCCTTAGACGACTGGGCCACCCGTGCCCCCTAGTAGATGTAGTAGCAGTAGATGTAATAGTATGATGTCGTATATATTCCAAATATGCAGACTGAGCATTCTATTCTATTTTATTTAGGGGAGGGGCGGATAAATTGGTCTCTATGGCCTCGACTCATTAAACAGAGTTGCGTTCCTTTACCAGTGTAGGATGTGCTGAATTTCATCTTTTACTCTGTCAACACCGTCCCAGGTAAACATCTAAGCCCTTCATCACTATGGCTTTCCCCCCTCATCAGCCACGCGCCGTAATGTTCAAGGAGGCGCTAAACACTCACTCATTGTTGACAGGAGAACAATGCTGTGGCTACTGTGGACCTCCTGACTCAGACTATATCGGAGGTGTACGGGCTAGGCTATAAGAACTGGAGCTATTTGCCACTAGACACTAGTGATAGGGATGACGGTAAGCATTAGCACAATGTTAACATACATGACCAATAGTGCGCTTGGCGTTTCCCATGATCCCAATGTTTTGTTCTGAAACCAGTTTCAATTGCAAATGTATACATTCGGAGCAACAACTGTGCCTGTTAGCAGACATGGAAAGTGAGATCACACTCAGTGCCTGATTATTCGAAGACAGATGTACGGCTGGTCTCAGCCCCACGTGTGTTCTCGGCCCCAGGGGTAGGAAACCATAGTAGAACCAGTTTCGTGTACGTGACTATCACTTGGCCCAACTAAATTGAGTGAGTGAGTTGGATTTTAACGCCACTTTTAACAGTATTCAAGTTATATCGCGGCGTTTCAGCTTAATGTGGGAGGAAAGCCCGAAGTGATGCAGGTCTCAGACGTTTACCACTTCGGTGAAACCCACGAGCAAGGGTATGGTGCTGACAAACCTAGAAACATAATCGGGACGAACCGGGATTCGAACCCACAATCAAAAGGTTTTAATTACTGTCCTCCCGTGATCCCTAGAATTTCATGCATGTGGTAGAAGTCTACTATAGTGGGGATCGGGTGGTCAGGCTGTGATCCTGATGCTTTTGGTCACTTGTTGGCCTGGCACTGTCGCGATTACTTTCAACCGTATAGCTGGAACCTTGTTTGCTGCGGCGTTAAACAATGTTCACTTCACTTCCACTGACTCGTGCCTTCACTTTATGCTGTAGGTGCTCACATGAACGCATATACCATCTACGGGATGTACCAACCGGACTCGTTCGTGCACTTCCAGTTCAAGGGTGGGAACTATCTCGTGATGGCGAACGAGGGAGACGCCAAGGTCTACGACTATGGCAGCTATCAGTGGTCAGAGGAGGAACGTGGCTCCAGAATTCCACCCCAAGGTCTGACATCAGCGTTCTCATTGTATAGTTTTCCTTAATAATTAATTTAATAATAAATTATATATAATAATTCAAGAATATCTTAAAATTATACCGTATATGAGATTTCCAGTTAACATATGGGATCGGAGTGATCGGCAGCGATAACGCATGGAATTACCATTGTTCACAGCGATAGCGTATAGGATTCCTGGGATACACAGCGATAGCATATAGGGTTCCTGGGATTCACAGTGATACCTATATGATTCCTGGGATACACAGCGATAGCATATAGGATTCCTGGGATACACAGCGATAGCGTATAGGATTCCTGGGATTCACAGTGATACCTATATGATTCCTTGGATACACAGCGATAGCATATAGGGTTCCTGGGATTCACAGTGATACCTATATGATTCCTGGGATACACAGCGATAGCATATAGGATTCCTGGGATACACAGCGATAGCGTATAGGATTCCTGGGATTCACAGTGATACCTATATGATTCCTGGGATACACAGCGATAGCATATAGGGTTCCTGGGATTCACAGTGATAGCATATAGGGTTCCTGGGATTCACAGTGATACCTATATGATTCCTGGGATACACAGCGATAGCATATAGGATTCCTGGGATTCACAACGATAGCATATAGGATTCCTGGGATACACAGCGATAGCATATAGGGTTCCTGGGATTCACAACGTATGAAATTCCTGTGATATTCTATGGGAGTACGTCATGTCTTGACCACACAATATCTGATTATAAAGGCTAAGGTTGACTCAGTTGGGGAATCCCTCTTAACCAATGTTTACATTTGAAATATTGTGTTGTAGATCTCTATCATATAGACTTCACAACCGAGGGACAACTCTCAGACAACAGCAAATTGGGTGAGTTTAAGATTGTTACAGCCTGAATTTCACGTGGTGAAGTGAAAACTCGAAGAGCGTCTTGCTAACTAATATACATGTATGTAGAACTGACCGATTTTCGAAACAAAAGGGAAGGGGCACTTTTGTCCAATCGTCTAAGGCGCTGCAATTCACTGTGCCGAGTTGCGTCCCTTAGGCGTACCAGTAACCTATGATCGTGGGTTTGAATCAGAGATTCACCCTGATTATGTTTCTTTATTCGTCAACACCAACCCGTGATCGCGGGTTTCTCCAAAGTTGTAAACGTCTGAGACCTGCCTCACTCCGGGCTTTCCTCCCACATGAAGCTGACACGCAGTGATATAACTGGAATACTGTTCACAAAGTGGTTAAACCCAACTCTCTCACTCCCTATCTCGAAACAAGATGGTGGCATTCGCCGGTCCCTCAATTGTTATATATCTTACGCCATGTCAAAATACGGGAGAACCTCACCTCGAGTACAAGTCGCAATATTAAGGAATATTTGAGGGATACGTTCAGAAAACCATAAAAAATAATTTTCTGACTTTTTCCATTCTCCAAGGATACCGTAGCTATTATAAATCCAAAACGTGTTGTATTCTTTTCACATTGGCATTGTAGAGGCCCAGTCCTCGTAAAACATTGCAAGGCGTGTACAAGATATGTGATTCTTACAGGGAGACTCAAATATGGTGTATCGCCATCTGAAAAGGACGGCCAGGGGTTCCTGAGGGCCTTGTTTACTTATGGAGGGAGGGGCTGGTCTATCAGAAGAGCGGAAGACATGACACTCATCTACGACAGCGGCAACGACATCGCAATCAGAACTCTCCAACAACAATATGACCTGTTCAACTGTGAAGTTGATGATGAACACGATCAACCGTACAACAGTTTCGACATGAGATCAGATAACAAGGTAACGTGTTTGTTTGTTTGTTTCTTTGTTGTTTGACGCCCAACTCAGCAATATACCAGCTATATGACGGCTTTCTGTAACTAATCGAGTCTTTGCCCGGCAGTGCAGTGATTGACCTCATGAGCATGCATCAACCAAGTCAGAGAGTCTGACCACCCGATCTCATTATTCATAAATTCTTAGTTATACGGAAATTCGTTTATACGGACGAAGTGTGAAATGACGCAAGTGTCCTTATAAACGAGGCACGACTGTACTCATCTCCACGGAGGTCGTAGGTCAGTAGAAGCAAGAGTCAGGAGTTCACGCCGAGGTTTTCAACGATACCACATGACAAACCTAACATAAATCTTCAGTCCTTGATCCATGGGGCTATTGTTACTGAACACAGCGGCCATATATTTACTTGCACGTCCACCTTCAGAGGTTCAGGACAGTTTGTCAAAGCCAATGCCAGCTGAAGTTCATAGAGAAAACTACCGTATTCGACGTAATAAGCGCCCAGGGCGCCCTCAAAATTAGAAATAGGGGGCTCTTATTAGAATATTAGTTGGGTGAAAAAAAACATAGTTGAAAGATACATTTCGTGGTTAATGCTGACAACCTGAAATGTTTATGTACGACAGATATATTTTTCCAGAATTTAATTGCCCATAAATAAGGGTGCATTTAACACACGTGTGCGTACTATACCGAAATAAATAAGTCTTGTGTACATTGATCAATCGGAAGGGATGCAAATTTGGCTTGTTCACTAGCCAATATATCAGCAAATATCGCCGTGGGCGCTTATTAGAGCTGGGCGCGTATTACGTCGAATACGGTATATGTGAATTGCTGGAGTTCCTCATTCATAATATCCATGTAAAATTTGGGGGTAAGACATTTAGGCAAGAAGTAGACAACCCCATGGGCAACAATTGTGCTCCCCTTCTTGCTGGTATGTTTCTTTATGAATATTAATAAGAGTTTCTGCCTGGGTTGGCAAAGACAAAGCAAGGTAATTTGGCGAAGAAGCTTAACTTAAGCTTCGGCTATATATTGATGCTTCAATAACCATCAAACAGCCAGTTCCTACCACTGATTTACCGACCTCGGCCCACTTGCACAAAGCGATCTTAGCGCTAAGATGATCTTAACTCCAGTTTAACATATGCTTACAATAGTCTTCGCGCTAAGATCGTTTTGTGCAAGTGGGCCCTGAGGAATAGAAAAAGACCAATGAAGAAGAAAGGCGTCATTCGATTTGTTTAATCAGGGCTAGATAATTCAAGGCCTCAGTAAATCTTTCAAAAAGTGTTTTGGTAAACGTGTGGAGGACATTTCCTAATTTGACGCATCAGTGACAAAAATATGTATGATGCAATTTTATTGTACTACATATTCCCGGATTTTGTAGATTAATAGTTGACTTGCATTTGCATGTGTTTGTGACTGGTGCCGTTGGTAAGGAAGGATACACTCGACCTTTCACGAACACTAGTGTCATCTCGTTTTGATAATGATTCAGAAACACATGCTCATGATGTCGCACAATGAACTCTGCCTTTAGTAGAGGTCTAATGATTGTGGAAATAGAAGTGTTGCCTTTGTTTAGAGGGGTCAAGTTGGTTCTATGTGTAAACAGTACCGGAGGTTACTCACCGTCCTATCTTTACCCCCAGAGGCTACTCACCGTCCTATCTTTACCCCCAGAGGCCACTCGCCGTCCTATCTTTACCCCCAGAGGCTACTCACCGTTCTATCTTTACCCCCAGAGACTACTCACCGTCCTATCTTTACCCCAGAGGCTACTCACCGTCCTATCTTTACCCCCAGAGGCTACTCACCGTCTACTCACCGTCCTATCCTTACCCCCAGAGGCTACTCACCGTCCTATCTTTACCCCCAGGGGCTACTCACCGTCCTATCCTTACCCCCAGAGACTACTCACCGTCCTATCTTTACCCCCAGAGGCTACTCACCGTCCTATCTTTACCCCAGAGGCTACTCATCGTCCTATCTTTACCCCCAGAGGCTACTCACCGTCCTATCTTTACCCCCAGAGGCTACTCACCGTCCTATCTTTACCCCCAGAGGCTACTCATCGTCCTATCTTTACCCCCAGAGGCTACTCACCGTCCTATCTTTACCCCCAGAGACTACTCACCGTCCTATCTTTACCCCCAGAGGCTACTCACCGTCCTATCTTTACCCCCAGGGGCTACTCACCGTCCTATCTTTACCCCCAGAGGCTACTCACCGTCCTATCTTTACCCCCAGAGGCTACTCACCGTCCTATCTTTACCCCCAGGGGCTACTCACCGTCCTATCTTTACCCCCAGAGGCTACTCACCGTCCTATCTTTACCCCCAGAGGCTACTCACCGTCCTATCTTAACCCCAGAGGCTACTCACCGTCCTATCCTTACCCCCAGGGGCTACTCACCGTCCTAGCCTTACCCCCAGAGGCTACTCACCGTCCTATCTTTACCCCCAGAGGCTACTCACCGTCCTATCTTTACCCCCAGGGCGTGGAGACGGAAGATGTGACTGTGGGGGAGGTGGATGGTTACACACTCTTCTTCGTGGCCAACGAGAGACCGGGTACCATCTTCACGTACTCCGTCAAGGATGACCTGAGTCACCCCAAGTTCCAACACATCTATACCGGCATCCCCGAGACCCGAGGCAGGACTTGGAAGCAGATGTATGATGACTGGGACCTCACGGAGATCGACTGTGAGGATAACATGTAAGTTCAGTGCAAAATCACTCACTCAATTATGACACGCACACTGATAAATAGAAGGAAAACAATAGGAATTGTACGAACTCTCTGATTGTATAAGGTCAGCGTGACACTGAGCGACGTTTTTGTGGTGACTGCCCTATTCACATCCATTCATCACTAAGTAGACTTTCTGAAAGCGACATTAAATTAAACACTTACTATTTATGCCATACAGCAGTTATGAATCGAGTTTGTTTCACATACGAGTAAATATTTTGGACAGAGGCGCCACATTTCGAAGAAGAGTTGCGTCCCTTTGTCGTGTCAGGATCTGCTTGCTAATAATGGGTTCGTATCCCAAACTCGCCACAGATCCTTGACCTGGCTGCACCCTTATTATGATTGTTGGTTTCCAAACTGGTAACCAGTGTCAATGACCTGGATCAATTAAAGACATGAAGTTGAAATATATACTGTTCAAAGCACTATAAGACCCAGCTCACTGACACACTCATTCACCCTCCTTTACCACCCTAACCTCCTTCCAACAACTCACTCACTCACTCAAACGCCCAGCCAGACCAAGTCACCCCAAACCTACCCACGTTCCACCCCTCCCAGGAGCCTCATTTCCAAATTAAAATACGAGGTTACAGTTAGACTATCTCAATTTCAAACACAGTAGGTTTATCTCCAATTCATGTACTCACGGTTAATGTCCTCTGTTTCCAGGTTTGTCCCAGCGTCCAAGAGTCCCACAGGAAGTCCTATCCTATTCGTCGGCGGCTCCGTATCAGGAACAGTGTCCATTCTGGATGTGGAAATAACACCTAATTCACATTAGGTAGTGCTGCGTCCTTACATAACATTATATTACCTCTGTTCTATGAAAGAGAGAGATATTTAGGCCACTTTTAGTAATATCCCAGCTATAGCACGACAGGGAACACCAAAAATGGTTCCAATGTGTAGAATCGATCCCAGATCCCGATTCAGCTTGATGAGCGAACGCTCTAACCTTCCCCTCATCTTCCCGTTTAAGTCTCTAGTGCTCGTGGGTTTCACCGAGGTGGTAAACGTCTGAGACCTGCATCACTTCGGGCTCTCCTCCCACATTAAGCTGACTTGCCGTGACTGGAATACTGTTAAAAGCGGCGTTAGACCCAACTCACTCACTCACTTTACCTTCAACAAGGAAGTCAAGTTTCCAAAGTTGGGTGTTACATGGTGAAAATATGAATGGTGATGTTTCAGCCAATCATCACGCTTATCATGCCATTATGTATCGGGAATAAATAAGAACTTTCGTCCACGTTCTAATAAAAAAAAACAATGCCTGTCCCTTGCCTCAAATAGTACCAACAAATGTTATACTTGGGATAGCACTTTCTTAGTAAAGTACAGATTATGTACGCCCTCGAACCCACAATCTCAGAGCGAGGCACCAAATCACAACCACACAAAATCAGCGATCTAACCCACTCAGCCACAAAAAATGGAAGTCTGGCAATTGGTGGTCTAGATCACGTACTTTGTGTACCCCTCTGACAAGTGTAAACTTGCACGGCTCCCATGGCCGAAAGCTATGAATACACAATGCCTCATAGAAAGTGGTAAAATGTAACAAAGGACTAAAATGTGTACTTTAATGAGAAAATGTTACCCAAATGGAACATTTGTTACATTTGACCACTTTCCAAAATGGCATTGTGTATTTAGTACCATATATGTTATCAATAAATAGTATAAAAAATGCATCCCATATAATTTTAGCGAGTTTAGAATTGTTAAATATGACTCATACTGTTTTACTGATATCAGTATGTTATGATGTATCCATTTGTTGTAGAGCAGGGCATGCTTACCCTTTTCCAGAACACCTGGTGTTATCACTGTTTGTTTGTTTGTTTGTTTGTTTGTTTAACGCCGCACTCAGCAATATTACAGCTTAATGACGGCAGTCTGTAAAAAATCGAGTCTGGACCAGACAATCCAGTGATTTACATCAGGAGCATCGATCCCAAGTCAGTGAGTCTGACCACCCGATCCCGTTAGTCGCCTCTTTTCACAAGCAAATTCGCCTTTTACGGCAAGCATGGGTTGCTGAAGACCTATTCTAACCCGGGTCTTCACGGGCCGTGGTATCACTGATTTACAGTCATCCCGTTATATAAGTTTCAATACATTTGACCTCATACGCCCGAAGGAATCTGTTTCGGCAGGTTATCGAGACTTATTATTCTGTGGCGTTTTGAATTTATTATCCATTTCACAAAAGTCAACTTTACCTTTACTTCTAGCAATATTCCACAAGCTTCAGCCTTTGGTGTCTGCATTTCATAACATTTAGGTATAGCATGGCATGCTCTTTCTATTATGATTAAAGAAATCGTCATACGAGTCTTTCTCAAAAGGGGCGGTTGGGTAGCCTAGTAGTTAGAGCGTTCGCTCGTCACGCCGAAGACCCGGGTTCGATTCCCGACATGGGTACAATGTGTGAAGCCCATTTCTAGTGTCCCCCGCCGTGATATTGCTGGAATATTGCTAAAAGCGGCGTTAAACCATACTGACTCACTCACTTTCTCAAAAGTTGTTAAACGAAAGTTGCAACATTCAAAGCATCAGTAAGCTTTCATATATTTGTATGGTACGCATCAGCGAGGAACATTATGTAGTTTTAACTTGTACCAAATGATCCTGTGTTTTATCAGGTTAACAATTGACTTGCCTTTGCATGTATTTATGGCGGGTGCCCAAACAGGATACGCTCATCTTTTCGCGATCACCTGGTGTCGTCACTACTTGATAGTGATCATAAACGCATGCTCATGATACAATCGGGGTCGTACACTAATGGAGATTTGATTTGATTGTGGAAATGGTTTGTTGCTTTTATTAAGCCATTAGAACAATAAGTTGACATCCTTGATGTGAGTGTGCGTGTGCGTGTGCGGGTGCGTGTGTTGATGTGCGCGGGTATATTTGTCTCTTTTCAGCATTCTTTTATTCAGGAAAGATAGTGTTCAATACTTTCTGCATCGTGTTTGTTAAGTATTTATGGAGAAGCGGTTGTCGCGATCAAGTGTTTGGACAGTTTTCATAACTCTGACCCTTGACTTGTTACAAACACAAGTGCATATTCTGATCGAGGCAAAATGAAAACTGTTTGTGTAAACATCTTCATTTGAAACAGGACGCTTGGCTGTTCACATGATGAACAACTCGTCTTCTGAATAAATGCATATATGTCAGACACTGTGTGTTTCTGTGTTCTTTTAACATTGGTTGTCCTCCGTGCAGTTTCATCAGTGTGCTTGTGAACAATGCAGTACCTCCACAATACCCTCCCATCCACCTGACGCCAGTATGCTACATATTACCCTCTATGGCCGACGAGAAGTGATATGTTTGGTTTGTTGTTCAGGAGAAGTGATCTGTTTGTTTGTTGTTCACAAGAAGTGATCTGTTTGCTTATTTGTTTGCTTGTTGTTCACGAGAAGTGATCCGTTTGTTTGCTTGTTGTTCACGAGAAGTGATCTGTTTGTTCGCTTGTTCACGAGAAGTGATCTGTTTGTTCGCTTGTTGTTCACGAGAAGTGATCTGTTTGTTCGCTTGTTCACGAGAAGTGATCTGTTTGTTTGCTTGTTGTTCAGGAGAAGTGATCTGTTTGTTCGCATGTTGTTCACGAGAAGTGATCCGTTTGTTTGCTTGTTGTTCACGAGAAGTGATCCGTTTGTTTGCTTGTTGTTCACGAGAAGTGATCTGTTTGTTCGCTTGTTCACGAGAAGTGATCTGTTTGTTTGCTTGTTGTTCACGAGAAGTGATCTGTTTGTTCGCTTGTTCACGAGAAGTGATCTGTTTGTTTGCTTGTTATTCAGGAGAAGTGATCTGTTTGTTCGCTTGTTCGCGAGAAATGTTCTGTTTGTTTGCATGTTCACGAGAAGTGATCTGTTTGTTTGCTTGTTAACGAGAAGTGATCTGTTTGCTGGTTGTTCACGAGAAGTGATCTGTTTGTTTGCTTGTTCACGAGAAGTGTTCTGTTTGTTTGCTTGTTCGCGAGAAGTGTTCTGTTTGTTTGCATGTTCACGAGAAGTGATCTGTTTGTTTGCTTGTTAACGAGAAGTGATCTGTTTGTTCGCTTGTTCACGAGAAGTGATCTGTTTGTTTGCTTGTTCACGAGAAGTGTTCTGTTTGTTTGCCTGTTCACGAGATGTGATCTGTTTTTTGCTTGTTCACGAGAATTGATCTGTTTGCTTGTTGTTCACGAGAAGTGATCTGTTTGTTTGCTTGTTCACGAGAAGTGATCTGTTTGCTTGTTGTTCACGAGAAGTGATCTGTTTGTTTGCTTGTTCACGAGAAGTGTTCTGTTTGCCGCACTCATCACTCTTCCAGCTATATGACGGAGGTCTGTAAATAATCGAGTCTGGGCCAAGCAGTCCGATGATTGACATCATGAGCATCGGTCTACGCAATTGGAATACGATGACATGCATCAATTAAGTCAGCGAGTCTGACCATCCGATCCTTTTAGTCGACTCGTACGACAAGCATGAGGCCAGTTATTGAGAACATTTGACTTAAACTGATTTTGCAGACGTAGTGATAATATCTCCTTGACAACTATACAACTAGCCCAGCGTTTTACACAGTGATGTATGTCGTCCTGACCCAGAAGCCTGGCAGACGAGATTTTGTAACATGAAAAGATTATATTGTGTCCAAGGTTATACACATATTTACGGACGTGAATTAACGAGAAAACACGTAGATCGTGACGAGACTATAATAATAACAATAGGAATAATACCGCACACTGCACCATGTGTTTACTTTTCGCCAGTTTTTCAGTAACATGCGTGAGCAACGAATAATCCCTAAAGATAAGAGAGTGGGAAATCACGAAGTGATTCAAGTCAACTACATTGTGACGATTTATCTATTATTCATAATGTCAACAACATCCTCTCTCTGGATGACGACATGTTGACAATGGCGTAGGGATACATTGAATAGTTGTCACGTGCGCACGCCTCAGACGAACAGGCCAAAATAAACCTGCTGAAAGAAAGTAAACACAGATTGCAACATTCTTTTTTTATAATGTGACAACAACATGGAGATGTTTCCATAAGAAGATGATTCTTTAAATAAATTATTGGTACAGTTCTTTCTAATTAAATTAAATCCATTAGTCAAAATTCAACTAACAGTGTTTGGTATTTCCAGCTATTTGAAGGAAACCTGTACATCATAGAGTCTTGAATAGGTGAGGTGCGGTGAAATGGAATTTAACGTCGCGTCCAAGATTATTGCACTTAGCGACGTGCATGCACGTGTGTGTGTGGCTGCTTGTACTAGTCCGGACTGATGCCAATTTATAGTGCTAGCTCACTGAGATACCATGCCGCAGTTTAACATGAATACCCCACTCAGACAGAATATACTGACTCCGAGCCGACAAGTCCTTGCTTTAGCCCCTTAATGCCGAGCGCCAGACAGGGTCACAAGTACTAACAACAAGTACCATTTTTAACGCCTTTTGGAATGACGCGGCCGGGGATCGAATCCCGGGCCTTCCGCTCTCCGGGCGGACGCTCTACCACTAGGCCACGGAGGCGGTCGAGTCTGGAATAGACAAGTCAGTGATGATATTATATGCAATGTCTGGCGCCGTCGAAATACGACTACGCGCATTCAACAAAGTAACCGAGCCTAACCACCGATCTAATGGATCCCATATCGACAATGAAACAATAAATAAAACGAGGACTGTCTCCGTTTACATTCAGCACCTTGATTTCAGCGGTATTTTCTAATAGTCATGTCGAAATCGGGGATTGGACGCTCAAAGTTTTGAACCAACAGTGACCCTTACAACCCCAACATCCCTTTCTGGATCCTTTCTGCTCCATGTAAATAATATCATTGGACGCGCAGTTCGATGACACAAGATCTGTAAGACACCCTGTAAATGTTTTGTATTGTGTATTCAGTTTTTCAGGGCGAGCTACATGTAGAGTCGGTGAGCTATTACAACTATTAAGTTATGTAACTACTAAGGTATAGAACACGTTTTATATGATTGGAGTAGTGAAATATAAAATGTTTTCTTACCCTTACGTAAAAATAATCATTACTGTTTATTTATTTAATAATTGGGTCCAAATTGTTTTATTGCCACCATATACTTCCTGAAAGTTCCCCAGCTGGCATAGCCCCGTGTTTAAAGGGTTAAGGGTGAGTGAGTGAGTATGGTTTTACGACGCTTTTAGCAATATTCCAAAAATAATCACGGCGGGGACACCAGAAATGGGCTTCACACATTGTACCCATGTGGGGTATCGAACCCAGGCCTTCTGCGTGACGAGCCAACACTTCAACCACTAGGCTACCCAACCGCCCCATTTTATTTCCGTTCAACTGAGGTACATGTCTCACTGCAAAAGCGCCATGACATATTTTGTATGGTACCGGGCTGATCAATGTCAGAAAACAACTGTCATTCAAAGGTAATGAAATACGCATCATGAAATAATATAGCCGCTTCATGTTTAAGCCCTCGCGAGTACACATGAAAATTAATAAGATAGAAAAAAAAATGCCATCTTGAAGATGAAGCTCTTGCCTAACGAAATCAGATAATGATGACAATGTTCAATATTGCCTGGATGACAGCCTCTTCCAGCACGGTCAAAGGGCAATTACTGCCACTACTGGTCCAATGCTGCCGGTAAAGATGCCAGAATCTGCACTGGGGGATACCTTGCCTGTAACCGACGTCCAAACATTTCCAGTGTACCCATGTCGGGAATCGAGCCCGGGTCTTCGGCGTGACGAGCGAACGCTTTAACCACAAGGCTACCCGACCGTCCTAAAGGGTTAAGAAAAATCGTAAGTCTCTAAACGTCTTCTCGAGTAGTCATAAATTTAGAAGTGTACTCTTAGTGCTAAATATGTTTATGAATGTGACTTAAGAATCGTCTCAGACTTAAGACTTCTTAATCACTCATTATGGGCCTCTTGGCTACATGTACATGGCCAGAAGCAACACGTGCAGGTCACGTGCGGGTCAGCTGCCGATTGGCCACTGAAAGATAAGGTTCACTCCGAGTGTGCTTCCATCTGAAATTGTCTACAGAAAGTACTCCTCAGTACGTTGTGTTAACCCATACTCTTTTCCTATCAAGCTAAACAGTGTTTATTTTCACGATTATGAATGCTAATTAACTTTACTTTCAACAGATATGTGCCATGTACGCCAAGTGGAATCTGTTTCGGCCGAAAATCTAGGCTTGTTATTCTCTTGCATTGATAATTAATATTGTATTGGAAGTCTAGAAACTGGATTCTGCAGTGAGAGTAAAATCCCTTAATATTTTCTGTCAATTAATCAAACAGAATAGTACTTTTGTGAGGGATGTTACTTATGTAATATACTTAACTTGTACAGCAAAAAAAAAGATGAAATTAACACGTTGTGACATCCCCAATACAATCCTATCATCGTAAAAGCTATAAAACAGTGAGTGGGTGAGTGAGTTGGGTTTAACGACGCTTTTAACAGTATTTCAGTTATATCGCGGCGTGTCAGCTTAATGTGGGAGGAAAGCCCGAAGTGATGCAGGTGTCAGACGTTTAACCACTTCGGTGAAACCCACGAGCACGGGTATGGTGCTGACACACATAGAAACCTTTTTTGGGCGAACCGGGATTCGAACCCACAATCATAGGTTTCTGGTGTGTCCAAGGGACGCAACTCTGCACAGCGAATCGCGGCGCCTTAGACGACTGGGCCACCCGTGCTGCCTATAAAACAGTGAGGTTTATGAAACATACATCACATACGTCAAACATTGAACGGGAAGAGTTTCTTACATCCCAGGCTGTCGGTCAGCAGGTGTTTCACAAGGTCTGTCTCTACTGGAAGACATCACGTGTGCACACATGGCATATAATATGGATGGTATATTTTTTGTTTCCCAAATTTTGGGATCAACGTTATGCAGCCCATTGTATGCTCAACGGTGTCGTGTATCCGGTTGTGTTTGCTCTATTAACAGTGTGTGAGTGAGTGAGTATGGTTTTACGCCACTTTTCGCAATATTCCAGCAATATCGTGGCGGGGGACACCAGAAATGGGCTTCACACATTGTTCCCATGTCGGGAATCGAATCCGGGTCTTCAGCATGACGAGCGAACGCTTTAACCACTAGGCTACCCAACCGCCCCTCTCTATTAACAGACAGAGCTAGAGAAACTAACGTGCAAATGTTCACCTTCCTGAACAACGTCACATACAGTTGGGGCAGAGCCTGCACCTCGGGTCATCCAGACGGAGTGAGAAGTTGCAGCTATCAGATCAGTGCACACAGTGTATCCAGACACTGACATCGATGGCGGCTGCTTCCACTCCACACACGCCGTCTGCCGGAATGTGGCAAGGTCAAATTTTGGTAAACTATTTTGTAAGGTAGACCTATCAAGGAACTGAAATGCGTTAATAAACCTTTTCCGTCAATTTTGTTGAACCTTCATAAAATATAAACCTTTAATTACCGGACTACTAAGGCTAAACACCATGTCCAAGCAACCCTATATAGCTACCACTGGATAAAGTCCAAGACACCTGTTTACTGGTATTGGAGAGAGTCTAGCTTACTAATGCTTTGAATGTTGCAACTTTCGTCTAACAACTTTTGAGAAAGCGTCGTATGACGATTTCTTTAATCTTAATGGAAAAAGCATGCCCTGCTATACCTAAACGTTATGAAATGCAGACACCAAAGGCTGAAGCTGGTGGAATATTGCTAGAAGTAAAGGTAAAGTTGACTTATGTAAAATGGATAATGAATTCAAAACGCCACAGAATACTCAGTCTCGATAACCTGCCGAAACAGATTCCTTAGGGCGTATAAGGTCAAATGTGATGAAACTTATATGACGGGATGAGTGTAAATCAGTGATACCACGGCCCGTGAAGACCCAGGTTAGAATAGGTCTTCAGCAACCCATGCTTGCCGTAAAAGGCGATTTTGCTTGTGGTAAGAGGCGACTAACGGGATCGGGTGGTCAGGCTCGCTGACTTGGTTGATGCATGTCATCGATCCCAATAGCGTGGATCGATGCTCATGATATTAATCACTAGATTGCCTGGTCCAGACTGGATTATTTACAGACCGCCGTCATATAGCTGTAATATTGCTGAGTGCGGCGTAAAACAACAAACAAACCAAAACTCGAAACTTTCAATTTCAAAACAGTAGCCATATCTCAGCACTCTGCTTATGATATATGTATATTGTTTAAGGTCATAGGTTAGCTAAGTAATCTTGTTAGTGAAAAGACAATAACAACATACTGCCAAAAAATTACAACTGACATAGTTAACGGAGAATGTTTAAAGAGTAATAGAGCATTTTTGCGGTAGCAATGCTATGTAACTGTTCGGAATGTATGCCCCTCCTACCGGCTCTGCGTTGCAGCTGATATGACGACAGCCATGGAGAAAGTTGACCAGTGGCTGACAGCATGCTGACCATTACTGTGAGGTCATCATCTGCGGGGACCTGAACGCTAGTGTAGGTGGGGGTACTAACCCAGCAGAGACACGTGACCAGCCAGGCTTTGTTACCATAGCTTTCCCCGAGGAACAGTCAGCTCTTAGAAATCTTGGACAGTCACACGTTAATGTTGTTAAAGCCTTCGGACGAAATTCGAGTTACGTTTTACTCATAATTTGTACATATTTAATGCAAGACCAGGTGGTGTAATGGAAGGGAGGTATACCTATATATCTCAGCAAGGGTGCAGTGTGGTCGAATAATTTATTGGTTTTGTTCACGTATATACAATTTCATGTGGACTGTTAGGTCGATTCCAAACATATGCCATTGACTCTGTTTTTTAAATTTCACTCTGACCATAATTCCAAACAAAATAGAAAGTAATATCACTGTTGGTTCAGAAATGTTGTAAATACTATTCTCAATGTAGCTGAATGTATGCAGACATCTGTTGTTCATAGAAAAACAAGCCACAAAATGGGTTCTATAATTTGAACTGTGTACATCGGAGAATATACCGCCCCCCAAAAAGTCAAATGAAAGTAAACGAATTTATTGTCACATTAGATATAATACAAACATATGTGCAAAGTATCAAAATACGGTGGTCAGCATATAAAACGAACAAAACCTAAATCATGTATTAAAGACTCATCTATGTTTTGGAATGAATTTTGAAGTTTGTCAAGCCTGTGCGACCAGGGTAATGAAACTGATTAAAACGGTTGTTTTGATCATTTTAAGAAAGTGTTTAATAACTGTGATGAAATGTGTGAGAATAGCAATACTTTGATATGTATCATCAATCTTGGAATAGTATTACAGAAAATAGTTCAAGATATAACATATATAAAGTGTTTAAAGACTAAATCGAACCTGAGAAGTACCTCACCCTTTCAACATACAGGAAACAACGTAATATGTTGATAATATTGAGACCGGGGTTGTTAAAAAAGGAACATTGAAGAAGGGAGATGGTTGGGGATTGATTTTAGCATACATGTTTGCCCTCTTAAGATAGTGGGGCGATCGGGTAGCCCAGTCACGCCGAAGACCCTGGTTCGATTCCCGACATGGGTACAATGTGTGAAGCCCATTTCTGGTGTCCCCGTCACGATATTGCTGGAATATTGCTAAAAGCAGCGTAAAACCATACTCATTCACTCTTAAGCCTATCAAGGAGGGAATATGGACATTATCTTAATATGTATTCCATACGAACATAAGACACCTCTATCTTTCTGCCTGAAGTTAATTGTTGTAATCCAAATGTGCACGTAAAAATCTATGTCAAAGTTATGAAATGAGACACAAGTACACAATGAAAGACGTTACTTATGAGTTCATGTACAATTGTAGGATATATATATATATGCGCTTTAACAGAGCTGGACCATTGGACTTCATACGAATAAAAGACATGACTTGCATTTTTTATCTGCGAGGTCACTCACCTCAGGCCACGAGGGCCACCACTGGGACGAATGCACATAGGAACATATTCACTGCTTTCAATGGTTCCTGTCACTCGTGACTCTCTTACACTGCCGCTCGATATCAGCTTATTATTTCTATTGATAGAAAAGTTTTTTCTCAAATGCGTTAATCATTTTGCAGGAACATCATGCGGGAGTGATCGGAATATACTTAATGACAGGATATTTAGTACAGAACACTGCACCAAGTGTGTTCCCCTCCTTGTTGATCTGTTTCTTTGTGAATTTATGAATCTGAATTTGTCCTTGGAATTATGCAAAAACACGGGAATTTGTCAAAGAAGTTTAACTTATTAATAATAAATCTCAGGTAGATCGATGATCTCATGGCCAATCCGGTTTCAAACACAAACAAAAATCCTTAATACAACCATGGAAGCACTTTCTTTATACTCACAGAAAGCATTTGGGAGTACATGATTTAATACCATGAAGATTTCAAAACAACCCTAAGGATTTGCTTGAATTTGTGCAAGCTCAGGAGAGAACTACCAGAGACCAGTAAAACTGCCTGTCTGTTCCCTGCTAGTATTTCGGGGCGTTGGGGTAGCCTAGTGGTTAAAGCGTTTGCTCGTCACGCCGAAGACTCGGGTTCGATTCCCGACATGGGCACATTGTGTGAAGCCTATTTCTGGTGTCCCCCGCCGTGATATTGCTGGAATATTTCTAAAAGCGGCGTAAAACCATACTCACTACTAGTGTTTAGATCACAGACACACAGATCAGCTAGGGGGGAAATACATGAGGATACATAACTCCAGCCTCAATAACGTGCATTAGATTCATCGACCCAGCAGTGTCAGAGAAAATCTATGTTTGTACCCCAGGTTCCATTTTTAAGAGACTTTAGGGTCTGGACCAATGCACAGTGGTCTGGAGAACATAAAATGTCGTCATAAACATTAAATTAAACATATTTTTAATTGTTTTCCATCACCTTTAATCAACTTGGAGAGGCTCTAGACAACAATTACTAGTATCTTAGAAAGCTACAAGTGTTTCACTGGTCTTCTGCTTGGTTGGGTACCAGTGCACAGTCTCTCTGAAACCAGCTAAACCTTATCAAAAAGTGGATTTTCTGGAATGCGTAACACTGTTCCAGATTAAAGCTAGCGTTGAATTATCAGTAATCACACTCATGATACCTGACACTGTAACTCGTGCTACCTTCTTCTTTATAAAGACCCCTACACGTGCCACATCAGACAATCTTGCCCAGAAGGCCTCTCGTACCACATCTAGCGTTGTACAGTGATGCTGAAACTCTTCATTTGTCTCGTCGTTGTAACGGCAGCTCTGGCTGTTATTGACGTGCGACTACGGCGACGATCGACGATATTTCTGCCGTACACCTACCAGAATGGTCCCAAATACAACCTCTTCGAAGTTTCTGTAGAACAGGTTTCATATGATTCTGACAACAAAATTCTCTACACAGTTGGTAAGTTTAATATTTAAAATTTAATTCAGGTAATTTTTAAATATGTGAAGTAAACAGTGAATTTGTAGTTGGTGTTTAAATTAAAATAAGTAACATAAATAGAGGATTTAATAAGACTGTATCAATGAGAAAATACAAAGTGAAATCATTTTAAAACTAGTTATTGTCCCTTTTCACGTCACTGTTTAGAGGTGAGGTTAAATAGGGGTTTGGGGGTTTAACGTTGCACTTGTTATAGCGACTTGCCACGTGTGTGTTGCGTACGTGCGTCCGTGCGTGCGTGCATGTGTATGTGTGTGTGTGTGCTTGCTTGCACAAGCCAATTTTATAGCGCTATCCCACAGAGATACCATGCCGCAGTATAACATGGACAGCCCGCTTAGACGCAGTATACTCCGAGCCGACCAGTCCTTGTTTTATCATCTTAAGGCAGGGTACTAACAAGTACCATCTTTTAACGTGTTTTGGAATGCCGCGTTGTTGTTCCTAGAATAGTCTGACAAGTGGTTTGAGGTTGATACATTAGGAATTATGTCACACCAAAACCTAAAAATACTGAGAGAAATATTAAGAAGACGTAATTATTGAACAGATTATAATAGCAAAATTATAATAGCAAAATATCTTACACAGTTGGTGAGCATTTATTCTATTTGATTGGCGATTTTTAAAACATATTTTAACATGTGAAGTTTTAAGTACAATTTTTTGTATAAAGCATTGCAATTGTTTTGTTTAGATCGATATGTTTAATAAACCGCTGAGTGGGTATTTAAATAAATATGTTTTAATAGTGAAGACCTTTTAAAATATATATAAATCGATATTCCGTGGATTGTTCATTTGTTCACATTTGGAACTTTGAACGTTCGTGTAGACACTCACATAGGTTAGTCTGATTACATAAGGACTTCTTTCCATGCTTAATATCTGCTTTACATCCCGTTCTGGTTCAAGATTTGTCAACATCATGTTCTGTCGACATGAAAATGGAATTAGTGAAAAAATAGAACTTCGTCACGTTATGGTCTTTAAGAAAAGAGAACTGCAAACCTTTTTTATATTTAACATGTCAAAAACTTGGCAGGTAGTATATAATACAATCAAAGTATATCATGTCATAGTATGTTTGACCCATGATATAATTAACGATGTTCAAATAAGACCTAGATATCTAAGTGTGTTTCAAGAATCTGGACTAAAATGTTTTCATCTTTTCAAACATGAGGGAAAAATGGCAAGTCATTGTCCTTGGTGGTACTTTCCTTATCTTATCTTTATCAGGTAAAACATTTTATTATACAAAGGTTATGATCTGAGTGGGATGGGAGTTCCATACTTGGTGACCCCTTAGTCTAGGAGTGATCAGAGAATAGCTTCTATGGCGCATAGTGAGTGAGTGGGTTGAGTGAGTGATTGAGAGGCGGACTGACTGACTGACTGACCGACTGACTGACTGACTGACTGACTGACTGACTGACTGACTGGCTGGCTGACTGACTCTCGCTGAGTAAGTGAGTGAGCCTTAACGCCGCTGGAAACAGGCCTTCAGTTATCAGAGAGTGAGTATGGTTTTACGCCGTTTTTACTAATATTCAAAACATACAACGGCGAGTATAAACCCCTATGTTCGTGCTACTACGCCCACGGGAGCAACTCTTAGTGTTAATCAAAGTGATAACGTCAATGACGTCGACGTCGAAAACGTCATACTGTACTTATTTCTTTGTTGCCAGGCGACACAGTCCTGCACGCTATCGACGTGTCTGACCCCAACAATATGAAGGTCGCGGCCTATCTGGAGTACCCGGGCATGGAGTTCACGGACGTGGAGTTCTGTGGGGGTCACATCTTCACGGCCATGGACAACAGAACTGACAGAGCCAATGGGAAGATGCTAGTCTTCTCGGGATACAACCCAACGACCAATCAGATGAAGGAAGTTCTACAAGTTCCTGGTAAGGGAAATCATTGGATGAAGGAGGAACACTCGATAATCGGGATGTTCAATTTTCATTTGTCATCCGAGACGGGAAGCAATTGTACAAATCTTCAAATAATATTGCTGGAATGTTACTTTTTCAGAGGTATAAAAATCACTCACTGGAAACTTAATGACACTTGTTACTTGTAGATTCCAAAATTGAAACAATATGTTAACCAAGAAATATGTACGTAAAAGAATTTATTGTTAAACCTACAAACAACTGACAAATGGTATACAATCAACATTTTTATTGGGTTTAGAAATCAATACAAATTACTGCACATCAATTACAATAGCAGTACACAATAGAGTTGTATGTAGTACAATATTCAATGGCAGTATATAATATGATGGCAGTGGCCAGTGTCATAAATTAAAAGCGGTGGTCATAGCAAAAATCAGTGATATATTCACCCAGCAGCGATAGTGGTCAAGCTCCCGAGAAAGACCTAGGCAGGTAATAAGGGGTGATGAGTGATCTTCACACGAAAGCTGATCTTGTTGTGTTCTCAGTAGATGAAAATGTGTGATGAAATGTGTGAGAGATAAGACAAGCAGCGCCCTTGGGACTTACATGTATATTGCCCAAAGACCTTCCAGAATATTCCCTGACGCTCCAAATCAGCCCATGCTGTTCCGGATCTAACACAAGAATCTAAATAAAGTAACTTCTTCACCACTGCTTACATGAAATACTACTACATTTCTGAAAACTAATCATTGTCCAAGTACAATGCAATGAGCGTCTACCGAATCTCAACAGAAACAATGCTTTTCAGTCACAATCAATGTCCAACAAAAATACACTGCTACATAACACACTTTGGACGCTGGATTGCTATTTGTGGACTATTACTGCTGACTAAAACCCATTTACCTCACTCATCCATACGTTCGATTGCCACTCACTCACTCGCTCGCTCTCATCATCTCTCTGTTCCCAGTGGGCGCCGTTCCGGACATGGTCAAGCCGACGAAGGACTGTTCCAAGGTTATAGTGGCGGTGGAGGGAGAGGCGTACGAGTATCCCCCAAACCACATCACTGACCCCCCGGGTCTCGTTGTTATCGTCAACTTCCCGTGGGGAGTCGGGAACAACATGATAATCTCCACACTGAATTTTGACCGATTTAACATCAGGTATTCCCCATCACCAACAATTTAAAACCTGAGCATTTTCTCGAATGATGCAAATTCATATGCGCCAGGGTCTACTTGCAGAGAGCGATCAAGCGCCAAAACTATTGTAAGTCTATGTTATGGTATAGGAGTTATAGTGTAGGCATTAGCGCTAAGATCGTTTTGTTCAAGTGGGCCCAGGTCATTAAGTGTACAATGTAGAGTGGCCAAAGTCAAGTTGTGTCCCTTTCTGTGTACGGATCCGATGGTCGAATCCAAAATGTGTTAGGTGTCTGCGTGTGCGTGTGTGTGAATGTTTCTCATATACCAGATCGTTGCTCATGTCATCAACCACTGGTCTGCCTGGCCCGTTAATAACGGTCGATTATACAAGAGCCGAACTATTGTTGTATGGTTACGTCATCCACACACTCATTCAGGCCAGAAAGGTAATCTAATCTTGGACCTTTCGGGGGCACGGGTGGCCCAGTCGTCTAAGGCGCCGCGATTCGCTGTGCAGAGTTGCGTCCCTTGGGCACGCCAGAAACCTATGACTGTGGGTTCGAATCCCGGTTGGCCCAAATTGTGATTCTTGGATCGCAGCACCATAACCGTACTCGTGGGTTATCCCGAAGTGTTAACTGTCTGAGACCTACATCACTTCGGGCTTTCCTCCTACATTAAGCTGACACGCCCGATATAACTGTAATACTGTTAAAAGCGGCGTTAAACCAAACTTACTCACTCACTCACTTGGACCTTTAAGTGCAGCCTGCAACATTGAGATTCACAGACTGGACGACATATATCTTGATTCACAGAGTGCCATTCATGGAAGCGTCCGGAGTCCGTCACGTGTACCGGGAGAACAACAACCCCTTCTCCAACGACGTGGAACCTGAATACATCGCCATCAACGCTGACGACACCACGGCATTCATAATGTTGCAGGTCAGGCGTTACTCACAGTAGAGAGTCGTAATCACTGTCTGTCCGTATGGTAAAATGAATCGATGTGCTGCAATCGGGTTGGTAAACGATGTAAAATATGGATTGGATCTCTTAATCATATAGATTGGTATCAATACTTTTAGTAATATTTATTTTTTCAGAAACCAAAATTTTGAAAGACATGCTATTTGGGGGTCTGGTGGTTAATCGTGATGAAATATGATGATGGTATTTATCAAGCCAAAATGAATATTCATAATAATAAAGTTCTAATATAGTAATAAAACTTTGTTTTTCTGACACGTTTTTCGTGAGATTTTTCAAGATGGCGGTTGGGACAGGGGCAGGGGGTGTTGTGTCTGGTTTAACGTAAATTCAAGGTATAAAACAATGATTCTGAAATTTTATTCTGTATTTATTGCACGGCGGTAGGCGCCGTGATTTGTTTGTTTTTGGTTTGAGAAAGTTACATTTGGATGAGTAAGAGTTGGAAATGTAAACACCCATTTTTAAAGAAGCTTTATCTTTGTCTCACATATGTATAATGATATGCGTACATACGAAACACAAAAATAATTATGAAAATAATTTTTTTAAACATTTCTAACTGTAAATTGTTGTAAACATGTTTTTGGCACAATCATAAGGGGAAACACACTCTGTCCTAGACTGGTTCACGTGCCATAGAGCGCTTGCGCTTCTCACCTGCAGCTGCTAGGTGGCGAAGGGCAGGGTACTAGTCTAGTTCTATCCGACCTATTTCCTTATACGTCATTTCGCCGCGGTGAAACTTTGACCAATTTCCGTTCAGCGAGGTCTGCCTGTCGAGAGGCTGGGAACTGGCATACAGTATATCGCTATACGGAAACGTTGACCCACTTTCCGTGTCGCGAGATATTAGCACCTTTGGACAGCGTGAATAATTGAATTCAGAATGTCAGAATTCACGAGTAAACATATTAGCGTTAGGGAGCCATTGAGAAGTATGGTTCATGTTGGTGTGGGTTTTTTAAAATACCGCTCGCACAACATTGTGGGTTTCAAATTTAACTATATCTGCATATCCCCATTGATCTACTTCATTATAAAATAATTTTACAACAATGTAGCTGTAACTTTGAAACGATTCATTATAAAAAAATATTTACAACTTTACCGCTGTACATATATCAATGTCAACAGTATCGTGTATACCACTATGATTGTGTCAACCTAATACCCCCTGTTCATTGAAAACAATAACAAATGTTTCAGAACGTCATTGTTTTTGAAAACATTTTGCTGGTTTTGTTTCCATAATATGTTTGTTTTCTACTTTTTTTATTACATAAATATTGAAACTGAAATGTGCCATATTCTCATTCCTGATTCTGGCACCACATGCAAATTACAATTTGTTTTATCTTCTGCGTTACACATGAGCGTTTTATGAAAGCATAGGTAATTGCATCAGTAGGTAGGTATGCTGCAACATTTATTTGCGCCGTGTTGATTCTCTGGATCAAATTTAACTTGTATTTTCTTCTTAACATGTAAATATTGTTGACAGGAGAACAATGCTGTGGCGACTGTGGACCTCGAGACTCAGACTATTTCGGAGGTGTACGGGCTGGGCTATAAGAACTGGAGCTCATTAAAACTGGACCCGAGTGATAGGGATGGCGGTAAGCATTTGTTATGCATTTATAACATAGCTGATCAAATAGTATGCAGGGATTTTTACGATAACAAAATACACTCGCAGTACAGATAGTTGCATTAACACCTCTGTCACTGATAGTGATACCATAAGACACTGGTGCTGCTGTGATGACATTAAGGCCCACACACTCCCTCCTACATTGATGTTACTAGCAATGACATTAGACCCCCACACACTCCTTCCGCAATTGATGTTGCTAGCAATGACATCAACCCGCATACACTCCTTCCGCAATTGATGTTGCTAGCAATGACATCAACCCCCATACTCTCCTTCCGCAATTGATGTTGCTAGCAATGACATCAACCCGCATACACTCCTTCCGCCATTGATGTTGCTAGCAATGACATCAACCCCCACACACTCCTTCCGCCATTGATGTTGCTAGTAATGACATTAGACCCCACTCACTCCTTCCGCAATTGATGTTGCTAGCAATGACATTAGACCCCACACACTCCTTCCGCCATTGATGTCTCTAGCAATGACATTAGACCCCACACACTCCTTCCGCCATTGATGTTTCTAGCAATGACATTAGACCCCACACACTCCTTCAGCCATTGATGTTTCTAGCAATGACATTAGTACCCACACACTCCTTCCGCCATTGATGTTGCTGCGATTACATCAACCCCACACACTCCTTCCTACACTGATGTTGCTGTGATGACCTCAACCCCCACCCACTCCCTCCTACACTGATGTTGTTTGATGACATCAACCCCTACACACTCCCTCCTACACTGTTGCTGCTTCATCCTGCTACAGGGGCCAACCTGAACGGCTACAACGTCTACGGCATGTACCAGCCGGACACCTTCGTGCACTTCCAGTTCCAAGGCGGCAACTATCTTGTGTTGGCCAATGAGGGAGACTCAAAGGAGTACGAATATGGAACCTCTTATTGGACAGAGGAGTCACGTGGTTCCACGATACCACCACATGGTATGTTTCAATGCATGGTGAATGCGTGGTGACTGAATATATTAACGACCTATACGATCATACCGAAATATGGGAAATATCGATATAAACTATACGAGTGAGTGATTTTAACGCCAATTCGAACAGTATTTCGGTTATATGTATGATACAGATCTTAAAAGTTTACCATAATTTATGGATCAACGAGCACGGGTATGGTGTTGACAAACCTAGATACATAATCAAGGCAAACCAGGATTCGAACCTTCGATCATAGGCTTCTGCTACGCCTAAGGGACGCAACTCTGCATAGCGAATTGCGGTGCCTCAGACGACTCGGCTCTCTGTACCCCAATCTGAATAATGCATAATTCTGTCCGCAAATTATATGGCTTAATTTTTAAATCGATTTATATAATACCGTATAACGCCATGAGCAACATAAAAGGATAGTATTTTGTTAAATTTGAGATTGAATGGAAAACTGTAACGAATAGATCGCCTGGGATGTAAGCTGCTGCTTATTGTACAGGCATGTCTGTGATACAACCAGTGTATACTTAACTACGGTTATAACGAACATGCTTATAACGAACTGACTGATATAACGAACTTATTTTTTAGTCCCGGTCATTTGTTGTATATATGCTGTTTATATGCTTATAACGAACTACGGTTATAACGAACTAAAATAAGTGGTCCCTTTGAGTTCGTTATAACCGTAGTTTACTGTATTTAATATCTCTGTTAAAGATGTCTGGCGGCATATCGACTACACTACACAAGCTCAACTGACGAACGACACTTTGCTTGGTGAGTGAAGGTTAAACACAGTGTCTTTTGTTCGTGATAGGGTTGAAATACTGTTAGACATTAGGTTGTTTAGTATGATATATAACAACAAACAGGGAAAGTACACATGACATAAGTAAGGATAAGAATGTATGGATGAACAACTTCTTTATTACAATTAAGAGCGACGTTTCGGTGTAGGTTCTAACACCGTTATCAAGCAAGTGATGTTTCGGTGTAGGTTCTAACACCGTTATCAAGCAAGTGATATACAGAGTGTGGTTGACAAGTATATATACAGGTAGGAGGCTATGTTTATACAGTAGAGTAGATATCAGATGTAGTTATACTGGAGTAGAGAAGCCTGTTATGTGCACACAAGGGTAGTAATGACAATCATCGGTGAAGTCAGTGACATAAACAAAGGATGAAGCCAACATGATTATGGCTGATTGGGGTCTTTGATGAGTTGATGGTACGCCGGGGGTATGTAATAGCCTTGGTCACGATTTAATTGTAATAAAGAAGTTGTTCATTCATACATTCTTATCATTATTTAGTACTCCAACTTCTAAATGCCTATCAAAGAAGTTAAAGATGACATGTTATGCCATGCCATTCTACAATTATATATACACATGTATTTATTGAAATAGCACTCGTTCTACACTGAGAAGCTAAAGAAACTCTACCTCTCACTTGATTGTATCTAACGTTTGATTTCCAATTGAAAATATCTTAAGTTAACGAGATTATATAAAAAAAATAACTGTAATGGCGCTAAGACACCATACTTATTTAAAACTGTAAAAAACATTCGCATAATTCAGAGCTGCTGATGAGTATCTTTGACATCTTATCTTTGAAAATTAACAAATTTGCCTTTTTCGGCCCAAATTTACAACATTTCAAACATTGTTGGGGGTGCAAATTCATTTCTGATGCGACTTCATTGAACCAATTAATTTTTAAACAGAATTACCCATTCCTGCTAACTGTTGCAGGAATGATCGATGTTTAAACAGACATAATCAAAATTTAACAATTCTTTCAATTTTGTATTAATGAAAAAAAAACTTTGTGTATTTTTTCCCCGCAGTTTAAATAAGATATATCTAACTGAACCCGGGTCTTCGGGATAACGAACCCTTTAACCCTTAGACTAAACCCCATCGCCCACAGAACAAGTGGACCGCCTCCGTGGTCTAATGGTAGAGCGTCCGCCCGGAGAGCGGAAGGTCCGAGGTTCGATCCCCAGCCGCGTCATACCAAAAGATGGTACTTGTTGTTACCCTGTCTGGCGCTCGGCATTAAGGGGCAAAAACAAGGACTGGTCGGCTCGTAGTCTGTATATTGTGTCTGAGTGGGGTATTCATGTTAAACTGCGGCATGGTATCTCAGTGAGCTAGCACTATAAATTGGCATCAGTACAAGCAGCCACACACATACACGTGCATGCACGTCGCTATATAAGTGAAAGAATCTTGGACGCGACGTTAAACCCCATTTCACCTCACCTCACAGAACGAGTGAGGATCATCTTTACAGACGCATGTGGTATATTGCACAGGACGCCTCAAATTTGCTGTATCGCCAGCGGAGAAAGACAGGCAGGGGTTCTTAAAGGAGATGTATGTCTTTGGAGGAAGAGGCTGGTCTATCAGAAGAGCGGAAGACATGTCTCTCGTCTACGACAGCGGCAACGACATCGCAGAAAGAACTATTCAAGCAGAACATGATCTCTTTAACAGCTATATCGTTAATGAAATTCAAAGACCGATCGATGATTTCGACACAAGATCTGATGACAAGGTAGGTTATTACATTCTACAACCAACCAACTGATGACTTTTCATAATTTGTGACGATGTCGCGACGAAATCAGTATTTTGTATGTATATGTTCTTGCTTTCAAACTGTCCGTAAGCTATCTACTCAGAAGCGTTAGAGTGAGTGAGTATAGTGTTATGCCGCTTTTCGCAATTTTCCAGCAATATTAAAGCGGGGGACACCGGAAATAGGCCTCACATCTTGAACCAATCGGCTCCGTGGTCTAGTGGTAGAGCGTCCGCCCGGAGAGCGGAAGGTCCGAGGTTCGAGGTTCGAGGCCGCGTCATACCAAAAGACGTTAAAAGATTGTACTTCTTGTTACCCTGTCTGGCGCTCGGCATTAAGGGGCTAAAACAAGGACTGGTCGGCTCGGAGTCAGTATACTGTGTCTGAGTGGGGTATTCATGTTAAACTGCGGCATGGTATC
Organism: Haliotis rufescens; assembly: GCF_023055435.1. Lineage (NCBI taxonomy): Eukaryota > Metazoa > Mollusca > Gastropoda > Lepetellida > Haliotidae > Haliotis > Haliotis rufescens. The sequence goes on from NW_025963857.1 coordinate 6,868,903, forward strand.
TCAGTGAGCTAGCACTATTAATCAGCATTAGTCCGGACTATTTACAAGCACACACACACACACACACACACACACACGCACACGCACACGCACACGCATACGCACACGCACACGTGCATGCACGACGCTATATAAGTGCAGTAGTCTTAAAACCCATCTCACCCCACCTCACCTCACCTGAACCCATGTGGGTAATCGAACCCGGGTCTTCAGCGTCACGTGGCAAGGGTGACGTAGCGCAATGGCCGCAATTTGCTGTCCACAGTTTCATTCCAGGATCCGCTGCTCGTGGGTTCGAATCCCGGATGTGCCTGATTATGAGCCTTGGTTTGTCAAAATGTCAAAGACCTGCAACGTGTGGCCCCCACATCACGCTGACAGGCCGTGATATATCTGAAATACTGTTCAAACCCGTGTAAAACATACATAAGCATTACATTGTGTGACCCAGGGCCCGGAGACGGAGTCGGTAGCAGTGGGGGAGGTGGATGGTTACACACTCTTCTTCGTGGCCAACGAGAGACCGGGCACCATCTTCACGTACTCCGTCAAGGATGACCTGAGTCACCCCAAGTTCCAACACATCTATACCGGCATCCCCGAGACCCGAGGAAGAACTTGGCGGCAGATGTATGATGACCGCGACCTCACGGAGATCGACTGCGAGGATATGAAGTAAGTTCACAACCTGTTAGGATCTCAGGTCAGAAAAGGCTCCGTCACCCCATGCCGACTTAAATGAGAATCTGGTGGTGATAATCTGCGCCGTGGCTGATTGTGTGTCATATTGCCCAGGCTGCGAGGAGGCCCGTGAAGAACCGGGGTAGAATAGGTCTTCAGCAACCCATGCTTGCCGTAAAAGACGACTATGCTTGTCGTAAGGGGCGACAAACGGGATCGGGTGGTCAGGCTCACTTAACTTGGTTGATGCATGTCATCGATCCCAGTTGGGCGGATCGATGCTCATGTTGTCAATCACTGGATTGTCTGGTCCAGACTCGATTCCTTACATACCGCCGTCATATAGCTGGAATATTGTGGAGTGCGGCGTTAAACAACAAACAAACAGACTGCGAGGAGTTATGCTCATGGTATCAACCATTGGTCTGCTTGACCCAGACTCGAACGTTTACAGATCGTTGAAATATGGCTTGATTTTTATGGCTTAAAATAACATTTTAATGGACGTATAATAATGATGGATGGATGTGGAGTAGGCTTAGCCGATCAGCTGTATGATGAAGACGACGTACGCCCTTAAATTGACCCTATGTTGGTAATCGTCTCGGCTTGAAACATAAAGCATAAAAAAATATATTCTCACACTATTTCTAAATATCTTTTTCAAAAAGACTGTTGAAATGGTGTCCTACCAGCTATGAGGAATAATGTCTTCAATTCCTGGTAACTCGTAGGTTATTCTATGATGTATTACCCATAGGGCATGGGTATAGCGGGGGAAATATTTTCGATAAGTCTCACTGAGAAATGTTACTTTTGCTTCACGCAAATTGACATTCACGGTAATTGTGTTCCATTGTGTTCCATTGTATTCCACTGCGTTGCATTGTATTCCATTGTGTTCCCTTGTATTCCATTGTATTCCATTGTGTTCCCTTGTTTCCCATTGTGTTCCATTGTGTTCCTTTGTATTCCATTGTGTTCTATTGTATTCAATGGGTTCAATTATATTACATAGTGTTCCATTGTATTCCATTGTGTTCCATTGTTTCCCATCGTGTTCCATTGTACGGGCGTTTACGGAGCAGCCCTCGGCCATGTAACATCTAATTTGTGCTTTGCGGAGAATAATGATGAGTGGCCAAGGGGTTGAGGTGGACGCCCATATAAACGTGTTCGATTCCACAATACTGGAATGCCAGCGTCGTTGTTTATCAGGTGTATCATATCGTCATTATATTATGATATTTTTACGTAGGACATATTCGCCACCATAGCTTCGTTTTGTAAGTGATGTCATCCTTCCATTGCTCCTATCGCTGAGTAATTAGAATCCCTATTGTGCCTTTCAAACAGGGCTCAAAACGAAAATATGATAGTGAATTATTCGATGGTATTTATCATATTAGAATGGAGATATGCTATTCTGGATAATCGAAGATGGACTGTTATAAATCCCCACTCACTCACTCACTAACTCACTCACTCACACATCCAAACTCCCTCCTTCATATTTTATTCTGTTTCCAGGTTTGTCTCAGCGTCAAAGAGTCCCACGGGAAACGCTATCCTATTCGTCGGCGGTTCCGTCTCCGGAACAGTGTCCATTTTGGATGTGGAAGTTTCCGGCTAAGTTACCTTAGGTTGTGCTGCGTCATAACATTATATTACCTATGTCCTATGAATGAGTGAGGTTTTTAACCTCGCCTTTAGTAATATTCCAGCAATATCACGATACGATCACCTCTTCCAGAGCACCCGGTGTCATCACCAGTTGATAGTTATTCACAAAGACACGCTCGTGATATAGTCGGAATCGTACAACCGACTCTGTTTTTGGCAGAGATTTATGCTGAATATGGAGAGGGTTCTCTCGCCTGTATTGACCCAATAATAATCTTTAATGGTGTACAAATATACAAAGATAGGTTTGATCTCTGCCCAACGTTCAAAAGATTTCCGTGGTTTAGTGATGTTTGAAATACTCACCTATTCGTCGGCTCACCTCACCTCACCCACACACTCACTTACTGACGTTGAGTCAGCGAGTTGTGTTTAACGCCGCTTTTGGCATTATTCCAGGTATATCACGGTTGACGTCAAGGTTGAGTCAGCGAGTTGTGTTTAACGCCGCTTTTAACATTATTCCAGTTATATCACTGTTGACGTCAAGGTTGAGTCAGCGAGTTGTGTTTAACGCCGCTTTTGGCATTATTCCAGTTATATCGCGATTGACGTTAAGGTTGAGTCAGTGAGTTGTGTTTAACGCCGCTTTTGGCATTATTCCAGTTCTATCACGGTTGACGTCAAGGTTAACGTTGAGTCAGTGAGTTGTGTTTAACGCCGCTTTTGACATTATTCCAGTTATATCACGGTTGACGTCAAGGTAACCATTGACTACCAGAATATCCTCCTATGACTGAGCGCTTGTTTTTGCAGTTCAACATCTGACCTGCACCTGTAGGGAATATTCCTTCGATATTCCTGTTTAACTGAACCGAGGGGAAATAGAAAGTATAAGTTTGTTTTCTTTGTAATTCAAAATTGAAAGAACTGTTGTCCTTTTAACCATCACTCATTCCTGCAAGTAATCGGTGGCTTGGTAATTATGTGTGAAAATACATGTATATGGGTTCAATGAAGAGTTGGGAAAGAGATGAATTTGCATCTACGTGGCCCCTACCATGTTGAAATGTTACAAATTTGTGCAGAAAAAAACAACACATTTATTTATTTTCAAAGATAATATGTCGAAGATGCCCATCAACAGTTGTGTATTATGCGATTACTTTTATTTTTAAGAGTTTTAAATCAAATTATATTTTTAAAAATAAAACCATGTACACGTATTCTTTAAATGCTGACTAATTGTTAGTACAGTTATTTTTTTTATTCAATGTCGCTAACTTTAGTATTTTCAATTGAAACTCAAACAAATGACAGGTATAGTTTCTTTTGTTTCTCAGTTAATACTTTGTTTGTTTGTTGTTTAACGCCGCACTCAGCAAAATGACGGCGGTCTGTAAATAATCCAGTGATTGACATCATGAGCATCGATCCACGCAATTGGGATACGATGACATGCATCAACCAAGTCAGCGAGCCTGACCACCCGATCCCGTAAGTCGCCTCTTAAGACAAGCACAGTCGCCTTTTACGGCAAGCATGGGTTGCCGAAGACATTTTCCAACCAGTATCTTCACGGGTCTTATATTTAGTAATTTGACTGATGCATTAAAACGGTGAAGCGGGTTTTTTAACCATGGATGTAGAATCTGCAGGCTCTCTCCTTTATGCCTCCTTCCATCCTTTATTTTAAACCCAAACGATTAATATGTAATATTTTAAGATATATGTACTCATGTGAATTACGAGCTAGTGTTTCGAACCTGTGTACTGTATGTGTGTAACGAATGTAGGATACACTGTCCCTTCACATGTATTCATGTTGACTTCAAGTCTGACCCATCACATGAAGGGACAGGTAGGGATTTTACGTGCGCATCCAAAGCTGTGTCGAAGAAATGAAATTTCTTTTTGTAAATTGTTATACATCTTGAAAGATGTCTGTGAATTGTAAATACGGGTCCTTCATTTGTACATAACAGAGGAGATTGTTTTATCTGTTTGTCATGTAATGTGTAAATACATTTGTAAATAAAGTATATTCCTCGTCTATCTACGTATACCCGATAATGGATGAAATACCATAATATACCGTGGGCATGTACAATATATAAAATGTATACACACGATTATATTTGTTTGTTTGTTTGCTGTTTAACGCCACAATCAGCAATAATCCCGCTATATGACGGCGGTCTGTAAATAATCGAGTCTGGACCAGACGATCCAGTGATTGACATCATGAGCATCGATCCACACAATTGGGATACGATGACATGCATCAAACAAGTCAGCGAGCCTGACCACCCGATCCCGCTTGTCGCCTCTTACGACAAGCATAGTCGCCTTTTACGGCAAGCATGGGTTGCTGAAGACCTATCCTACTGCAGTTCTTCACGGGCCAGACCCGATTTTATCGTGCACGTACATATACAAGATATGCACATACAATATATACCATTATACATGCACACGATGTACCATGTACAAATAAGCTGCTGAGCCAAAGAAAGTACACTCCCATGTTTGATGATGGCTAAAATTGAACAAATAAGAAATGTTGATTCAGTGGTGATGTATTTGGAACGGGTATCCTAGTCCTGTGTTGTACCTGCAGTGTTTCAGCCACTGTTTTCAGCCTAGTAACGTTTTGATAACATTTATATTCTTTGGAAGAATATACTTTCGTTTGACCGGCAGTTTATTCTACATATGCTCACGTAAAGTGAGTGAGTGAGTTTGATTTTACGCCTCTTTTAGCAATATTCCAGCAATATCACGGCGGGGGACACCAGAAATGGGCTTCACACATTGTACCCATGTCGGGAATCGAACCCGGGTCTTCGGCGTGACGAGCGAACGCTTTAACCACTAGGCTACCCGACCGCCCTGCTCACGTAGAAGATACATACTAGTATATCAGGTACATACACATATACATGTATATTTGCCAACATTCTTGATATACCATGTGCACATATACAAGATATATGATTGACACATGTACAAGATATTATGTGCCATGCATAAACGGTGTCATCCCAAACGGTCGAATGTCTTGTTAAGAATAAGAAAATACTGGTCGTCCACCGATCAGCACTGTGTACAGTGCATATTTGACGGGCAGTGCCTTGAGATGAACAATCTCTGAACAGAGGATTCCAATATTTTTCAAGCAAGAGTTTGAAGACAAATAAAGAAAATTTGAATGTCGGTTCTGTTTTATTTATGACAAGTAAATAGAATACATTTCATAATGACAACGTCTCCAAAGGATAGTGTTCACATGTAGAGATTATTCACACACGCCCAGTAGGTTTGCAATGTTTCTACATCTATCTTTCTTTAAATTAGTGTACTCTCTTTAAAAAGACATTCCCGAAAAAGATATTAAGCTATTAAATATGAAAATACTAATATGGCTGGCTTAAAAAGGTTGACAATATACTTGATCGCTGTTGTTTAAGTGAAGTGTTTTATGAGTGAGTGAGTTTGGTTTAACGCCGCTTTTAACAGTATTCCAGTTATATCACGGCGTGTCAGCTTAATGTGGGAGGAAAGCCCGAAGTGATTCAGGTATCGGACGTTTACCACTTCGGTGAAACCCACGAGCACGGGTATGATGCTGACAAACCTAGAAACATAATCGGGGCAAACCTTGATTCGAATCCACAATCATAGGTTTCTGGCGCGCCCAAGGGACGCAACTCTGCACAGCGAATCGCGGCGCCTTAGACGACTGGGCCACCCTAACCGTGTTCTATGACTCCCACGACTTCAACACACAATGGGGGCGCTGGGTAGCTCAGTGGGTAAAAAGTTCGCTCATCATGCCGAAGACCCTAGTTCGATTCCAGACATGGGTACAATGTGTGAAGCCCATTTTGGTGGCTCCCGTCGTGATTTTGCTGGAATATTGCTAAAAGCGGCGTAAAACCATACTCACTCACGCACTCACCACATCATGGCTTACGTCAACTATAGAACTAACATTGAAACATCACTTCTTCTGGTCATGGAATATTACTCTACGATCAAACTCTATGGGAAACGAATATTTGCCTTCCTTCGAAAAAAATATACTTCTCCTTAAAGTTATTTCCCACCCCCTACTTAAATTTAGAACACGAAATCACTCTACCTGTGGAGCCTAGCAGATGGCATGGTGTTTCCCGGAAGGATTGAACGTGCCATCTCTGCAATTCACAAAATATTGGAGACGAATTTTATTCTAAGTTTACATTTAACGCCCTCGATAATTAAAGAATAATTTATTTGGATACGTATGATTATTTATGGCCAGTTTTTTTTAGATATAAACAACTTTCATGTTCACAGAATTTAAAGTTACTGACTAAACGTATTCGACTGATATTTAATCAATTGCTAGTACATCAGTAGAACCCAAGCGGTTGCCATGCATGGCTGGCAACAACTATTCGACCGATTAGGAAGAAATGCACTCAGGCGTTTTTTGACCGATCAGTTCAAGTTTATTCTAGGAACTCGACCGATCAGGATGTAACTATTCATGCATACACTTGTCCTTTTACGTCCAATGGAAACTGTTTCGTCGAATAATCGAGACTAGTTTTCTCTGGCGTTGACGTCATATAGTTATGAAATAGCAACACAAATCCATCTCGAATATATATACGGCAATATCATAACTCACAAGAATAATGTTCAAAATAATATTAAGATTGCTGACTTTTTTTGCACATTTTAGAGAATTGTTTGCTGGTGAGCAAACATCAACTGTGCCGGACGACTTATTTTACAAGATGACTGTACCAATGATGATGTCACTAAATATATTACAAAAGATATTCTCAATATGCCTATAACAAAAGACGAATATTAAACAGCATCCATCATTTAAAACGTAACAAATCTCCAGGAATAGATGACACCATTTCTGAATTATTTATACATTCGGCTGATCTACTTGTCCCATACCAAGAATTGTTATTTAATGTGATGTTTGAAGAGGGATACTTCCCGGAAACATGGTCTATTGGTATTTTAATTCCGCTTCATAAAGCAGGTGCTTCTAATGATGTCAACAACTACAGAGGGATAACTCTCTTGTGTATCCTCAGTAAAATATTTACTTTATTATTAACAAGAGACTTGTGTCTTGGGCCAATACCATGGATAAAATTTCTGAATCGCAGGCTGGTTTTAGGGAAGGATATTCAACAGTTGATAATGTCTTTATATTTCAATCTCTAATACAGCGCTATATCACCAAAAAGGGGGAAGTTTTATGGATTATTTGTTGACTTCTCTAAAGAGTATGATTCTATACACACGTGTAAACTATGGAGATTACTTAGTTCCAAAATGATGAAGTTATTATGTAGTATATATGAAAATGTTGAAATGTGTGTACGAGGGCTGAATGTCTGATATGTTTGAATGCAAATTTGGCGTCCGCCAAGGATGTATATTGAGTCCTTTTTTATTTTCCTTTCTCATAAATGAATGAGTATCGGGAATCCATAACAATTGTACAAACGGCATTCAATTACATCCAGATGTCGTTCAACTCTTTCTTTTATTATTTGCAGCTGATGTTATCATGTTCTCAAGCACTGCTGGTGACTTGCAAAAGCAAATTTATGTCTTAGAAACTTACTGTGATAAATCGAAACTCACTGTTAATAGAGTCAAAACAAAAATTATTGTATTCAAAAATGGTTGCAAACTTGCCAAAAATGAAAAATGGTCCTTTAAAGTTGAAAGTTTGACTGTGACTACACACTATAAATATTTGGGTGTTTATTTCAGTAACAGTCTAAATTGGTCTATTCATGTAAGAGAAGCATCAGTTCAGGCCAAAAAGGTTTTATTTGGTATGTTAAAGAATATACATATCCTTGGTGATATAAGTTACAAGTCATTCCTTAAGATCTTTGATGTTAAAATTAACCCAGTTTAACTTTACGGTGCTGAAATATGGGGATTAAAACAATTTAATGATATCGAAAAGGTCCACTTATTTGCATGTAAAAAGAAATCTTGGTTTAAAACCCAACGCATCTAGCGCAGTGGTCTATGGATAATTTGGTAGATTTCCTCTATTTATAGTGAGTGAGTGAGTATGGTTTTACGCCGCTTTTAGCAATATTCCAACAATATCACGGCAGGGGACACCAGAAATGGGCTTCACACACTGTAATGTTTTCACTGTAATGACAGCGTAGAAGACGAGGTCCATGTTTTGTTTCACTGCGTATTATATGATGATATCAGGGCAACTCTTTTTAATGAATGTATTGCTAAATCTTATAATGTTTTAGATATACCTGATATCGACAAACTTTGTTTAATTTTCAGTGACTCCAGTGTGTGTTTTATACTTGCCAAAGTCTGCTTTTTAATTAATAATCGTAGAAAACATCTTTTATATGGATAACTGTTTACTATATCATCTTTATATCATTTATGTATAAATTCTGTGATAATTCGTCTCTCACAATTCTATTGAATGGTTCTGTACATTTTATCTATGTCAAGTTGTACAAAGCTGTTTTATGTATGTACAGGAGCGAGACGTTAATAAACTATTGTCTGTCTGTCTGTCTGTACCCATGTCGGGAATCGAACCCGGGTCTTCGGCGTGACGAGCGAACGCTTTAACCACGAGGCTACCCGACCGCCCCTCCTCTATTTATATATTCACAGCTGAAAGTCATAGTAATGGCTGAAATTTGAAACTCCTTTAAATGAATTCATCGAGATACCCGAAGAGATGTTACAATATGATAATGTTATACGATACGAATGGAAAGACTAATTGGGTAACTGATGCGAAAAATATGTTATTCAATAGTGGTTTGGGAAATGTTTGGTATGATCAATTTGTACAACCTGAAAGTGTATTTACCCATTCTTTTCTACAGAGGCTAAACGATATCTATCTGCAATCGTGATCATTTTCGTTGACATTATCAAATTTGTTTTAGATTATAGAATGTTGAAAACTCATACATACACTGAACAGTATCTGTTTTAGGTAAGGATAAAGACATACCGCAATTCATTGGCAAGATTTCGATGTTCATCCCATGCTTTATGCATCGAGAGTTGGCGATACACACAATCTCCAAGGTCAGAACGATTATGTAAAACTGTGTAATAACCAAGATATCGAGGATGAATATCACTTTTTACTTGTATGTCTATTGTACTCCAAAAAATATATTCCTGTGTACTACTTTAGTGAGTAAGTGAGTGAGTTGGGTTTTACGCCGCTTTTAACAATATTCCAGTTATATCGCGGCGTGACAGCTTAATGTGGGAGGAAAGCCCGAAGTGATGCAGGTCTCAGACGTTTACCACTTCGGTGAAACCCACGAGCACGGGCATGGTGCTGACAAACCTAGAAACATAATCGGGGCGAAGTGTACTACCTTAATAATCCAAATATTGTGAAATTCGGACAGTTCTGAAACAGCCTAGATAAATTCATAATATAAATTTTAGCCATGTATATATTCCACGCACTGTTATATAGAACCAAATTTGTAAATAATAGTTAAAATAGTGTGCAACATCTCTGTAACGTGTACTATAGGAATAGTGCCTCTTAAGTGCTTGAATAAAGATGGATTGTGTTAACGATTGTGTTAACTCACATGCACACGATACACATGTTTGAAATTATAAATAATGAATAACTACTGTTTATGAATAGCTACCACTTTATGCAGAGGGGAATGTCGGAGTAACTCTCCATTCCTTAAAAATAATGGAGCAGAGGCCCATTATTTTTAAGGAATGGAGAGTTACGAGGATATTCCCCTACTTAAAACTCACCCTACTTTTACACTTTGACAAAATATTCTGTAGTTGAAAATATTTGAGAAATTCAAATGCTGCTTCAAGATAATGTACAGTTGACAAGAAACTCTCCATTCCTGAAAAATAATGGAGCGTTCAAACAATAGAATGTCGTCACAGATGTGTTTTAATCTTTTTCATTCAAGGTCCCTACATTAGATGACCGTATCCTGACCACCATGACCATCCTGACTACGATATTTTGTGACAGCAAACCTTGGATGGATCATTGACGGCAGCTTGCTATGTACCTTGCTACAGCCAGCTGTCTTGGCGTCGTCTTGACACACTTAAAGGCACATGTATTGTTCTGGGTTTAGTCAACTACAGATGCTCATAGAAAGGTGATCCTTGATTTAGGCGGTGCGATTATAGAATCTGTTCGCCACCCAAGCGGATCATAAATACTTGGTATGCCTCAAGTTAATTACATATACATAATACGTTAATCGTATTATGTACATACAATACATATTTACAATCCTTAGGGTTAGCTGTGGTAGTGTTAGGGTAGGTTACCCACAACTCTATCCTCAGGGGCGGTCGGGGAGCCTAGTGGTTAAAGCGTTCGCTCGTCACGCCGAAGACCCGGGTTCGATTCCCGACATGGGTACAAGGTGTGAAGCCCATTTCTGGTGTCCCCCGCCGTGATATTGCTGGAATATTGCTCAAAGCGGCGTAAAACCATACTCACTCACTCACTATCCTCAGCCCTCGGAATCTTGAATGAAAATAGTGGCGAACTTATTTACAGCGCTCCTTTTACCTCCAGTGGAATCTGTTTCGTCGAATAATCGAGACTGGTTAATCTCTGTTGACATATGTGACATATGTGTTGTAGTCATCGCACTTCCTTGTCTCGAGAGGATGTGCTACCAACCACATCCTCTATATCTCAAGGGCTCGCATTTCGGTAAACCTACACTAGTTTGGTATATATAAATCTATGGAATTATTTACTTTTAATTCATTTCTTATTATTTATTGTGTAAAATATTATTAGAATATATTGCTGTTACATGTAACGCCATGTAAAGGCACCAGAGTGGGTGAGTGGGTCGTGTGTTATGTCGCTCTTAACCTAATGTCACTACAGACTATCAACTGAGCGGGGGATGAAAGACCAAAATAGGGCAGGTCTTAGACATAAGCCTAGACTAACATTTAATCCCAGAATAATGTTTTCCTTTAAAAATATACATAATAAAATCGAAATGGAGCCCAGAATAATGCTTAATTTCGCCCTAGACCTGAGGGAATAAAGACTTGCCGAATTATTCTAGATTTCAATTAGATTCATATTTCTAATTTCTAGGGTCTGGGAGACAGCTTAACATAACCTAAGAGCTCGGTCAAGGTGCTGACAGACCAAGGATCATAATCAGGACATCTGGTATTCAAACCCTCGATCAGCAGATCCTAGCAAGGCAAAGGGAAGCAACTCCGCACAGTGTGTCACCTTCAGTTTGGGAACTTATTAACAAACAGGACGAATTAACTCGAAGTTACACGTACATGTTTGTGTTTACGAGAATGCGCTAGGTCACTTCGCCCCAGCTGCTGGGCATAACCACCGCAACACAATAACACATTTGACCTTGACCTTGCTATTTATCATGAGCGACAACAGCGATTCAATAACACGTGCAGTGTGCTGACAGGACGCCATCTTGTACAGGATATGATGACAGGACATGTGACAAATATGGAATCGCCGATGTCACAAAGTCAACAAGTATTTCTTGGAAACCTATCCTCGCTGCGCTTCGCTCGAATTGTTTTCATCGTCGATGATACAGGGGAAATTTTTGTATATTTGAGATGTTCAGTGGAAATTAACCAAAATCAACATAAACGTTAAATATGCGTCACCTGTAATCATGATTGATGTTTAAGTGATGATTTATGATGTCTAGTGTCGTGATGGCAAGCGTGTGATCATAAGGAATATGAGTCCATTGCATGATTTAGACCATGAACATGTGCTTGCGCAGTCTACAAGCAAGACGGCGTTTGTCTGCTCATAGGGCAATATATACCTTTAATCCAAAGACAGTCTCATCGTAAGTGCGGCTGCGTGTGTGTGTGTGTGTGTGTGTGCGTGTGCGTGTGTACGTGTGTTTGTATTCGTGTGTGTGTATTCGTGCGTGTGTGTTCGTTCGTGTTTGCGTGTGTTTTCATGTGTGTGTGTGTGTGTGTGTGTGTCTGTATGTGTGTGTGTGCGTGTGCGTGTGTGTTTGCATTTGTGTGTGTTTGTATTCGTGCGTGTGTGTGTTTGTATTCGCCTGTGTGTGTGTGTTTGTATTCGCCTGTTTGTTTGCACGTGTGTGTGTGTGTGTGTGTGTGTGTGTGTGTGTGTGTGTGTGTGTGTGTGTGTGTGTGTGTTTGTTTGTTTTCGCGCGCGTGCGTGTGTGTGAGGTGTCTAACTGTGTGGTTGTTTTCATTTTGGTGACTATTAGGATTCTAATGTATTTTCTTAAGGGATGCGGTTTTGTTTAGTTTGGGAGGATTGTTTAACAGTGTTCGTTTATTAGACATAGGGTGTGTTTTCTATTAAATTTAAAATTATATGATAAATCTTTATGTTCTGTGGTAGCAACTGAATTAGACCCAGATACCATGATCATGCTATGACCATCCTCCCGAAAGTGGCTGTTGATCTGTGATTTGTAAAGTCATTTTATCACATATATATTTGTCATATAAGGCATACTGTTTCAGTCAGAATGGGATCAGTGTAAACCGAAATATATTCCTCGTGTGAACCTTTCCATCGCCGAAAGACCTATTAAAGGGGAATAACTCTTACAGCCTTATCAAGAACAGTCGGGCTGTCCCAAACACGCCACGAAGTTCCAAAGTTCACACGGGACTGCTTAATGGCGGGCGGTAGTCTGACCACAACGCAGACACCACGAGCCGGGCGAGGTTTTACAACAAACATGTTGCTGTCATGATCATCTGCTGTTATCAATAAAAGAAACAACACATTTGTAATCGATTCACCAGTATAGATATGAAAAAGATGTGTTAATTTCGTCAATATCAATTGAAGTCTGACACCGTTAAAAAATAAATGAAGGTTAAATCTAGGTCAGCAGAAAGTAGTCCCGCTGTTATTGAAGGGAATCCTCGAGACAGTGAGTTGTCACATTTTTGTATGTCAAGGCCCCGATGATGAGGGTTGGACATGCGACACCAGTAGAGAGTAGTATACTACCCGTTTTTGTTTCCTTAACAGTATTTATTTATACGCCAGAAATATAAATTATGGTTGTTTATCAAACCAGAAACAGCACCGCTGATGAAATAATTGTTGGGTTTTTTGGTGGTATGCCATCAGAGGTCAGCTTGACCTGTAACGTCTTTCACGGAGGAGGATTGTCTAATGTTTTATTACTTCTTTGTATGACGCTCTGATGCTAGTAATCATCGAGACAATCATAATATTATGATGTATTTTATGTTTGAACATACCTGTTAAATATTTATGATTAATATTGCTTGGAATTATTCATTTCTTATTTTCTGTGAGAAATGTGTATCGTGATGTGTGTGATTTCTCACAAACAGTTTGATTGTTTGTACTGATCACGTGATCATAGACAAAAATAGTTTTACTATAGAAATTGTAAACAATTTAAACAATTGTTTTCTTTATTTTCTCTAATAACGGATTTTACTTCATGTATTTACTGATACTTTATATTATCTTGTGTTGTTTAAATATAGAATAACATTTAAGAAATGTGTTTATGAAGATGACATGGGAAATGCATGATGTTTCGTTAAATCCAGCTGTTTATCAATTACATTATATTTTAGTACACAATATGTTCAACCAATGTACTGTGAAACAAGCGTGATTAGATTTTTCATATATATGAATTGTTAAACTTGTATCTCATTTCCCGCTCATTGCACAGATAATAATTCCGTATATTTGTTCAAGGTTACATCATGTAGGAAGTAAGTTGTATGTTAACCTGTACAAGGATGTATGACTTGGCACAGAGGGTAATGTGTTCGCTCATAGCATCCATGGAACTTCCTCATTCCCCAATGTAGAGCCCGTTTTATTACACACCAACATATCTTTACAAAAGTGGTATTGAAGTGGTTAATTTATAGCCTGATGATTCCATAAATGTTTTATTGCAATGAATAATAATAATAAAAATAATAACAACTTGATGCCATTTACAGTTGTAAAAGGTGGCATTGAAGTGGTGTGTGTGTATGTATGTGTGTGTATATATATATATATATATATATATATATATATATATATATACACACAGAACACAGAGACAGATAGACCGACAGACAGTCAGACCGATAAACAAATAACCTCCTACACATTATTATTATTAATTATTATTATTATTATTATTATTATTATTATTATTATTATTATTATTATTATTATTATTATTATTATATAGTTTTATGATTATTATTTAATAAAAAATTATTATTATTATTATTATTATTATTATTAATCAATCATCAGCCTATAAACAGAGGCCTTCAGATTGGGGTAAGGATACTGAGCATCTATAAGGTGTGGATTAAAGTTTGAGTGTCAATAAAAAAAAATATTTGAGAAAATTGGATAAAATAGTATTTAGACATAAAATAAAACAAACAAAATTGTTCTTTTGTGTGTTTTTTATTCCACCTCTAATTCATCCATGTGTAACGGACTTGCCACATGTTATACCTATTCGTTAAAGTGTTGATGCTCTTAGAAAAAAAGCGAGAGAAACTGCAAACTCCATTTCGTCGTAAGGCCACCATATCACGTTTCTAGGAATATCCTTCAAATCTAAGAAATAATTTACATTAAAATTTATTCTATTGAATTGCGGAAGCCCACACTATATCTGATATAACCCCCAGGGTGTGTGTGTTCAAGCAACCACGCATCTGAAAGGAAAGGACACTCCGTAAAATTTTAGATGCAGAAAAAAATCTCTCTCTGTGTTAGGTAATTATATATATTTGCGGGGTTGCTATAAAACAAATGTGAAGTTTAAACGAAATAAATTCTGTCCTGTACGGTGCAGGTCCTTATTTTAAACAAATACTGGTAAATCCAAAAGATCAGTAAAGATCATGTTAATTACCAATGCATAAAATAAAAAGTAAATCATATAATGTAAACACAATGTCAATTATCAATACACAACATAAATACTGTATGTAACTCGAAGATCTTCATAACAGACAAAATAAAGGTAAATCATATAATGTAATCAATGTCAATTATCAATACACAACATAAATACTGTCATGTAACTCGAAGGTCTTTATAACAGACAAAATAATGGCAAATAATATAATGTTAACACAATGTCAATTATCAATACACAACATAAATACTGTCATGTAACTCGAAGGTCTTTATAACAGACAAAATAATGGCAAATCATATAATGTTAACACAATGTCAATTATCAATACACAACATAAATCCTGTCATGTAACTCGAAGGTCTTTATAACAGACAAAATAATGGCAAATCATATAATGTAATCAATGTCAATTATCAATACACAACATAAATACTGTCATGTAACTCGAAGGTCTTTATAACAGACAAAATAATGGCAAATAATATAATGTAAACACAATGTCAATTATCAATACACAACATAAAAACTGTCGTGTAACTCGAAGGTCTTTATAACAAACAAAATAATGGTAAATCATATAATGTAAACACAATGTCAGTTATCGAAACACAACATAAAAACTGTCGTGTAACTCGAAGGTCTTTATAACAGACAAAATAAAGGTAAATCATATAATGTAATCAATGTCAATTATCAATACACAACATAAATACTGTCATGTAACTCGAAGGTCTTTATAACAGACAAAATAAAGGTAAATCATATAATATAATCAATGTCAATTATCAATACACAACATAAATACTGTCATGTAACTCGAAGGTATTTATAACAGACAAAATAATGGCAAATAATATAATGTTAACACAATGTCAATTATCAATACACAACATAAATACTGTCATGAAACTCGAAGGTCTTTATAACAGACAAAATAATGGCAAATCATATAATGTAAACACAATGTCGATTATCAATACACAACATAAATACTGTCATGTAACTCGAAGGTCTTTATAACAGACAAAATAAAGGTAAATCATATAATGTAATCAATGTCAATTATCAATACACAACATAAATACTGTCATGTAACTCGAAGGTCTCTATAACAGACAAAATAATGGCAAATCATATAATGTAATCAATGTCAATTATCAATACACAACATAAATACTGATATGTAACTCGAACGTCTTTATAACAGACAAAATAATGGCAAATCATATAATGTAATCAATGTCAATTATCAATACACAACATAAATACTGTCATGTAACTCGAAGGTCTTTATAACAGACAAAATAATGGCAAATAATATCATGTAAACACAATGTCTATTATCAATACACAACATAAAAACTGTCGTGTAACTCGAAGGTCTTTATAACAGACAAAATAATGGTAAATCATATAATGTAAACACAATGTCAGTTATCGAAACACAATTAAATATTATAATGTGTGTCGATTTTTTTTCAATAGACAAAATACTGGTAAGTCATATATATCAGTGAAGACGATGTCAATTATCAATTCATACAGTGCTGTCATGTAACTGAAAGGCATTTATAACAGACAAATAAAGACATGTACTTACATCTTTGGAAATGGTGCAATTCTAATTAATAATAATATAATGACAATAATAATAACACCGTGATAACTCGAACGCTGCATTTGTTTTAATCAGTTATATTTAAATATTTCTTTATTTCTTTATCTATCTATCTATCTATCCATCTATCTATCTAGCTATCTATCTATCTATCATCCATCCATCCATCCATCCATCCATCCAACTAATTATTTTTTTATTTATTTAGTTAGTTGGTTGGTTGGTTGGTTGGTTGGTTGGTTGGTTGGTTGGTTAGTTAGTTAGTTAGTTATAAACGTGTAATTGTTCCACAATGTGTATTATGTCATATGATCAAAAACGCAGGTGGTGGTTACCATGTCTTTGTCACGTAAATGCCATTGCAGCAGTGTCTGTAGCATACATGATCGATAGAAATACCTAGTAAAAGAATGTTAAAGAAATTAAAAGGATCCCGAATTCAGGAACAGGCTCAAGGGCTTCGCCGTTGTGTGAAAAACTTTGCATATTTCAGCATTTTGCGTACTGATCTAATCCAGAGGTTTAGTCCAGGCCCAACTAGATTGACAGATACAAATATTTAGGGAGAAAAATTAAACGACCGCGTCGCAATATTACAGAAGAGTGTTCAATATATTTGCAAGACATATCAACAAATTATACACTGGCAACCATCCTCCATCATCCAGTGTATTATATCTCCATTCTGTTACAATAAATACCCTGAACCAATTCGCGATTTTTAGCGTCTTGCAATTCAAATTAGGCTCAAAATACAGCTGTGGTAGCGAATGGGTAAAGGGTAATACTAGTATCATGACAGAATATGATATAACACATGGGACAATCGGGGATGTTGCTGAACAATCTCTGGCTATTTAGGGGTGAGAATATCTTAGTCAAACGTATGCTACCTTGTACACCTGTTCCATAATTGCATCAGCAGCAGCTGATGAAGTAGGTATATCTCCGCGTGCAACTACATGTGCTTAACTGGCAAAAATGCATCCAAAAATTCTGAGTCAATTAAACAATAAAACATTCAAAATGGCGGCTACGGTCATAAATATATTGAAAATATCAACAACGTTCAATGTCATCCATTCATAATTATGGGAATTCACATACAAAAATATAGAAAGAATAAAAATGAAAGACAAAAATACAATAAAAAAGAAAATGAAAGCTACTTTCCATATAAAGAATCAACTGATCATTAATCGTGTCAGAATTCGAACATTATTAAATGGGACCAAAGTACGTGGGATTGTCCGGATCAACGGTATCCTGAATAACAAGGTTCGATAATAGCTGACGTAGGTTTAAAAGGCGCGCTGAGTATTACAAGTTACAACACCATATTGCAAGTACAGTTTTTGCCCTTACATGCACAGACCCGCGTCACTGTGGTACACATATCGCCCTATCTTTATCTAGCAATATATCACTTTCGTCATCGAAGTCTACATCTATCAACAACGTAGGTACACCAGCAGCTGATCGGTATACGTAAATTTGCATTTGCTATCTGATAAAGCCGGGAATATGATCTGTGTAAACACTAATTCACCTTTAGTTCTTATTATAGTCAGACTAACTTATCTTATCTACAGCTGACAAACGTATGTGGACTTATCTATAGCGTCGACATCGCAGCCAAAATGTAAAGCGATAGGGGCGAGACTTTCATCTCGATTAATGAATTCATCCAGAATTATTGTTTTTTTTAAAATGACCGGAATAAAAACAAAAACAAATGTTTCAAAATTGTGAAAATGGCCCGTGGGAGGTTTTTTCCATTAAAACATTATATTAGTTAAGATGGTTAAAATCAGTTACAAAACTGTGACTTAAACATTCCATATTTTCAAACGCTTCCATTATCTGTCTGTGTGTCTAATGGCAATGGTGGCAAAGATATACTAACCCCCGTCCCCGCCCGACCCCACCCAAACCTTCTTCCAACCCCCTCCCAACACTTGCCGTGTGCGAGTATCAACACGTACGTTATTCAGTGTGCCAACCATTTGCCTGGGGATATTCTCATCAGAGAAAGTACGTGAGTCACTCCTATGACGTCATTGAGAACATACAGTCTGACTATACTGTCAGTTACGGCTCACAGCTGCTAAAGAAACCATCCAATTAAAAGTATTTTAGGTGTACCTTTACGCAATAGACGCAATGTCCGGGTTCCCAACTTTGTCAGACTAAAAGCATTCGACAGTGGCCTGCTGTGTTAATGCTGTGTTTGTTGCTTAAATAAATATTAATTACAAATGTCAGTGATATTCCCAGTAATCGACAAATATCTTTAGGAGTAAGTGAGTGTGTGAGTTGGGTTTAACGCCGCTTTTAACACTATTACAGTTACATGTATATAATGTGGGAGGAAAGCCCGAACTGATATATAGGTCCAAGACATTTACCACTTCGGTGAAACTCACGAGCACGGGTATGGTGCTGACAAACCTAGAAACATAATCGGGGCGAACCGGGATTCGAACCCACAATCATAGGTTTCTGTCGTGCCCAAGGGACGCAACTCTGCACAGCGAATCGCGGCGCCTTAGACGACTGGGCCACCCGTACCGTGTTCTATGACTCCCACGACTTCAACACACAATGGGGGCCACCCGTGCCCGACCTCTTTATGAACAAATATGCCTCTTAACAATTATTTCTATAATTCGTGTTCCAAACACAACACTGGTGATGAATTTTACCATCGCATGATGTCTCCAGTTTTTGAAGACGAGAAAAAAACTTCCCATATACATACATGTGTAATATACAAATTACCAGCGCAAGAATAATCAGTCTTTATCATCAGCCCAAACAAATTCCTTTTGGAGTAAAGGACAAAATAGCGGTGACAATAATTATATGAATGGACCACTGAAAATCAGCGATAACACCCGGTGCCCGCGAACAGGGAAAGCATGTCCTGCCCTACCAGTAGGATATATTCTTAGTGATTTATCAATAGTCAAATATCTCTCTTCACTGTTATGTCATTGTTTTTAATTTCAAAAGACCCGCTCCAAATCTTTAAAAAATAATGGTAAACTTTCTGCCAATTATGATTGGAAGATATTTCTCTGGTTCTAAAAGACTCTTATATTCCAAGTGAATACAATCTCATTAAAATGAGATCTAAGTTCTCGCTGCCGCTTTGTTTAGCGAAAGCGAGAACTAAGATCTGATTTTAATGAGATTGCGAGTAAATAGTAACGGGAACCTGAAATAAGGTGAGAGTTCCACTTTTTTAAAAGAAATATTGATACACGTATCCTTAAACAAGTGCAGAAAGGACAGTTTATTGCCAACCGTGAGATATCCAAAAAAATCCAAAACTATGAGAAAAAAGTAACGCAGTAAAGGACCATGTGTGCCGACGACAGCTGTCTAAATACACGAACATATTATATGTCTTTTGAGGTATTCTGTCTTCGTGCATATGGACTACTTCAAGCCAATATTTCATTGTTCTAAGGAGAGAGCTTATATACAATGAAAACGACTTGTTACTCCAAATACTATTGCGTTTTGGGTTTGTAACCCAGGATTAAGAAACTTTTTACACGCTAACAGATGGATTTTTTTCAGTTTGTCATATTGCTGGAATCCCACCACCCCAGAACCACATTGGTAGTATTTGCGTATCAAATATCTCTGAACATAACGTAGTCGAAACTGTGTCATTTGTTCTGAAAGTCTACTACTATTATTATCATTATATAGGTCCTATTATTTCAAGGAGTGATTTCCCCCAATAGCGATATTATATAAAAAAGGCACTCGGAGAATACTTCTCCATGGTTTAAAGTGAGAGAGCGAGTGAGTTGGGTTTAACGCCGCTTTTAACAGTATTCCAGTTATATCGCGGCGTGTCAGCTTAATGTGGGAGGAAAGCCCGAAGTGATGCAGGTCTCAGACGTTTACCACTTCGGTGAAACCCACGAGCAGGGGTATGGTGCTGACAAACCTAGAAACATAATCGGTGAGAACCGGGATTCGAACCCACAATCATAGGTTTCTGGCCTGCCCAAGGGACGCAACTCTGCACAGCGGATCGCGGCGCCTTGGACACACACACACACACACACATACACACACACGCCCAACCCCCTACCCACCCACACACACACACACACCCACCCCTGCCCCCCCAGCCACAGATTACGTTTTACAAACGGTTGCCAGAATGAGTGATGGTTAAATAGACATTTTCAAATTTAACAACAGTTCATTCAATTTTCAAAAACGTAAAACAAATTCGATATACTTTCTTTTGGCGCTCAGTTTACGTGGATAAAAAAATGAGTATATAAAATTGAAATATTATTTAGATGTCCTTTATGAAATCAATAAAATATATTTTGCTCTCTATTTCTGTAGTTCTTACACTATTATAAATACAATATGCGTCTATGAACAGAGCTCCGGGACACTGCGTCACGGATATGAACTATGCGTCATACGTGCTCTTGTTTCTCGTCACAGAAATTAACAATACGTCATGCTTGCTCATGTTCGCTGATGCAGATACGAACTATATGTCATGCTTGCTCATGTTCGCCGATGCAGATACGAACTATATGTCATGCTTGCTCATGTTCGCCGATGCAGATACGAACTATATGTCATGCTTGCTCATGTTCGCAAATACAGACACGAACTATACGTCATGCTTCCTCAAGTTCGCCGATGCAGATACGAACTATATGTCATGCTTGCTCATGTTCGCAAATACAGACACGAACTATACGTCATGCTTGCTCATGGTCGCCGATTCAGATACAAACTATACGTCATGCTTGCTCGTGTTCGTAAATACAGACACGAACAATACGTCATGCTTGCTCATGTTCGCCGATGCAGATACGAACTATATGTCATGCTTGCTTGTGTTCGCAAATACAGACACGAACTATTCGTCATGCTTGCTCATGTTCGCCGATGCAGACACAAACTATACGTCATGCTTGCTCGTGTTCGTAAGTACAGACACGAACAATACGTCATGCTTGCTCATGTTCGCCGATGCAGATACGAACTATACGTCATGCTTGCTCGTGTTCGTAAATGCAGACACGAACAATACGTCATGCTTGCTCATGTTCGCCGATGCATATACGAACTATATGTCATGCTTGCTTGTGTTCGAAAATACAGACACGAACAATACGTCATGTTTGCTCATGTTCGCCGATGCAGATACGAACAATACGTCATGCTTGCTCGTGTTCGCAAATACAGACACGAACTATACGTCATGCTTGCTCATGTTCGCCGATGCAGATACGAACTATACGTCATGCTTGCTCGTGTTCGTAAATGCAGACACGAACAATACGTCATGCTTGCTCATGTTCGCCGATGCAGATACGAACAATACGTCATGCTTGCTCGTGTTCGCAAATACAGACACGAACTATACGTCATGCTTGCTCATGTTCGCCGATGCAGATACGAACTATACGTCATGCTTGCTCGTGTTCGTAAATGCAGACACGAACTATACGTCATGCTTGCTCGTGTTCGCCGATGCAGATACGAACTATACGTCATGCTTGCTCATGTTCGCCGATGCAGATACGAACTATACGTCATGCTTGCTCGTGTTCGTAAATGCAGATACGAACTATACGTCATGCTTGCTCGTGTTCGCCGATGCAGATACGAACTATACGTCATGCTTGCTCGTGTTCGTAAATGCAGACACGAACTATACGTCATGCTTGCTCATGTTCCTCGTCACAGATAGGAACTAAATATCAGGCTTGCTAATGTCGAACTATATGGTACGAACAATATGTTTTGCGTGATAAGGTTCCTCGCCAAAGGTACGAACGATACGTCATTCATGTTCGTTATCCTCTTCACACAAAAAGGAACTCGATGGCAGAAACCTATGAGTGTGGGTTCGAATCCCGGTTCGCCCCGATTATGTTCCTAGGTTTGTCAGCACCATACCCATGCTCGTGGGTTCCACCGAAGTGGTAAACGTCTGAGATCCTAATCACTTCGGGCTTTCCTCCTACATGAAGCTGACACGCCGCCAACTCACTCACTCACTGTTACGTCTTCAGGTAACCAAGCTCTACATTGAACTAATCTGATGTTTATCTCGTAATTTGGATTGTCTTGTTATTTCCTTGCTCCAACTACGGCTTGTTTGTTGATAAAGCCAAGGACATTACACCAGTACACAATTAAAAATTCAGCAGTGTACGGGATTAACCAGGTGTGAATCGTCACATCCCATAAAGTTCCTCCGAGTGACGAGAGTCGTGATAGCGGGGCCGACATACGTTCATGTGTTCCGCGTCAGTGGTTATGTAAAGGGGATTCGTCTACCCCCAAACTTGTGTTGAGTACTGGTGAACCAGATGCGTACGTGATACAATTCTCCTTGAACAGCGGGATGTGTATTTCAGAACAGAAATGAATATATTGTATGTATTCAACTCTCCGTAGACCACAAGCGATAGTTGAATTCATCACCAATGTGAACAATGATACGGGGAAGATTATTCATAGTCATACGTGTTCATAAAGACTTTTGTTGATTACACGGGATGTTATTTGTTAACTATTTGTACGATCTGGAACTGAACACACAGCTACTCAATGAATAGTGGCACCTTTTACCACGAGTTCCTCCTTCATAACATATATATGATTTGTTTGTTTGTTTATTTGTTGTTTAGCGCAGCACACAGCAATAATTCAGCCATATGACGGCGGTCTGTAAATAATCGAGTCTGGACCAGACAATCCAGTGATTAATATCATGAGCATTGATCCACGCAATTGGGATACGATGACATGCATCAACTAAATCAGCGAGGCTGACTACCTAATCCCGTTAGTCCCCTCTTACGACAAGCATAGCCGTCTTTTACGGCAAGCATGGGTTTCTGAGACCTATTCCACCCCGGATCGTCACGGGTCCACATAAGCAGAGATCGGACAAGAGGACACTACGGATAGTAGATATTTTTGTTACATTGATCATAAGCTGATAAAACCTAGGTCTCAGTCTCATTAAATTTGATGCTTCGTTTCTGTTGTGGGTCAGTCTGCATGTACGTCATAACACATTGTGGGGATAATCCTGGTAATGGGGAGAGGTATGGTAACTAGGCGACACATGACAAAGTGCAGCATATCAAATATCTAAGATTACATAGTAAACACTACAATACAAAGCTGGAATACACGTGTAGCCAGAGAAATCAATAAAGGCCATGACAATAGAACAACACTGAGAGCGGCGTGTGAGCTGTTTAACGTGTCCAGTCCGTACATGTTGTACACGATAACTGTTGGATAACAACTGTTAAATACATCTGCAATATTATCAATCACATGGCACTACCAAATGTTCAAATTAAATATTTAATTAATTTTTTTTCAGCGAAGCATGTTACCGATTTTTCATTTCATTTTGAGCACACAATATTTTAATTTTGAATAAACTTTACTTCAAAAATAGGTAAACTTAAATGTCGACATTGCTCGTGTTTATCGGTTAAATAGCAGCAGTTGCAGGTAATATATGTAGTTATAACTGTGCGTGTTTTCTGGATTAAACATCGCTTTGAACAGTGTCTTAATTGCCCCCCAGTGTTTCAGGAGGAAATTCCGAAAAGATGCGGGTTTCAGATGTGGCGACCATTCTGATAAAACCTACTAATGAAGGTGTGGTGCCGAGAAACCAAAAATCACAATTGGTAAAAGTCTGTGATTCGAACACATACTCATAGCCCGCGAGGCACTGCGAATGTCACCTTAGTTCACAGGGCCACCTGTAAATACAGAGCGAACACGTGGTTTTATTGCATGGTAAAGACAAGGCGTTTTCTCGAAAGTTAGAGATAGGAGAGACAGGTAGGTCCGAAATACAGATCTAAACGTAACATGCTGGAAGAAGCTAAAAGGGATTCGACAGGCGGTATCTTCTTTTCATGATCATTAAAATTAAGAAATTACACATATTTAGGGAGGGTCATGTAAAAATGGACGTTTTAATATAATATACAACGTGTTTTTGCATTTCGTTTTTTTTTCAGGGATGGTCATTAACAAATGTACTAGGGCATTCAAAAATATGACAAGCATTAGAGACGAGACATTACATTCAATTCATTAGAGTGTCAAAAACACCCCAACCCCACCCTAATCCAATCCCAACCCCAACCCCAACCCCAACCCCAACCCCAACCCCAACCCCATCCAACCCCAACCCCAACCCAAACCCAAACCCAAACCCAAACCCAAATCCACCCAACCCAAACCCACCCAACCCAAACCCAAACTCCAACCCCAACCCCACCCTCATCCAATCCCAACCCCACCCAACCCCAACCCCAACCCCAACCCCAACCCCACCCTCACCCAACCCCAACCCACCCCCTGTAATAAATAACCGGACCCCAATCTGGATTATTACATAATGGAATGATTTTTTTTATTCAATAACTGTGGCATCATCACTCATGCCTGTCTACTCAGTTACATTACATCATGTGCGTTTATACCGTGATGCTGTTAGTCGTACCCTCCAACATTTTCCACGCGCAATACTTCACAACTTGGGGAATTCCCATTCACTTAAGACGTAAACACATATGGGACACATCGCCAAATTAGGAAACGCCGCGGGCTGAACACTACTGGATCCTAGCTGACATATCCGCCTTCATTTGATCCAGGGCTTTTCTCACTACTGATCATTGATTTTCACAAAGATAAATCGATGGATATTTGCGAAGTCATGGATGGTCCTGTTTTATACAAAATACGCCACATCCCCACGATATATTTTAAGCCATACATCCAGAACGATCTTACGGATGTTACCTAAAAAACGCAGCACCGAGTAACTTGAAATGAGTTAATAATTCAAGGCGAACATATACAGACAGGTGTCTCGGTGTGTCAGAGAATGTGATTCAATAGAGTGTTATCTTTGTATTAGCTGTTGGCTACCAAATCACCGGTACGAGGGCCTATAGTGGATATTGTATTGGTCACTGATGATCACGGCTGTTGACCGTTGCTGGGAAGACCTATTCTCTCCCTGACCTCATTGTAAGAAGATATCACCACAACCTGAGACAATAGATCGATATATCGATTAGCGATCGGTTCGACAAGCAGTTACATACACGTAGGACTGACTACATAATGGTAGTCTTGTACTTATATTCGTCCATATGTAAAGCGAAACCCCGGTAATACGGACGGTTGGGTTCCTCTTGAAATCGTCCTGGTTAACACGATTTCAGAATAAAGAGCCATGGTCAATGTCCCTTTAGTTATGCATGTGTTCAGACATTGCCGACAGTAATTGTCGGAAAGACAAGGTTTCCGAAGTAACAGGGTCCAGAGTATAGGAGTTTCAATGAATAGAAAACATTGATAATTACCTTGAGATATAATTTTTAATGTTCATTTATACAACTGTTAAATATTTCCGTACGTAGGCAAAACACTGTTTGTTTGTTTATTTGTTTGTTTGTTTTACGCCGAAGTCAGCAATATTCCAGCGACAGGACGGCGGTCTGTAAATAATCGAGTATGGGCTTAACAAACCAATGGTTGATATTATGAGCAACGTCCCTCATCGGTCGTGTCACGATGACACACAATCCCCGATCCATACAATCTACGACAAACCTAGGTAAATGGGGACCTATTCTAACCCGACACCCAAGGGATCAGGCCACTGATATTTCAATCTTTTGTCACATTCCATAATAAACTCGTTATGTCAAAGTCCTTCGGATCATCAGATATAAATGTTAAGACAAATGTTAAGACAAATGTTACGCCCTCTTGTTGACCCAGTTGTTGTAAGGATAGATTAAATATTTATATTGACTACAGTAACACAATGAATAAGACCGCCAAGTAATAGATATTTCAACACAATTAATTCCACTCAAGGGAAAATACCCGATACCCGTAAACATGGATAGTAGTAAACCCGGATATGAGTTAGAACAGTTTCCATTCCATAACAAGCGGCTGAATAGACGCCGTCGTAGTGGTATTTTTCCTATGCACGTTTTAATTATTCCACAGCGCTAGGGGAATAAGACGGGGGTTTAACAACCCTACATATGACCTATATGTTACACAGTTATATGACGCAATGGTATATTTGTGGTGTGGGGAGTGTACATAACAAAACGTGTTTACATCTCGAAGACAGATTTAATTACAATTAAACAGGAATATGCACGTTGTCACGTAGACGGTGGTCTCTGCAAAAAATATATAACCATGTGGTTCTATGTGCGAGTATAAAATCGTTTTTTTCCAAAATAAGACGAAACCTCGTTAACCCGGACCCAGTTACTCTACAATCCGGACTAGACTATTACTGTTACGAACGTTTATATATAATGAAAGGACATTACTGCGTACCCAAGATTCATTAACTTGTGTAATCTGTACGATCTCGCTGTTGTGGTACAGTCCGGGTTGACAGGGGTTCACTGTACAGAGGTGTAACATTTTAGCTGTTCTGACTGATTGGTTGCCTTTATTGTCCTTTCTACTAATTAACTGTCTGTCTGTTAAGCGATTATTAAGTACTGACATGTTATATGTTATAAAAAAGTGCATTTCTAGTTATCTGGCAGTGTAGTTCCAGATGCCGATCCATATGACGACGTACACTATAAAATAAGTGCGTCCAGCCCAAATTGACTTGTGAGTGTACCAATATTGGGAAAGGAATAGAGGTTTATTTCTATTTTTATATTGGAATACGTCATTTTAATAGTGAGTGAGTGAGTGAGTGAGTTGGGTTTATCCCCGATTTGAATGACTCTTCAATGACTCTGAAAGGAGGGCTGTTGCGTTTTGTGGCGATAAACTGTTAAAAGTGTACATCATTGTCCGTTATCCATTAAATGGCAAAACTTGTTCAGTTTTTTCAGTTAAGATTTCCACCTGCTTTATGCAATGTCAGAAAACTACAATCTGTTTCGATAGTAATAAACGCTTGACCGTTATAGTCCACATACGAAAACCGATACGGGTCATGTTTGTTTGATATGTGACTATATCTTTAACTTTGACTGTTGAATATACACAACAGCAGAATAAACATTTATCACAAATGATGAATAGAATACCTTTTGACACAATATGAAATTGTTTACGGTATATATATTTATCATAAATATGAAAACAGAAAAAAGCCTGTATGGTGTTTATGAACACGTACTTAAGGTAGGCCGGTACCTGTTAGGTGGGCATGCACCTGTAATTAGTTGTGCCTGTTACCTATGGAGTCAAATGGTTCAGTCAAACGTCAATTGTCAAACCACTACACCAAGGACACGCGATTTATCACAATAAAGAAGAGTTTTCTAAAAATACATTTCGATACAATGACTGTTTAATAGTGTTTCGAAACACCAACAGTGTCTGTCTCAAATATATCCCATTGACGTCACTAGGCACAATGAATTCCTTGTCACGTGAACTGACTATTGATATACTAATGGTCAGATATGAATTCATGCATAGATAATCTGATAATCCAGACTGATTATTCTTTGGTGTTTACGTTTTATGAATTGAAAAACGCCGCGGTGGTACCACGTCAGGGCTGTCTGCTTTGTCCTATTCAATTACTACAATATAGTCACTGCTCTGCTTACACCTCTGATGTCATAACGTGCGGCTTACACGTAACGGTTTTATCCTGGTAGGTGTTAAGCAACAGATACTATGTGACGTGTTATATATACTACGTATGTATGATATCCTATTGCATACGAGAGAGGGCTGATATTAAATATACAGTTTCCTTACAGATAATGTATTTGTTAAATCGTTTTCATTATTCCATATGCTAGATTTCGAAATTTTCTATAATAATAATGTTCTCCATAACTATACGATAAAAGAATGCAATATTCAAGCAATATTTTTGCGTAATTTTGTGGGGAAAATATTGTTACAATAAATTAAAGATAAGGATAATCAATTTGTCCGTTAGCGATTTTGTAGTTACATTTATTTATAGCTTGCATATTTTCACATAATAAAATCCCTGTTGACCTGTGAAGAGTTTTTTTAATCGTATAACCGCGCAACGATAGAGGTATTGTGGTATTATCTCACACGGATTTAGAACCTTCAACACTGAAAAGAACATTTGACGGAGAACTGTCCCGTCACTGATCCATGTGACGGTATAATCAGATCAAAGACCGCCTCAGTGGTCTATTGGACAAAGCGTCTGTTCGAAGAGCGGACTGTCGGAGGTTCGACCCCCCGCCGAGTCATACCAAAAGACGTTAAAAGATGGAACTTGATGTTACGCTTGGCAGTAAGGGGATCAGACGAGGGCTGGTCGGCCCGGAGTCACGATGCTGTGTTTAAGTGTGGTATCCATGTTAAGAAAAATACAGCATGGTATATCATAGGACCTGGCACTGTAAAACCGACATAAGCCCGGACACATACAGAAGCACACACACACACACACACACACACACACACACACACACACACACACACACACACACACACACACACACACACACACACACACACACACACACACACACACACACACACAGATAGATATATACACACAGATAGATAGATATATACACACACAGATAGATAGATATATACACACACACACAGAGATAGACACACACACAAAGACACGCACACACAGATAGACACACACACAGACACACGCACAGATATACATATATACACACTCATATACACACACACTCACACACACATATATATACACACACATACATACACACATATACACACACACTCACATATATATATATATATATATACACACACTCTCACATATACACACTCACACACGCACGCACACACACACGCACACACATACATAGGCACGCACGCACGCTCACACACACGCACGCACGCACGCTCACACACACACACACATACACACACACACTCACAAACACGCACGCACGCACACACATGCACGTGCGCACACGCACACGCACACACACACTTAGAAATCCACACACACATACGCCAAATCCAAATATATAAGATATAATATTTATGTTAACTTCTTCCCTGGAAATGTTTGATGCATGTCGCTATATGAACGCGACATTAAAACTCATTTCACCTCACCTCAGAGTGAGTGAGTGAGTGAGGTTTTACGCCGCTTTTAGCAATATTCCAGCAATATCACGGCGGGGGACACCACAAATGGGCTTCACATATTGTACCCATGTCGGGAATCGAACCCGGGTCTTCGGCGTGACGAGCGAACGCTTTAACCACTAGGCTACCCGACCGCCCCACCTCACCTCAGAAGACTACTAAGCAGTATCAATACTACATGTTTGTTGCAGATTCTCAAATCCTAATAGTATTTCCAACAGCAAAGATGGATCAAGGCTGTGCAACAATATCAACATGTACAACGTTCAAATATACTAAAATATCCATTTATGTTTACAAGTGTTGAGTCTACCCGTTTACGTGGACATACATGGCAAGTAAAAACGTTTAGTGTTATACTTCAGGCGGTTCCCAAGCCGTGTGTGGATGTTTACTGAACATAAGTGCCCTAAAAGTGCTCTCATTTATCTCTATAAGGAAAAGTAGGGCATAGAGCAAACAGTTCATACCTACATATATGGACCTATATCTATATGATTTACATGCCCTTTTATGCTATCCACATGCTCAGTGTGATATGCTGAGGTCCGAAATAACCTTTCGTCTTTGAAAGTGACCCACCCCACCCACATAGCAAAACCGTGTTAATCCAGGCAGTGCCTGGCTCATGCGTTCGCATTAACGACTATGGGTATTTAGTAAAGTTGCCTTCATATTAATAAATAAGACAAAATCATTCTCATAATCATACGAAATCTCCATTGTCCTGATACGATTAAATTAATGTGTTTATGAATCACTATCAAATAGTGATGATACCAAGTGTCGGAAGGCGCTCAATCGTATGAATGCATTTGGATTTTTAAGTATTTACAATTACTTACTTTATATCATACACTGCCGTGCCAGGTATGTTTCGATGATGCAATATAATGTCATCGCTTGTCTCAACATAAATCATCATCATCATCATCATCATCATCATCATCATCATCATCATCATTATTTTTATTTTTATTTATTTTATTTATTTTTATTATTATTATTTTTATTATTATTTTTTTATTATTATTATAATTATTATTATTATTATTATTATTATTATTATTATTATTATTTACCATGAACTAAAGCATGAACCCTTCTATAGGTTAACGTCATATCGTGGAAAGTTCTGTGAACGTGAGGCTCGTGAATAATTTATAGAGCGCGGAGTCAGGTCAAAAGGTCAAGGCGTCAGGTATGTTCCACTTGGCTGAACACTTCTTGGAAACGATTCAGGCGCAAAATATGAGGGGAATCCCCTTTCATTTCCGAGTGTGTTTATAACCTAAAGTCACTGAACCAAAACGTATTTTATTAGATTATAGCAAAGAGGTTGGCTGAGTCATTATGATGGATGAATGTTACGTGTTTTTAATATACGCGCCGGTGTGGTAGACTCACCCAGCACTATGACATCTAGATAACGATGGCCGGTAAGGATAAACCAAAGCCTGAGCGCGACAAACCAGTGATCGATACCCTGAGCATTTGTCTATGACGCAGGATAACACACAATCAGTCACACAATGTAGCCATCCGATCCCCCTTTTAGCCAACAAATATAAAATTGTCAGTGCCTGAGAATAACCAGTCTTGATTATCCACCGAAACATATTCCATTTGGCGTAAAGGGCAAAATATAAATGTACCACTGTAAATCAGTGATGACACTAGGTTTTCGCAAAAAGGATAAGATTGTAAGAAATGAATTTGCAACCACATGACTCCTACCATGTTTGAAATGTAAATTTGTGCAAAATGTACATTTATTTATTTTCAAAGGTAAAATTGTGTAAGATATCCATCAGCAGATGTGTATTATGCAACCTTTTTTAATTTTCAAAAGTTTGATTTAAAAAATCTTTAAAAAACGTAGAAGTATTTTTAGAGTACTGTCTAAGCACCAGTACAATTAATGTTTTTATATATTATTTAAGATTATCAATTGAAACAGATTCCATTTTGCGCAAAGGGCATAATCTCTAAAAATCAGTGAAAAAAACGGGGATTCGCGAAAGGGGCAGCATGTCCCGCCCCTCCGGTGTTATCTGGTACTCCGTGTAAAATGATGACGTGAGGGGGACCCGCTTTGCCCATCCCTGGTGTCATCCTGAATTGTAAAATGATTTTCTTTGGAAATTTGATACACCTTGATCTACGAACGTATGATCTAAGTTACTTGCAAGCAGGGGTCACGGATGGTGCAGTTTGTCCAAGGTACCGGAATTCACTCTCTGGGTTCGAATCCCAGATTCGCACTGATTATAATCCTTGGTTTGTCAGCACCGTACCCGTGCTCGTGGTCTCATCAAAGTGATAACGTTAAACACTCATATCACTTCAGGCTTTCCCCCTGACACGCCGTGATATAACCGACATGCTGTTCAAACTCACTCACTCACTCACTCACTCACTCACTCATTCACTCACTCACTCACCATACACATCCTTCTGTCAATGGTTCAGTAAATTTACAGTATCTTAATCGCGTAACACAGGGTCACGTGTTATGAACAAACCTTTTCGGTGGTAATGTATATAGATGATTTTGTCCAATATATCATTCTGTATTAAAAATACACATTTTGTATAAAACCGATAACATTGAAACCTCAATACTCCGGAACCCCCACTTTCTAGATGACCTTGTTGGGACATTACTCGTAACTGAAACTCATTAATCTTGGAAACTATTAATCCGGACGGTTGCACTGGAATCGGTCATGTTCGGATTAACGGGGTTTCACTGTATACAGGTCCTAAATAAATTTATTGATATCATTCATGGTTATCCTAGTTTATTATTTACAGATATACGATTATCAATATATACTGAACAAAAAAAGTCATGACTAGCTTGGGCGATATTTTTTGTAGTGAACACAGCCCACGATTTCAACAACAAAATATCCCCAAAATATTCATGGTCACTAACCTTTTTGTACAATATACAAAAACGAGGTAGCTATTCAGCATTCATGAGTGCTTAATGGGACATAAAGCAACAAGCAATTGGTTAAAAAAAAATATTTATTCATACACCATATGTCGTATATAGCGTTGCAATACCTGCAATGTCTGATTCGCTTTTTTGGCACGGAATTCCTCCACAGGTGAACGGAAAACTTTATAGGTATTATGTTTACCTGGAATCAAATTGAAGGATCTGCTGTAAGGTGTTTCACAATATACTGGCTACACAACAGGCTACACAATATACTGGCGTTCACGACCTGGCAAACAGCCGAGCTGGAAAAGCTCTGCCATGTACGGTAATAAAATATGTTGTGACAATAATACAATGTTTATGAATATAAATTATACCTTTGATCTCCATCATTTCTGTTATCTTCTGATTCATATCCGTTTCACGTCAAATTATTCAACGATATAATACAAATGTATCCGCGGTCAGAAACAAGGAAAACTAAACAAGCAAACAGTGTTTTGTTCTGAAGTTACATATTATGACGTTTGCATCCGTGGGTGGACACGTGAAGGATATTTTCAAATTTTCACAGTGAGAAAAATAATGTCCTATGCAATTCCCTAATTTGACTTGAACCATATGTTCCTGTGGGTTATTTTCAGGTGGATAATTGACTTGCCTTTGCATGTGTTTGTGACTTGGGCCACCGGTGGTGGGGTATACGTTTACCTTTTCGCGAACACCTGGTATCATCGCTGTTTCATAGTCATTCTTAAACACATGCTTATGATACAGTCAGAATCGTACAATGAGAACAGATTTTTTTGTCGCTTTTTATTTATTATACCTAATTTCTACTTGACACGGTTATTAAACTCTCAAGATAGCACCGTCTGACTTGTATTGAACACGACGTTATTGTTACAATGGATCGCTAAGTAACAACATCCACCAACAGTCACGGCACATTCGATATTTGTGACGTGAAAAAAACATAAATGCGTTTTTTCCGAGTGTTGTCGTACTGCGTGGACACATTAGGGGACATCTCAACACCCAGAAACATAGGAACGAAGTTACTGGTCCTGAACACAAGGAACAGAATTACTAGTCATGAACACAAGGAACAGAATTACTAGTCATGAACACAAGGAACAGAATTACTAGTCATGAACACAAGGAACAGAATTTTTGGTCCTGGACACAAGGAACAGAATTACTAGTCATGAACACAAGGAAAAGAATTACTAGTCATGAACACAAGGAACAGAATAATTAGTGATGAACACAAGGAACAGAATTACTAGTCATGAACACAAGGAACAGAATTACTAGTCATGAACACAAGGAACAGAATTACTGGGCATGAACACAAGGAACAGAATTACTAGTCATGAACACAAGGAACAGAATTACTGGGCATGAACACAAGGAACAGAATTACTGGTTATGAACACAAGGAACAAAATTACTGGTCCTGAACACAAGGAACAGAATTAATAGTCATGAACACAAGGAACAGAATTACTAGTCATGAATACAAGGAACAGAATTACTGGTTATGAACACAAGGAACAAAATTACTGGTCCTGAACACAAGCAACAGAAGTACTAGTCATGAACACAAGGAACAGAATTACTAGTCCTGAACACAAGGAACAGAAGTACTAGTCATGAACACAAGGAACAGAATTACTAGTCATGAACACAAGGTAGAGAATAACTAGTCATGAACGCAAGGAACAGAATTACTAGTCATGAACACAAGGAACAGAATTACTAGTCATGAACACAAGGAACAGAATTACTGGTTATGAACACAAGGAACAGAATTACTAGTCATGAACACAAGGAACAGAATTTTTGGTCCTGGACACAAGGAACAGAATTACTAGTCATGAACACAAGGAACAGAATGACAAGTCATGAACACAGAAATGATATAAATGTTGGCATGATTTTATATATTCTAATAAATTCACAACTGGCAAACACAACTGTGCATGTTATCATGTAAACATCTGAAAAAAAATATCCAATAATGATGTTGATATGGACTGCGGACACATGGAACATAATTATTGGTCATGCACACAAGGAATGTAAGTAATTGTATCGAAACCTAGAAGATAAAAGCGACAAGATCCTTTCCTTATGCCTTATACATGAGAATTGTTCTGTTCCAACTATATCATGAGCGTAAGTACATAAATCACCATCAAATACCGGGTGTTCGTAAAAAGGCGAGCGTATCAAGCGCCACCGGTGGCACCCGTCACAAACACATGCAAAAGCAAGTCAATTCTTCACCTGAAAATAACAGGAAAAAGATTTCTAGTTATGAAACCAGAAACAGGATTAGTAGTCCTGAAAAATACGAACGGAATTTCTAATCCCGAAAACTGAGGCCGATCAAACCTGCTTCTTAACAACACCAAATGGTGACATAACAAACGCATCACTACCATGAACTAAAGTTCTAAAGAGCTGAAACCAGTGAGGGAAGGTGAATCAAGTTAACAGTTAGGCAAAGGATAATACGGGCGGAATACCCCGCTGTTACTGAGCCTATGTTGACTGGGTACCTAGCAGCAGAGTTATGAGGGGACGAGAACGTCTTGAGTTTGCTTGTTACTTGTAAACCCGCCATCTACATGCCCATCCCACCTTTCTCAGCTCCACAAAGGCGACTGCTCTGTGCGTGTAAATGGGTAGTATAGTACAAACGATGGTTTCGGTGATCCATTCGCATAATTTTCGCCGCTGCTTCGCCTGTTTCATCCAATGGAATCTGTTTCCTCGGATAATCAAGACTGTTTATTCTCTGTCTTTAACTGTTGTATATACTGAACAAACAAAATTAGGGCAGATGATTTTTTATGGGTTTTTTTGTGTGCCCAGTCTTCACTGCAAAATATATCTGGTTAGCCCATGTATTGAGAGATTTGTTTCTTTTTGGTTTTACGTCGAAATATTTCAACTAAATGACAGCGGTCCATTTGTGATCGAGTCAGGGCCGGCCAAACTAGTGATGGCACCATTAGGAGTTGTCATTCTAACAGTCCCTGATCTATACTATTTCCCTTACGCCTAGCCCTTACTGTAATGATGTAGACCTAAATGAAGCAAGTCTAGATTTTCCACAGGTTCCGGCTCACTGGGTCATCATTTCAGTTTGAATGGACTTGTTTGTTTCTATCAAAATTATATATTTTTAAGACTAAGCGTTAGCCTACATGAACAACGTCCGACATGGGACTCAATGAGACGCAATCAAACCTAGTCACCGAGTTTGACAGTTAAAAATAGGTGCATCACACGTTTCAACGTGCATATGAGCGAAGTATCTGTGAAAGTCTTTTTACACACTTCCCCTATAGCTAGTTGTTGACGGTGGTCAAAGCAACAGAGATGTGGTTGTTCAAGTTATGCTTCCGTTATATTTCGACTGTATTCCTTGTTGGTTATATCAATACAAATATGAAATCAATACACCTAAGGTTTTGACGTTCTAATTTATAAATATTAAAATCAGCATATTCAATGTTTTGTCGATATCATTCAGGTTTAATTAAGTTTTTTATACACGTAGACTATTAATCAGGAACAGATCTGTTGTGTGTTTGTTTCACAATATCAACTCGCAAGTATAGGTATCAGTATTTCATTCAGAGACCCGTGAAGATCCGGGGTAGAATAGGTCTCCAGCAACCAATGCTTGCCATAAAAGGCGACTATGCTTGTCGTAAGTGGCGACTAACGGGATCGGGTTGTCAGTTTCGCTGACTTGCTTGATACACGTCATCGTTTACCAAATGCATGGAACGATGCTCATGATGTCAATCACTGGATTGTCTGATCCAGACTCGATTATTTACAGACCGCAGTCATTGCTGAATATTGCTGAATGCGGCGTTAAACAACAAACAAACAAACAAAAACAGAAAAAAACAAGATCCTAACCATTTGCTTATTTAGTTTTCCAATTTTTAAAATATAATGAATTTCAGTGATCCATTGGTATAAATAATGTGTACGGTCCATCACGTGATTGTCTGGTTTCTGACGCCGTCACATGGCAGGGACACTGGTGGGTGGTATCAGGCCACAAACACATACTTTTGTATGTAAATTGTGAGGGTGGCTGTGTTACAGGTGTATGACAGGTTCTACCTGTAGGGCAGGACTTATCCTTTTCGAGAACACCTGGTGTCATCACTGATTTTCAGTGATCTATTCATATAATTCTCACTGCCGTATTGCCTTTTACGACCAATGGAATCTGTTTCGTCGGACAATCGAGACTGGATATTCTGTAGCCTTGGCCTTTTATAGTTACATGTACAGTAGTATTGCCTTGAATAAAGACTTAATGATTTTGTTGTATTCTGTACAACGGTATTACTATCGCTACAATTTCCAGAATCAAGTTTCTTAAGGGTAGTTTTAAAAAAAAATGATGATATTAGTGTTGGCATAATTTTATATGTTCTAAAATAGTCAGAGGCAAAAACAACTGTGCATGTTATCATATAAAATTAATTTTAATAATGATGTTTATATGTTTTCTGAATATGATTATTAACTGTTTACGCAACAAGGGTAGTGTGATGACATATTGGGTCGAAAAAAGGCACGCCTCAAATTTGGATCCCCTTTCAAATTGCGATGCAGCTCTGTGTGTGAACATAACGAGACACTTCACCAATTCTGAATCTGTATTGATTCTAAAAAAAAAAATCTTTAGGAATATATGGGGTCCATATCCAGATAATAAAAACAATTACATGTTAAATATTCAAAAAAAAATAGGGGACATTTCGGTTAATAAATACATAATAATTTTGTTTCGAATTACGATTTCTTTTACTTTATCGGTACCTATTTATTTCAGATGACATATTTAACCCTATTTGACAATCAAACAGATGGAATCCAGGTTAAGAGTAATAATATGCCCCCTATTAACGAGTCTTTAAATCAGCAATTGTTTTATAAACACAGCATTCCTCTCGACCGTATCAGTCATTTACATTCCCATGGCTGCTGAGCTACTATCTTGATTCCCAGCACGCGATACCATGGAGATATCAAAACAATAAATACACTGGTGTGGCCCAGGCTGTTATCCCAACCCCCCAAACTCCAAACCCCCACCCACCCCTCCACACACACAAGCCATATCCACCTCAAC
The DNA here is from genome assembly GCF_023055435.1 of Haliotis rufescens. Taxonomy (NCBI): domain Eukaryota; kingdom Metazoa; phylum Mollusca; class Gastropoda; order Lepetellida; family Haliotidae; genus Haliotis; species Haliotis rufescens. The sequence goes on from NW_025963857.1 coordinate 6,907,134, forward strand.
GACGCCCCTATTATCGACACCCGCCACTCCAGGTCTGATTCCACTACTACCCCGCGACAACGACAAACCCCCCCCCCCCCCCCCCCCCCCCCCCCACCTCTCCGGCCCCTGACCCCCTACCCCTCACACATACCTACACAACATACCCACGACCACAACCACGCCCCTGCGTGAACCCTCTGAAGACGAGATGACCTACTCCCCCGGTTCGCATCGATCCTCCAAGCTCTCCTCTATTTGTGTGGCTTTGTTGTTGTATTTCAATGGCCTAAATAGATCGCTAGTCTGACATTAGTTACTCGAATACTCGTGACGTTCGCTGTGGACCTCATTGAGTAGCGCTTGAATCGATATTGCACGTTGTGATGACCTCACATTCTGCCGCGCTAGGCGACATCCCCTGTCACGAGGGCTATCAATAGATATCTGTTGACTCACGTGATATATGACGTAGATGGAATCTCCCCATTCGTGCGTTATACGTCAGCACTTTGTGTTGTTTGACGTCACATCGCTTAAACATAGATCATTACCACTTATTATCATAATGTGTTGATGTAAAAATAGACGATCGACGTATTTATATCCGATCACGCTATTTCAAGCCTCTCATGTCGATGGGAATAGACGCACTATCTATTTATATTGTGACATCGAATCTGTTGTAAACGTCAATAGTATTTACAAAGATCATTTATCGTCAGCGTACATAGTGACGAATCATCACATGCTGTCTGTGAATCATTGGCACACTGTAGTAGAACGCCATGCTATCAGCGTCATAGCTTGTACTTAAGAGCGTGGTTACACTATATATACGCCGATCAGTGTTATTTGTAAACCGAATGCATTATTTCTAAATCTGTACAAGGATATGGCTATTCCAAGAGATATAAAACTATTTTAATCACATTTAGAAAGTACAAATGAGAAATACACATACATATTTTCATAACATCACAGATTTCTCTACATGGATTATCGATTTCAGAGAGGCAAGTACTGACGAAAATGTTGAACATGCTTATCGAAACAAATAATTCATTAGACCAGAGATTATTACAAACAACGCTAATTGAACTTAAGTTGTAGAGTATATAATCTCTTGCGATCGGTGTGTATATCTATTCCATGTGATGAATGGTTAACAGCTTTAGGTATATAAGGATGTAAGTCATGTTCTGGCCGATTTGTTTGTCTGTTGTTTAACGCCGCACTCAGAAATATTCCAGCTATATGACGGCGGTCTGTAAATAATCGAGCCTGGACTTGACAATCCAGTGATTGGCATCATGAGCATCGATCCACGCAATTGGGATACAATGACATGCATCAACCAAGTCACCGAGCATGACCACCCGATCCCGTTAGTCGCCCCTTACGACAAGCATGGGTTGTTGAAGACCTGTTCTAACCCGGAATATGCACGGGTCTATTCTGTAGAAGGCTGATCGACCTTGACTGAGGAAGGAGGGGGGGATAGATTTCGTCTATACACTGCCGGAAAAAGAAAGTACACACCCGTGTTTGATGGTGGCAAAAATGAAACAAACAAGAAGTAGTTATTCGACGATGATGTATTTGATACAGGTATCACAGTTGTGTTTTCGGCTTTAGTGAGTGAGTGAGTGAGTTGGGTTTAACGCCGCTTTTAACATTGCAGTTATATCACGGCGTGTCAGCTTAATGTGGAAGGAAAACCCGAAGTGATGCAAGTCTTAGACGTTTACCAAGGGTATGGTGCTGACAAACCAAGAAACAAATCGAGGCGAACCTGGATTCGAACCCACAATCATAGGTTTCTGGCGTGCCCAAGGGACGCAACTCTGCACAGCGAATCGCGGCGCCTTAGACGACTAGGCCACCCGTGCCCCTGTTTTGGATTTTAAGTTTTTAGTGTATCGCAACTGTAACCTTTTGATAACGTTTGCAACTTTTGTCACGTTTGTCAAATCCAATGTTTAAATGTTTACTTCCTCTTGTCCGCAGTTTAACGCGAATGGGTTGTATTGCAAAGTGTCCTTGTTGACATGCTTAAGTGAGTGAGCGAGTGAGTGAGTGAGTGAGTGAGTGAGTGAGTGAGTGAGTGAGTGGGAGGAGGAGAAAGCCACAAGAAAGTCTCAGATCTCGGAGACTATCGTGCACATTTGTGGGAGAGAATCTGTACAAGAGAATGTTGTAGGAAGATTTTGTATAGTACAACAAAACTCCATACATGAATACAAGAAACTAAATTTTGTTTTCCTTTTTGAGAGTTGCCCTAAATATATTTGGTTTCATGAGTATTATGCCATTATAGCCAGACTTTAGAATAAGGACGAATGTAAAATTCTTCTGAAATAATGCGTACCTGAACAGAAATGGGTTACAAAGTAAATATGAGTTTGAAAACTTACAGCGAGAATGATTTTGGATATATTATATATATATTAATATATATAAACAGCAGGACCAAAGAAACTAAACATCCGTGTTTGATGCTGGCTAAATTGAAACAAACAAGAAATGGTTTTTCGATAGGGATGTACTTGATACGGGTCTCGGGAACTGTTTTCAGCCTAGTAACGATGTGATGACGTGTTTGGTTTCAAGTATCTACTTTTGCCGGGACGTTCATGTCATTTTAAGACATGTCAGCACATGCGAGCCCTCTGTTGACAGACGTTAGGTGTGGAAGTATGAATGATTATTTATTCTGATCGAGGGACCAGGTACCAGGAGCTGCAGATAATGACCCTATTCATACTATTGATCCATTGCATGGCCGGGTGAACACTTCATCAACACATTCTTGTCTAAAGAGGCGACCTTGCTTGTCGTCAGAGGCGACTATGCTTGTCGTCAGAGGCGACTATGCTTGTCGTAAGAGGCGACTATGCTTGTCGTAAGAGGCGACTATGCTTGTCGTCAGAGGCGACTATGCTTGTCGTAAGAGGCGACTATGCTTGTCCTAAGAGGCGACTATGCTTGTCGTCAGAGGCAACTATGCTTGTCGTCAGAGGCGACTATGCTTGTCGTAAGAGGCGACTATGCTTGTCGTCAGAGGCGACTATGCTTGTCGTAAGAGGCGACTATGCTTGTCGTCAGAGGCGACTATGCTTGTCGTCAGAGGCGACTATGCTTGTCGTAAGAGGCGACTATGCTTGTCGTAAGAGGCGACTATGCTTGTCGTAAGAGGCGACTATGCTTGTCGTCAGAGGCGACTATGCTTGTCCTAAGAGGCGACTATGCTTGTCGTAAGAGGCGACTATGCTTGTCCTAAGAGGCGACTATGCTTGTCGTCAGAGGCGACTATGCTTGTCGTCAGAGGCGACTATGCTTGTCGTCAGAGGCGACTATGCTTGTCGTAAGAGACGACTATGCTTGTCGTAAGAGGCGACTATGCTTGTCGTCAGAGGCGACTATGCTTCTCGTAAGAGGCGACTATGCTTGTCGTAAGAGGCGACTATGCTTGTCGTAAGAGGCGACTATGCTTGTCGTAAGAGGCGACTATGCTTGTTGTAAGAGGCGACTATGCTTGTCGTAAGAGGTGACTATGCTTGTCGTCAGAGGCGACTATGCTTGTCGTCAGAGGCGACTATGCTTGTCGTAAGAGGCGACTATGCTTGTCGTCAGAGGCGACTATGCTTGTCGTCAGAGGCGACTATGCTTGTCGTAAGAGGCGACTATGCTTGTCGTAAGAGGCGACTATGCTTGTCGTTATAGGCGACTATGCTTCTCGTAAGAGACGACTATGCTTGTCGTTATAGGCGACTATGCTTGCCGTAAGAGGGATCGGGTGGTCAGGCTCGCTGACTCGGTTGATGCATGTCATCGTATCCCAATTGCGTGGATTAATGCTCATGATGTCAATCACTGAAGAGTCTGGTCCAGACTCGATTATGTACAGACCGCCGTCATATAGCTGGAATATTGCTGAGTGCGGCGTTAAACCATAAACAAAGATATAAACATAACATAAACATAAACACTATATGAACACCTTGTAGCACGTCATGGGCCATTAATCATGCATAGAAGTATTCCCAGTATGCACTTTCCCAAGTGGATGCAGATAATACGACTTTAGTGTTCTTTCGGGAACACCTACCACAGGTATAATTCACTGTCATATATTTATCCTTCTGTTTTTGATTAATGGATTAACAAGGGAAGATATATGAAACGCTTTTGCTTCATTGACATCGGTCGCGATGAATCTTAGTAATCTCTTCACTTCCTTTATGAGTGAGTGAGTGTGGTTTTACGCCGCTTTTAGCTATATTCCAGCAATATCGCGGCGGGGGACACCAGAAATGGGCTTCACATATTGTACCCATGGGGGGATCGAACCGGCATTACGAGCGAACGCTTTAACCACTAGGCTACCCCACACACCTCACTTCCCTTGTGCAATCACATATGTTAAAATATGTGACAGTTTGTGACACATTAAGGATGACCGTTTGACAAACATGAGAGTTCAGATTGATTCTGACATCATTCTTCCACCCAGTGGGCGTCTCCTCTTTATAATATTGCTGGCATGCTTACTACAAACATGAATCAGCAGAAAATGTGTGTCAGTATATTACAAACACGACACAAGCCCCCCGCTTCACGCCACGACGCTCTATATAAACGGACAGTGTTTAACTCGAAGTGTCCGTCCTCTCCGCATTATCAGTGACATTCTTCAGAATGCTCTCTAACTACAGGTTTGGGACTCCTTTGTGCAGTGAGCTAGCGAACAAACTTCAATGTCCAGTACTTTGTTGACTTTCTATCGCGTTACCCTAGATAATGTCCCATGTGTCTGAGGCCGAGACTCCCACTACCAACTCAGTATACAGGTGGACGAAACCAACCACAAAAGTACACTAGGACCTGTTTCCCCCTATATTCTCAATGAAATGCTCTACGTACATCTCTTGTACTGATGTTATTTTCGTTTAATACCGAAGTTGAAATTTCATTTTTTAATTTATTGTTTGTACATATTGAAGATGGGTTTATCGTGGCGTGGTTAATAGTCCAGAGAGCTCGAGGAATGCTCTGCCTGCATGTTTGTGTGTGTACAGTGTGTAGATTTGCAAGTAAACAGGATGTAGAACTGTCAGTGAAGTTGTATCAACACGTTGTTGATTTGACTTTATGAATCATTTAAATGGTTGTTGCAGACGACACGGGGATTCTAGAATATATGGGGAATATTTTTAGATGAAGGTCAGATGGATTCATTTATCTTATATCTGTGATTAGGTGAGGTGAGGTGAGGTGAGGTGAGGTGAGGTGAGGTGAGGTGAGGTGAGTGAAATGGGGTTTAACGTCTCGTTCAAGATTATTTTCACTTACATAGCGACGTGCATGCACGTGTATATGTGTGAGTGTGTGGCTGCTTGTTCTAGTTCGGACTGATGCCGATTTATAGAGCTAGTTCACTGCGATACCATGCCGCAGTTTAACAGGAATACCCCACTCAGACACAGTATACTGACTCCGAGCTGACCAGCTAGCCCCTTAATGCCGAGCGCCAGACAGAGTTACAACAAGTACCATCTTTTAACGTCTTTTGGTATGACGCGGCCGGGGATCGAACCCCTGACCTTCCGCTCTCCGGGCGGACGCTCTACCACTAGACCACGGAGGGTGAATAGGACTATGTCAGTGTGATATGTGCGTGTTGGTATGTGTGTGCTTTGAGGATAGATGTGTGACGGTCGTGTGTACTTTTGTAAAATAAAATAAAAATAAAAAATGTACCTTTCTTGACGAGTAATACACTGTAAAAAAATTGTTTACATTCTAAACACGTTCCTTGTTCCATATATTGACATATTTAGGTCTAAACTTGTTTAGGATGGTGTTTAACAGCTAAACGTTTTTAGGGTCTAAATGTGCGAAACACGCACGCACGCACGCACGCACGCACGCCACCTAAACATGTCTAAACATGTCCTGTATGTATTTACATTCGAAACACATTTTTTGTACGGTCAAGTTCAACAAGTACATGTTTTATTGTCTACATTTCAGGAAACAAATACCTCACATATTATCCAGGCTTTTATAAATCCATTCTTTTATTATAAATACCCTGCAGCCATTCGTTACCATAGCGACATTTTGAACCCAATTCGAGTAGCACGACTCTAAAAGCAGCCGTCCATTTAAATTATTCTCGCAAGCAAGAGAACTGCCGTCCTTAGTTTGAGATAGGTGCGTTGGGGTAGTGACGTCACTTCCGAATCGACGCGATGTTGGCGAAAGGGTCCAGGGTAGTTATCAACGTAAAATGGATAATCGAGGAATACCAATCTGTAGAAAATATGATTATGAATACCCTTTTTAAGCATTTCTGATTCATACTGTCCTTGCTTATTAAGCATTTGCGATTCTAAATGCTCTTTCTCATCAAGCATTTGTGATTCTTAATGTCCTTGCTTTTATACACTCCACCCATGTTCATAGGCTTTAGAATCACTCTAAATTCAAGTGCTTTTGTTCATTCAGCACTTACTCTGACGGTCTTGGGGGGGCACGGGTGGCCCAGTCGTCTAAGGCGCCGCGATTCGCTGTGCAGAGTTGCTGTCCCTTGGGCACGCCAGAAACCTTTGATTGTGGATTCGAATCCCGGTTCGCCCCGATTATGTTTCTAGGTTTGTCAGCACCATACCTGTGCTCGTGGGTTTCACCGAAGTGGTAAATGTCTGAGACCTGCATAACCTCGGGCCTTGGTTATTAAGCAGTCGTGGGTTCTGGAAGCCATTTCTTATCAAGCATTGTATGATTATCAGTGCCATTTCTCATGACTGTTATTCTGAACGCTCTTATTAATAAAAGAGACAAAACCCTTTTCACACCAATAAGAAATGTTTGTCATAAGCAGAGTCGATTGTACAATTCCGACCATACCGTGAGCATGCGTCCATGAATGACCGTCAAACAGTGATGGTAGGTATCCGCGAAAGCCAACTGTGGGATCCTGGATGCTCTTAATGAGATTTCGTATGATTATGGGAAGAATTATGTCGTTGATGTCATTACTAAACACTTTAAATATGTGGTTCTGAATCTCCCTGCTTATTATGCTCTGTGTGATTCTGAATGCTCTTGATGAAATTTCTTATGAACATGGAAATAGTTTGGTCTTGATATTGTTACCAAGCACACGTGATATACGATTCTGAATGACCTTGCCGACTGCGAACTCCATGAACCAAGATATAATTCACCCATGAAATAGGTCGGAAGATTAAAAAGGAGACCTCTCCAGATAACATGACAAGTAGGTCATGGTACTTGTTACTGTGGTTGTCGTTCTATACCTTTGACCGGTCGATAATATAATCAATGGACAGAGTCGTGTTTACTTAAAGCACGCAAGTAATCAATGTCAGGTTCGATCATAGATAACGCTCAGGTCGTCTCTGTTAATGAGACCGGTGTTTTAATATTGGATGCCTTACTTCTTTTACAAATAAAAGAAAAAATGTTTATTTGACATTGTGTGACAGAGAATGTTTATTTGACATTGTGTGAAAAACCGGTATATGCTTATTATATAACACTCACTCACTCATATTCACTGTTTGATAAGTGAATAATGTATTTCTTGATTAACTGTTTTATGTCAATATTTAATATTCCCTATATAGACAGACAGTTTATTCGTAGAAAGGTCATGAGTACAATTCACCATACAATCAGTATGTATTTTGCAATGCTAAACTGTGTAATCAAAGCGCGAAATGCTTTGAATAACTGCAGCATTTTAAATCAAACACAACACAATACGCGTTTGCATGAAATGCCCTATTGATTGTGAATCCTTGTAGACATACCTTGTATTGTGGTTTACAGTTCAATGGGAAAACGTCATCATATGAGTTTGGTTTTGAATAACTTTTTCCATGTCAGGCAACTAACTCTTACGTGTTTTTGCAAATTGTGTTAGTGGCGGGTGATACCGGTAGAGTAGGACATTCTGACCCTTTTCGTGAACACCTGGTGTCATCACTGATTTTCAGTCATCAATTCATATATTTTCACCGCTGATTTGCTTTTTACGCTCAATAAAATCCGCTTCTTCGGATAAGAGAGATTGGTTATTCTCTGGCGTTGACGTATTATATTTCTTTAGTTTCATGACAATGCTTCACAACATTAGTCCCGACACCAAAACATTTATACAAGTATTTCCCTCACAGTTAATGACATTTCCATTCATTTCTTTCATTTAATTACTAAAGTTTTTTTAGCAGTTGGTTTGCTCCTAAAAGCTGTTAATTCTGTTATATTTTTTAAAGGGGCACTAGACGCTAGAATATTTATTCAAGTTTCATTTAAGTGATTGAAAATGGATTTTGCCCTCCAACAAATTGTATGTTGAATATAAATGTAAGAGTTACTGACAAACCTAATTACACAGAGATAATGACTAAGTTCAACACAGATGTAAGCGACATTTTTTTCCATATTCATAAAAAAAATCTGTTAAGAGCAGAGTCCCGTGACCGATAATGACCATAGTATGAGGATGCGTTTATGCTCGGGTGTACAATAGTTACTGTTTAAGCTTGACTGCCAATGAACACCCGACAGAAGGGCAAGGTCCCACTTTAGTTCCTCAATTAAGGGCCTGCAACCCACGTCCATGTGAGGGCATGTGTCTCCATGACTACCTGTGTTTACGGCTCTCAACATACGGGTTCTTCTTCATACACGTGGCACTTTATCATCTGCCCAACTCTAACAAAAACAAATCTGCTGAGAATGCCATGCTGGAACGTTGCCTCATCTTGTTTTATCTCCTAACTTATTTTATCATCAGCATTTATCTGTCATATCGTTGTGTTAATCCTTTGTCAGGATTTCTATATATGGGCTACAACATTCTGAATTACTTAATTTGGTTTTACTACTTATTTGAAGGGGCGGTCGGGTAGCCTAGTGGTTAAAGGGTTTGCTCGTCACGCCGAAGACCCTGGTTCGACTCCCCACATGGGTACAATGTGTGAAGCCCATCAGGCAGGCAAGTAATACCGTTTTTATGCAAATTGTATGAAAAGCGCTTGCTACCGGTAGGGCAGGCTATGCTTACCCTTTTCGCGAACACCTGGTGTCATCACTGATTTTCAGTGATCTATCCATATGATTTTCATAGCTATTTTGCCCTTCTAAGCCAAATGGAATCTGATTCGGCAGATAATCCAGACTGGTTTTTCTCTTGCAACGACAATTTATATTCAGTTTACAAATATAATACACTAATTTTCTTTTAACTATTTCACAATAAATTTACTTTTGTGTTCACATAATCAAAACGTCAAAATCTAATCATGAAAGCGTCAAATTCTTTGTTGATTAGTGGATATGGCATTAGTTACCGGTACTAGTGAGTGAGTGAGTGAGTTGGGTTTAACGCCGCTTTTCACAGTATTACAGTTATATCACGGCGTGTCAGCTTAATGTGGGAGGAAAGCCCCAAGTGATGCAGGTCTCAGACGTTTACCACTTCGGCGAAATCCACGAGCACGGGTATGGTGCTGACAAACCAAGAAACAAAATCCGGGCGAACCGAGATTCGAACCCACGATCATAAGTTTCTGGCGTGCCCAAGGGACGCAACTCTGCACTGCGAATCGCGGCGCCTTAGACGACTAGGCCACCCGTGCCCCTGTTACTATATAAAAATATTAATTGTACTGGCGCTCAGTCAGTACTCTAAGAATACTTCTACATTTGTTTTTTTAAAAGATATTTTTTTATCAAACTTTTGAAAATTAAAAAAGATTGCTTTATACACAACTGCAGATGGATATCTTAGACAATCTTACCTTTGGAAAATAATAAATGTGCTTTTGTGCATAGTCATATGGTTGCAAATTCATTTCTTACAATCGTATCCTTTTCGCGAACACCTGCTGTGACTTACAGTGGTCCATTCATAAATTTTTCACAGCTATTTTGCCCTTTACGCCAAATGGAATATGTTTTAATGGATAATCTAGACTGGTTATTCTCTTGCATTGACAATTTATATTTTACCCCAGTTTTCATTGAACCAATTTGCTATTACACAAATTTGGCCAACCACAGAATACTTGTGATGGTAATCAAATCTAGCAACAGGTCTTTCCATTTTCAATTACATAAGACAACAAACTCGGTATACTTTCTTTTGTCCCTCTGTTTATGTAAAAAGATAAACATGGTAAAAACATAATGTTTTTCATTTTATTATTCATAGTCCTCAAACATTACTTACAAGAAATTGAGTTTAATATTCACAATATTTATGGGATTTATAATGACGGTTCAAAGGGTCCATATTTGTAATGTTATCGTATAGGTTATATCTTATCTATTTAAGTAATTTAAGAGATTAGATATAAGGTTTTTAATGTTGAGATTACAGCATTTTTATATCAAGGTGTTGGTACCTGGGCTAAGTTGAATTTGATATTTTCCGTTTCCAATTATTATTACTTCATAAACTAATGGTCTATCAATTATGAATTATTACAGAAGTAAGTTTGCATGACTCAACACATGACTCGCTCCACACAAGATTCCAGTCCTGTTGAAGTGAGGTATTGACTCAAGGGGCAAATTATAGTATCCTTTTCAGGTTAAAAAAATCACTGACAAAAACACGTTTCTAGAATATATAAATATTGCGCCGTTACCTTACAGTCATTTGACACAAACGAGAAGAATGTTAGGTTGGGAAATAGAGTTTTCACAAAGCGTTTTCATTTTTTTCTACTGCTTGAAGGTGCGATGACATTGAAGCTGTCCTGTTTATTACGATCCGCAGTATCAAAATACTCCAAAATATGTCTCAACACTTTAATATAATTAAAAATCAAATAAAACGTGAACGCTAAACATGTATCCTGGAACAAGAGTACACTCAGTGACGAGTTTACATGACACAGTACAAGAAGGTCGGCCACGTGTCAACCCCGGCGCGCCCGAGACATGGACATCCTCCACTGGCTTCAGAAAGACGGAAGCCCGTCTGATGTCACGGCCGTTTCTGTGAATTAGCACGAAAGACGCAGTATAACCCTTTAAGTGATGTGCCCATTTGCAGGAAGTATTCTATAATCTGATATAGACTTGGTATTACGAGCAATATTCAGCAACCTATTGTCTTATTATTTATATATATATCTTATTATTTATTATCAATTATCTTATATATATATGCCCTCATAATGTCTTATTATATATATATATATAATAAGACATAATGAGGGCATATATATGTGCCCTCATAATGTTACAAGGTATATAGATAAATTGATAATATTTTCTTACTAATCTCCACGTGGCACTTAAGGGTTAATGCTGCGGTTGCCTAAACATGGGATCAACTGTGACGTCACGAGGTAGGGCTGCACAGACTAGCGGTGCATGTGCTTGTTTCATTGACAAAGTACAATAGAGTCATTTACATTTTTATTTCCTCATAAATGTTTAAAATCGGTTTTCGTCGAAGACGTTTAAGACGAAAAATAATGATAATATAAGACACAAATGACGATTATCTGCAGAAACAGACTCCACTGACACGTTAGTACACAAAGCAGATCATATTTCATACGATGAGATTTATTTTCCTCTTATTTTTGCGTTAAAACTTTGAACTTTCAACTTTCGACTCGATTCTCGAGCTGTCATTGAGACTGGATGTTATCATTGCCTACAGGGGACATGTATTACACTCTACGCGAGAATCAGTTCACATCACATCACATCGCATCACATCACATCACATCACATCAAATTATCTCACCTCACCTCAGCACACCTCACAGCGGTACAAACTAACAATTTTAGACCACTAGTCCTTATAATGACAACATATAGCAAAACCCTTAAAAATGGCAAAATTCTACTAGTCCTTGCGATACCTTAACTACTGGGACAGTTTGTCAAGGACTACAGGACTAGTGCAAATTTCTAACACTGCCTCACCTCACCTCACCTCACCTCACCTCACCTAACCTCACCTTACATCACCTCTCATCACATCACATCACATCACCTCACCTCACCTCACCTTACATCACCTCACGTCACATCATCGCACCGCACCTCACCTCACCTCACCTCATTTCACCTCATCTCACATAATGTAGGATATTATGTATAATTGCCGTAAATATCATGCAAAATACTATGCAAAATGATACACTATATACGTTAAAGATGGTACCTAAGTGGCTCGGTGTATGATCCATGTAGGGCCACATAGAGATACAGTATCAGCAGGATGTGTAAACATATGTTATGTTTACCGTAAAGAAACAAATAATGGTGAAGCATGCACCTTGTGTATGTAGAGATACGTTTAGAAAATACAGCTGTATGCCGAACAGCTGTATGTTTAGAAAAGACGTGTTCACCATATATTCATATTCTTTGGTTGTAATCAACCCCTTGTTTTCACAAACAACAAGAAAAAAATATAATATAAATTGTTAAAATAAAGAAAAGTACAAGAGGTATTACTATTATATGCTTCTGGTTAATTAAGCCGACAATGAAGATTTCGAATTCAATCAACGGGACCTGACCATAAGATAATCTTGTCCATATCAACATCGATGGAACATGTTTTTCTTGCAAAATGTATTCAAATATAACAAGAACATCAGTGCGAACAATTGCAATGCATCTCGGAAACTTGAATACAAAATTATACTGCTCAAAATAAGTTAAGGCCCACCGATTCGTTCATCTTACTATAGTTATTCATGGCAAATAAGTAATAAATATGCCCATGAGTATAAGACAACGCACTACACTGTAACCATCTTCACTCATGACAGATGATTTTTTTATGAAATCCTATACGTGCCAATATCAAAAGTTGCAATCATTATTTGACCCAGTTTAACGACACCAGGCAAAATACAGCATAGTGTCCAGTCACTCTGTTTGTACTTTATCAGTGCCACATGAACGCCTGGCGTTCTTTTTGACAACGTAACTACGTGCAAGTACAAAATAAATCTACAAGGACACGCACAAAAAACACAAGGTCGTATTGATCAAACACCATCCAGCAAGCCACTTGAGTAAGTGTGTGTTTAAAGCCCTATTCGTTCTCTCGATCGCTGCGTCACACGAAGAAAAACTCCATCAATTACTTATCAATCCATTTGTGTGGTCTGGTAAAAGTCCCCGATAATTTATTCATTTAACCATCATCTGATGGGTAAAATACAAAAGTCCGAAGATGAGCTGTACAATTTACTCAACCGGTTTCACGAATGTGACTTTCAAGAGTCTTATATATATATCGCTCTTTCATACATTACTTACATACTTTCATATGCACTCTGTCGCTCTTTCACGCATTATTTACATATATACTTTCGCTATATTGATACAAGTATGATCTTCTATCATACAGTGATTAAAGTCCGCTGTGATACAACTGAAATAGACCCGTGAAGATCCGGGGTAGAAAAGCTCTTCAGCAAACCATGCTTGCCGTAAAAGGCGACTATGCTTGTCGTAAGAGGCGACTAACGGGACTGGGTGGTCAGGCTCGCTGACTTGGTTGATGCATGTCATCGTATCCCAATTGCGTGGTTCGATGACTACCTAAAGATCCAATAAAAATCTCTGCATAAAGCAGAGTCGATTGTAAGAAGCGGCTAACGGGATCGATAGGTCAGACTCGCTGACTTGGTTGATGCATGATATTTTTTCCCAATTGCGTGGATCGATGCTCATGATGTCAATCACTGGATTGCCTGGTCCAGACTCGATTATTTATAGACCGCAGTCATATAGCTGGAATATTGCAGAGTGCGGCGTTAAAGGCAAAACAAAACAAACGACTGGAATAATGTTCAAAGCATCGTTAAACCCAACTCACTCACTCGTTCATTTAGCTGAATCTCCCGCTAATTTATTTACTTGCGATTTTCAAACATGAAAGCCCTGTACAACCTGCTCTATGTGTACTATTGAGCATCTTCATTACGTGGAAGGTGATATCAGTCAGTCACACACCATGTGTGTAGGGTGTAACGTTTACAACAATAGACTCACGATTGATTATCCCCCCTCGCGTTGTCAGGACACGTATGACGAGAGACAGGCACGAGGCGCATCCCTGTCTCCTCTTCCTATTGTATTGGGGGGACTTCGACCATCCGCCCTCAGTTGAAAACAAAGAAATATAAAACGTCAATGTCAGAGAATAAACCGTCTCTGTTTTCAGCGGTGGAAATTAATGGATCACTAAAAATCAGTGATGACACCAATGCTGAAACGTGAAGAGGAATTCGCACTTTTGAAGCTCTCGCAAACAGTGATACATGTACCGTATAAGCAATGATAAAATCCAGTCTTAATAAAGTGGTTAGTTTGAACATACGATCAGAATGTTTCAATATAAACATAAAAAGTCAACGCTGGAGAATAACCAGTCTCAATTATCCATCGAAACAGACTCCATTGGACGTAAAAGCAAAATAATGATGACATTTAAATGAATTGATCACTGAATAAATTCTTTTGCTGTTCAATATGTATACCATGACAACGATCCATTCACATCACCAATAGACCCTTGCATTAATACCTACTACGTGAGTGAGTGAGTGAGTGAGTGAGTGAGTGAGTGAGTTGGGTTTACCGCCAATGTGAGTGTTACCTCTTCGCAGTATATGGAAGTGGAGAACTCAGTTTGTTCCTTGCTCAAGTCCGATTTGGATACGATGAGTTTAAAATTTAGAAGTAAATTTCTTCGAGCGACTAACATCTGTATACTTTATACTATAAAGAATTTAGAAGAGAATTTCATGTTATGCTTATAATATCTGGCATTATTTAGTGGCATTATTTAACATAATACGTAAAAATAATTGTGAATGAAGAAAAATGTATAATCCCAGGAAATGTACAAACAATCCATCCCGGTTGTTGTATACTCTCTACAGGAAATGAAAAAACAACTTCAAAATATTCTCTATGTTAAACATTCTCTGTTGGGAAATATTTTTTAGAATATGTGAACGTAATTTTACTGTGTCAATGCAACAACATATGTCTGAAAGTTTCTTTTTTACCGTAATTCATAAATAATATATTTGAACGAAAACGATGAATGCCTTTAACTCGAAATATGGAAAGTGTTCTATGTGGAGTATCGTAGGTTTCGGCTGAGCCACAAACATTTACCAGATGGTACTATTTATTCACTTCCTTCACATCTCAAGTTCACTGTGTGACCCACTATCACTGTACAAACTAGTCACAGGGAAGATTAAACTATTCAAACATTTCCTCAACAGAAGTAATCGTACACCTGTAATTAATCCTACCATTGTTCAGCATTTCAAAACTGCCCTTTTAATTGCTTGCAAGAAATGTCTCAAGGTTGGTCCCAAGACACCTTATGTAATTGTATATGGTGAATGTGGCATAAATGCACTCTATTGATATATAAAATACTGGCCTCAACTTACGAAAATGCACAATGATAGAATTCTTAAGAAAACCTATGAGGTGTGTATTTGCTATCTTTACTGTGGATACAAAACCGATGCACTACTGTCCGCACTTTATTGTCTTCACATGGATTTGGATTTCTATTGTTTGCTCATTGTGTTGGGGTTAAATTTGCTTTTCTTAGACAGTATAAAATTTGCAATTAATATGCATCACAAATCTTGGAATATAGATATAGATTATAGTTCGAGATATAACATATATAAAGAGTTTACAAATTTAATCGAACCTGAGAAGTACCTCACCCTTTCAACAGATAGAAAACAACGTAATATGTTGATAAGATTGAGATCGGAGTCGTTAAGATGGAACGTTAATGAAGGGAGATGGTTGGGGATTGATTTTAGTTTACGTTTATACCCTCTTTAGATATTCTATCTAGGATAGAAGATGAATGTCATTTTACCTTAATATGTATTTCCATACGAACATAAGACACCTCGATTTTCCTGAAATGAATTTTGGAATCCATGTGCATACAATTAGAACGCTTCTGTCTTCGAACGATACAAGGTTACTGAGACACTTATGTAAATATCTATGTCAAAGTTGTGAAATGAGACAAAGTTTTGCAAATACTCGATTGCTATGATGTAAGTTATGACTGAATTCGTGCATCATTGTAACATGTATATGTACACTTTCTCTGTATATGGGCCACTGGCCTTCATACGAATATAAGACTTGGTTTGACTCTTCTAACAACATAATGAATTCTGACATTGTATAATACTCCTTATTTACAACATTAAGCATTATACCATTGTACATATTCCTCATGACAACATAAAGAATTCCGACATTGTATAATACTCCTTATTTACAACATAAAGCATTATACCATTGTACATATTCCTCATGACAACATAATGAATTCTGACATTGTATAATACTCCTTATTTACAACATAAAGCATTATACCATTGTACATATTCCTCATGACAACATAATGAATTCTGACATTGTACAATGTACAAAACCTCTCACAACAACAGTGAATTCTGCCATTGGACAAATCGCCAGCATACAGCATCTACAGCATAGTGATTACTGACATTGTATTAATCTCCCCATTTACAGCATAGCCAATTCTGACATTGTACAACTTAGTGAATCCGCCATTGTAGAAAACTCGCCATTTACAACATAGTGAATTCTGCCATTGCATAAAATAGTGAATTCTGCCATTGACATATCTCCCCATTTACAACATATTGAATTCTGCCATTGTACAAAACTCCCCATTTACAACATAGCATCGTAAGGTCAAGGGTACGGCGACAGACGACAAGAAAACGGAAGGGGAGTATTTACGTCAGGGAAATAGACACGTCACTGAGTCAGTCTCTGAAATGCACCCAAGCATTCCGGATGTAATAACTATCACCAGACCTGTTAATTCACTTCGTTACAGCGGAAATTAACAATTATGTAAATTTCCGGGTAATCCGAATTCGTTTAATGCAAAGTTTCGACCTATCAGACTGGTTGTATTATATTCACCAAAATTGTAACTGTAACACAAATGTTAAACAAAAAATACTTCCATGGAATTATGATTAATTCATTTGGTGTACCTACAAAGTTTATGAGCCAGTACCTTAAGAAATGGAGGTATATTTACATAAGGAACGTTATGTCGAACGTTTGAGGACCAATGTCTATATCGACTGACTTTCTATGTTCCGAGAACACCTATTGAAACTAGGATCTTCACTCAACATGACTTCATTCCGATGTTTGATGATTCATCCCGCAACTTAATGTTTCCATTTACACTTGATTCAATGGCGTTTCTAAGATCAATGGCTTCAGGTTTCATTTACTAGCTACCCACATTTCATACCGCAGATAACGTGACACCACGAACTATTTTTGTAAGAAATGTCACATGATAATTTTAAGAAATCGTCACTTTCACTTAAAAATATGCATCTTTCATCATGAAAAACACGTTTCCACATTCAGTATTCAAAGTCTATATTTATACTGTATTGAACGTCAGAACTTAAAAAAGTAAGCTCGTGCTTGTTATAATATTATTACATATTGTATATATCTGAGCAGCTCGACTCGCTCCACCTAGATGTACAGATGCTATTAGGCGCATGACAACTCTAAATACTCGTATCGTCATAACGATGGCGGTCCTTGTGTCAGCTGTAGAGAATGTGACCTAATATCCAAAACTGAATTATATTATGCACATGCTTCTTTATATTCGTAATATGTCAAAATAATATATTGGTGACACGCCTACAGACAAGGTTTGCTGATAAGATGCCTGACAACATTTATCCGCCATTTTGTTTTTATCCGGAAGTAAGCAAAGCAAATCTGGTGCGGAGGTCGTTTTACACTGAATGGACAAAAAATAAATCTAGTTTTTTATTTTCTTCCCTATAATTGAGTGCGTCCTTAAAGGGACATGGCGGATGATAAATATAAATATTGAATACTATCAAAACGACACGATCACAAATGTCAGTGTGTAGCTCCATGCTCTTATATAAATAAATACCCCTATATTTATTCAAAAATTCACCATGTAGATATAGAATAGCATGCGACAAGTAATCATTTAAAGTATGGCATTAGTATAACAAGGCTGAGCTGTATACCCCGTTTTTATGTGGATCATCTGTTGTTCAAAGTAGGATTGTTTTTTAGGTAATAATTGTATAGCTATTGCTATTACGCATCATTCTATAAACGGTTAATTTATACTGTAATTTGTTGTTTTTACAACAAC
Source organism: Haliotis rufescens (assembly GCF_023055435.1). Classification (NCBI taxonomy): domain Eukaryota; kingdom Metazoa; phylum Mollusca; class Gastropoda; order Lepetellida; family Haliotidae; genus Haliotis; species Haliotis rufescens. Next base: position 6,925,408 of record NW_025963857.1, read on the forward strand.
AATTACAAAAGTCCCTCTTGATACACAATTGAATTAAATCAATAATGTGTGATCTAGTTTTTAAAATATCAACACAAGCTAACAGTAAACATCTGTGCTTTAGCGATAGATGGTCATTTTTTTACCAGAGCTCTACTTACAGAGGTTTGTTTTTTTACTTATCGTCTTTGAAATATTATCTCTATAATATATTTGTAAATGTTCTGATGATAAACTCAATCATGTCAAGTTTGGCCTTGGTTTGAACAATTTGTTGAACTCCAACAAATTAAACATGGTAACTTCAAGAACTCTGATTAACCTTGCAAAAGTGGTAGTTTTAGATAATTACATTTGCATGGCGACCTTTTTTCACAATAATTATACAAGTCCATTGTACAATTCAAACGATATCATAAGCAGGTGTTTTTGAATCACTATCATATAGTCACAGTCAGCTTACAACCACGTATCAGCTACATACTGTATGTACTTGTCAGTTTCTCGCATGGTTCCTACCTTATTCATTTTTCAAAACATTCCACACTTCATACTCTACAAGTTGACTTTTTCTGCAAAACATAAAATGGTATTACATTAATAGGGAATTATTTGAAAGGTATACTCCATTTAGCAGTTCATACAGGCTCCTTTTAACAATGGCCATGCATTCTACCAGCGATTTAACTATTCGTCATGACAAAATATGAAAAATACAAACATTATTACAATTTGTCGAATGCAACTTTAGTTTACGAATTCTGCGTTGAATGATTTCCTCTCCGAATACTGCAGCAAATTTAACTTCCTCTTTGTCGAGTAAGGTTCTTTTAGTCAAATTGCATCATGTCTGTCAAAGTTACCATTCATAATTTCTCTAACCGTTCATTCAAATACTGCCTGTATCATACATTGTTAAATTACGAAGGGCGGTCGGGTAGCCTAGTGGTTAAAGCGTTCGCTCGTCACACCGAAGACCCGGTACAATGTGTGAAGCCCATTTCTGGTGTCACCCGCCGTGATATTGCTGGAATATTGCTTAACGCGGCGTAAAACCATACTCACTCACTCACTCACTGTTAGATTACGTCTATTTTATTTCCCAAACATTGCATCTCATTATAATTATGAAGTTATGCACTGAATGCAACCTCTGTGAGGACCCATGGGCAATGGACACAAGAGCGTTCCTGTAGCCCGGTGATGTAAACCTGATTGAACTTTTAATTTCATTCAAGCAAATTATTGTAAGAATCTCATTTAAAACTCGTTTGGTTTCATTTTGTTTATGCGTGCATATATATGCATTCGTGTCTGCCTGCATATGTGAATGCATGTGTGGGTGTGTCACTGTGCGTGCACAGACACATTGTATATAACATGACGAGGACACTGGACGTTTGAAGAAAGGAATCTTCCCAGTAAGGACATCAACACATGCAAGGCATTGTTGTGGGAATACAATAAGTAGGCTCTAAAGGCCATTCATGAAATACTATAGTTGGCAGTACACGTACGTACAGCACGGTCACGTCAGTCATGAACACAGAACGAAGCTAGTTCAGTGTGTAGTTATTTTCCAAAGTGAGTGAGGTAGTAAGGATCTACTTTGCTTGAAGCATGTTTCCCATATTGTCACATTGTCAGACAGCAAAGTGTTTTCGGTGTTGTTAATCACTAGGCTATAAACACATATAAACTATCGAGCAAAAAAAAAGAATAAACTTGAAAATTTGATTCGATAAAACATTACAAACGTTATCAATAAGTTTCTAGGCTGAAAACATAACAACCTTAAGGTCCAAAACACGACTATAATACCAAATACATCAGCGTCGAATAACCATTCTTGTTTGTTTCCTTTTTAGCCACAGACCTGCGACCCTTAAACCCGAATCAGCGCCCTCTCGTTCATAGGAAAAGCCTCCCACATCATCAGCGCTTCCTCAAACAGCAAGCCTACATCGACACCCACTTCACCAGCTCCAACTCCCTCAAGACCCTGGCTATTTGGCTTCATGTTCCATTGGCTTCCACCTATGTGTTCCACCATCATGTGACAGTATCATCCCTTTGTTGTCAACACCTATCTATGTTATCCCACTCATGTATGCTATTGTTGTTACTGTCAATCCTCTACTGTTAATCCTCCACCTACTGTACTATGTCCCTCATTCAGTCCTGCTTCACAACGGTATAAGGATCTATACCGAAACGTCGCATTTTACAGTATCAAAGAAGTTGTTATCTATAAAATTGTGTCTACCTTGACATGAAATATAGGTGTATAGTTTCTTTTGCCCGGGAGTATATGTCTCATTAGTTTAACTTCATCAAACACTGATAATGCAATGTATAAAACAATAATACGTCAGTTAATACATTGGAATTACTGACAGATATGTATATGCTGAAAAGAACAGAGTTATCGTTAAACTAAAATGTATAAGTTGTCCCACAAACGGACAGTTGCACGATTTCATACTAATCATAACTTGAATCTAACTTTGCTTAGGATTCAAATCATATGCGAACATATATACAAATGTATATATAATATATAGTTTTATATAACCATGGCATACATTAATGAATTAGTGCATCTGAAAACAAAACAGTCATGACACATGGAGAATGGCAGAAAGTAATTCCAGAACAATTTTGTTTTTTGTTTTAAAATAACGCCAACAATATAATCTGATCGCATTAAGTAGCAATTGTTCTGAAAGTGGATACATAACAGCATGATACGACACTAAAACTGATACAAAATAGCATCATATATACGTGTTCAAATAACGATACAAAACTGATCCAATATATCATGATATACATGGCCGATCCCAACTGACCAAATACATCATGATATACATCAACGAGACAAAACTGATCCAATATAGCATGATATAAAGAGACAACACTAAACTGAGCAAATGCATTTCGATATTCATACGTGACACTAAACTAATGAAAATATGAAAGACATCAAACTGGTGAAATTCATCATGATATACACGAACAACACTCAATTCATCAAAAACATAATGCAACATGTGAACGATACTAGAAACTGATAGAATATATCTTGGTTATAACGGACGACGCTGCACTTACCAAATATATGTCACGATATACAAAAATCGAAACTGATCAATTACATGTATATTTTGTAACAATAATATCAAATAATTCTGAAAATCAACATTGAATCATAAATAACGTTTTAACAATAATATGAATATTTCTGAAAATCAATATTGATTCATGAATAACGTTTAAACAATACTTTAAATATATCTGAAAAGCAAAACTGATTCATGAATAATGTTTTAACAATACTAAGAATATTTCTGAAAATCACTATTGATTCAAGAAAAACGTTTTATCAATACTATAAATATATCTGAAAATCAAAATTGATTCATGAATAACCTGTTAATAATACTATAAATATGTCTGAAAATCAATATTGATTCATGAATAACGTTTTAACAATACTATAAATAATTCTGAAAATCAATATTGATTCATGAATAACGTTTTAACAATACTATAAATATGTCTGAAAATCAATATTGATTCATGAATAACGTTTTAACAATACTATAAATATTTCTGAAAATCAATATTGATTCATGGATATCGTTTTAACAATACTATAAATATGTCTGAAAATCAATATTGATTCATGAATAACGTTTTAAAAATACCATAAATATATCTGAAAATCAATATTGATTCACGAATAACGTTTTAACAATACTATAAATATTTCTGAAAATCAATATTGATTCATGAATAACGTTTTAACAATACTATAAATATATCTGAAATGAAATAAAATCATGCTGGTAAGGAATAATACTAAAATGAATAAAGAATGACTGCGTGAAGGGGGCGAAGGATATGATTCACAACACAAGCAAAACATTCCCGGTGCAAGTACATCACGTTATATCACGTCATGTCACGTCATATCACGTCATGTCACATCATAGCACATCATATCACGTCATATCACATCATATCACGTCACACCACGCCATATAACATCATATCGCGTCATGTCACATCATAGCACATGGACACTCAATTCAATGACAAAAACGACGACACACCATAAGATATAAACTCTTGGGCAAAAGAAAGTACACACCCATGTTGGGTGGTTGTTAAAATGAAATGCAAACATGGAATGGTTATTCGATGGTGACGTATTTGTTAAGGGTATCATAGTTGTGTTTTGGACCTTAAGTTTGCAGTGTAGCATAGTAACGTTTTAATAACGTTTGTAACGGTTAGGTCAAATCCAATTTTGAAGTATATACCTTCTTTTGCCCGGTCGTTTAGTAGGATACAAAACATTAAGTGACCTCATATTCTAACACATTCATAATTGTAGGTCAGTCAAAAGAAGAAGTCATTTTCTGACATTAAAGAACTGGTAATGTATTCAAGGGCTTGAGGGGGATGCGTGGGGTGGGATGCGGTCTGGGGGTCAGACTGTATCACCCTACCAAAGACAGGAGACATATGTATTTTATCGGATTTAACATTCTCAATGTTTGACATATTCCCAATGCTGCAAAAACAAGTTCTTTTAACGAGGATCCTCAATACGGTACTAAAGTAACAGTGAATTAAATCTATTTCATCGCGACAGATCACACTTTCATACACGCACACCAATAAATACAGTGACACCTCGTTAGTACGGAAACCCCATTTTCAAATGATTCTGTACCATCTACAACTACATGTATACTTTCTGAAATGAACATATATTACATAAAATAACAGTTGTTAAATTATAGTTAATATAATGTAGTTACTTATCTTAACAAAAAGGAGCACAGAGACTTTATTCATTTTCATACTGCAGTAATCTAGACTTGCCAAACTTTATAGACTTGCATTGGCTGTATTGAATTTATGTTTCAGGGTCTGTATGACAGATTAGATACCCGCCCGTGTCATACAAAAAGGCGTTTATCCTGCCTGGCGATCGGCATTAAGTGGATGCATGGCTTGAAAATGGCTAATAGCGACATAAAACCACACTCACTCACTTAGGCACAGATAAATGTGTCGCCAAATACATATTCATGTATTCATATTTTTTTTTAAATTTCATTTGATTATATTGTCATTGAATTTTTCAACGCTGTCGTCGGCGTTTTGCACTGTAAGGCCAACACGTACACAGTCTTCAAGACCCTCCGTCAATGCGCACATGTTTCTGTGACATTCAGTTAGACATTGTTATTGAATGACGCATTCACCTTTTACACCTCGCTGCACAATGCTACGCCTACCATTGAATGATATATACTGCCAATTATGAATGGCTATGCTCGTCATAATACCGACAGATTTGATCGCAATATGACCATTCACGTTTTCCTATGGTACGAATTACCACAATGACCACTACTGGAAATAGACGGCACTGAATACTGAAGACACTTTAGCGTAGTATAATGACTAGAATTCCTTTGATTCGATATATACACCTGGTGTCATCACTGAATTACAGTGATCCATTCATATAACTTTCACCGCTATTTTGCTTTTACGCTCAATGGAATCTGTTTGGCAGATAATCGAGACTGGTTATTCGCTGGTTTTGGTGTTTTATTTAACAGTATAAGACGAAGTAAGTTCTTGGTCTGGTTTAGGCACTGTATTTGATCTAACTGCTTACTCCGCTTGTCACGAACTACGGTTAACAAAGTATATATATGGCCTCAAGGACTACCGTATTCATATAAATATGCATGTCATACGATACGACCCGTGAAGATCCGGGGTAGAATAGGTCTTCAGCAACCTATGCTTGTCGTAAAAGGCGACTATGCTTGTCGTAAGAGGCGACTAACGGAACTGGGTGGTCAGGCTCGCTGACTTGATTGATGCATGTCATCGTATCCCAATTGCGTGGATCGATGACTACCTAAAGATCCAATAAAAATCTCTGCATAAAGCAGTGTCGATTGTACAATTCCGACTATATCATGAGTCATGTGTTTATGAATCACTCTCAAATAGTAATGATACCAGGTGTTCGCGAAAAGCCGAGCGTATCCCGCCCCACCGGTGGCATTCGTCACAAACACATGCAAAGACAAGTCAATTGTTCACCTGAAAAAACACACGACCAAAACATGCTGAGTCTCTGCACATTATCCTAATGTGATGTGCGATGTAGGTGCTATTGCCTCCACCTAATAAGGGCCCATGGCTATATATTTCCCTTGTAAAAAGATCCATGACAGCCATAAACATGTCTCTATACTTAATCCTGATGAGATTTGTAACGGGTGTCTCCGGTGGGGCAGGATACGCTCACATCTTCGCGAACGTCTGGTATCATCACTATTTCATAGTTATTCACAAACACTAAGTCGGAATCGAACGACGAACTCTGCTTTTAGCACATATTTCTCATAAAAATGGAAATTCTGTTGTCGCGTTTATTTATTATGCATGTGCTATTGAGTACACTTAACAAGCGCCAGTGATTATATATGCTGCTTGTAAAATGTTCCATGCCCGTCACAGACGGGAGATGACTGGTAATAGCATTTAATGGGCCTTCACATAGTTGTAGCAAATCCTAATACGATAATTTGAGGCGTAGGAGGGAATTCGCGAGCGTACTTTGTAAAGTAGAATGTGTTATTAATACTGACCCAAAAGGTTAGGGATCCTGTATATTTTGGGACATATTTTTGTAATGAAGACAGAACACAAATTTGCATAAAAATATCCCAAAATATATTAATGATCCCTAACGGGTTTTTTTTATACTGGTACTGAACTTGGCGTAAGTTGAAATGTATTTATGTCTCATTAATGTCATTGGATATAAGAAACATTTCTTCTATTTTTTTTCACATCCGAATATGGTATATTAACCAAAGATGCTTAAAGTTCATTATTTGTTCAACATTGGAACAAGTTGGTCGTCACTTAACATGCACTGCGTATCTCCGTATACCTCATGTTGTTACTGTCGCTGTAATCGCATAAATTGATGAGCGAAGTAACGTGAATCTGTGCTTTCCATATATTTTAATTTTGTAAAGTTCATGACACCCAATGGCATTTGAAATTGTCCCGAATCAGCGATAAAAAAAAGCATATAGTTTCAACACGTGTGCTGGTTGTACGGGTATACATATAACATAGCGAACTACTGGTAAGCTGATTTTCACCATGCGTAGGCATAGTTGCTAACGAAATTCCTAATTAAATTAAATTACCTTTTCAAGTTATGTTTGTAAACCGCCGACGACAAATTAATTTACATTCATTTAGTGGCCTGCTTATTTTTTAAACTTTCCACATATGAAGATCCAGGGTGGAATAGGTCTTCAGCAACCCATGCTTGTCGTAAAAGGCGACTATGCTTGTCGTAAGAGGCGACTAGCGGGATCGGGTGGTCAGGCTCGCTGACTTGGTTGATGCATGTCATCATATGCCAAATGCGTAGATCGTTGCTCATGATCTGAATCACTGGATTGTCTGGTCCAGACTCGATAATTTACAGACCGACGCCTTAAAGCCGGATTATTGCTGAGTGCGATGTTAAAATACGATCAAACAAACAAACAAACAAACATTGACACTTTCCAACGTGTTCGTTTACATCTCACATTTATTGAATAGTTATACTGGGTCAGGGCCAGCATAAGACTTGAAACCCTATATAATGTATTTTTGCTATGCGATGTGTTTTGCATCCATTCCACAAGCATCCACATGTCGTCATCCCTAATGAAACGAGTTTTTATCCTTCCCTCGTATTTAAGTTGTACACAATGAAATGATGCGGCAGATATAATATATCCTATTGTGACATTTGTTCTGGAGGAAATTGAAGTCGTGAAAAACGCATGAATTTTCTGCACTGACATACTGACGTTAACGCTGATGTCATAGGAGCCTTAGAAATGTTAAGAAATGAACAGTCGATTTAATTTCATTGCGCGTTAAACATATTAAGGAATGTTATTTCATTTAAATAAATGATTGTAATTTAAAATAATGGTCAAGGTAATGGTGAGAGAGTTGTGTTTTAACAATAATTTGGCAATATCTTGGTGGGAGAAAATGGTTTTACACATTATCCATGGAGTTAATATCGACGCATTAAGACTTTCAACGACTGGTCTATTATTCCACTTCGTTTGAACGAGGTTAAGCTTCCGAATATGATACACATAGGATAAATATCAATATAATAAAAACTAATTCGTGTTTGAGACTGTTTATTTTCTGGCGTTGACGTTTCATAATTATTAATATATACTAATTTTGTTTTTCAAACGATGTGAAGCTCTTATTGGCGCATGGGGACGTAATACGTCGACTACAGCAGTAGTAGTATATGTAATGCGACGGTTAACAAATATTCAATGTAATATACATGTGGTTTGTTCCCTAGTCTTCTATAACTGTATTGATTATGTGTAAGGAATAAATGCTATGTTGTCGTAACTTTGTAAATTGCCATGCAGATAAGAATATCCCATCAAGATTATGAAATAGCGTGAAATTGCATGTTTGAACATGTTATGTGTTTGGCGTGCTATGTGGCCAAATGTGTTGACAGGACTAAGATTTCAAGGGGGGGAAAAGCTTGAATATGTTGATTATTATGTGTAACCTGGATGGTACCGTCGTAATTGTAGTTTGTTTGTTGTTTAACGCTGCACTCAGCAATTTTCCAGCATTATGACCGCTGTCTGTAAATAATCGAGTCAGGACCAGACAATCCAGTGATTGACATCATGCGCCACGGTCTTAGCTATTTGGACACGATGATGTGCATCAACTATAAGTCGGCGAGTTATGAAAGGTTATTTAACATGATGATGATGTGTACAAACTGTAATACACGTTCTATTGATGATGAGTTTATTTTTTTCTTGGAATGCCCTTATTTTTAATCGAGTAGAGAAATGTTTTTTGCGCCCTATCATTATACTAATTCTTCCATTGATAAATATCTCAGCGGGTAAGCCTCGGTGACAGACATATAAACTACCGGGTAAAAGAAAGTATATACCCATGTTTGATGGTGGCTAATAATGAAACAAACAAGAAATGGTTATTTGATCATGATGTGTTTGAGTGAGTGAGTGTTTGAGTGAGTGAGTGAGTGAGTGAGTGAGTGAGTGAGGTTTTGCGCCTGCTTTCATTAATATCCCAGCCATATCCCAGCGGGTGCGACATTAACATATAATCATCATCATTATCGCCGAAGACCACTACATGTACATAAAAATACGGTTATAATTCAATGTTTCGGGCAATGTGGAAGAATATCTAATATATATTGTTAGCTTTTGTTTGTTTTTCGAACATATACATGCTACACATATGTGAGACTACGACTGTTGTGACATAGTGTGACATAGTGTGACATAGTGTGCCATATTGTATTGGTGTATTCCATTGCATGACCTTTACATCGGCCACAGATCCAAGCCCGTGTTTCAATGAAGGTGTATTAGGCCAGAAATGTAGTAATTCTGCACTTGACCTTTTCTCTATCTGTGTACATGGTATTCCACAGACAGGATTGATTCCATGGCGTAGGCAACGTTACAGTTGGTGTGGGAGGGCGTAGCGGATGGTAAAACTATCGGTATACATTGTTCGGCCGCGCGTTGAAATTTGTCACCTCGGGTTTCAATATGGCGGCGCACTGGGTGTTCAGTAACAAATGAATTGTTCTTGCTGTTTTTTTGTGTGTGTTTTTTTAATGCCGCATTCAGCAATATTCCAACTGCGTGATAGTGGACTGTAGATAGTAGAGTCTGGACCAGACAAACCAGTGATTGCATACATTAGTTATAACCCAGACCTCCGACAGCGTTGTTCTTACTGATAAAGTTTTGCTTAAATATTAGTACCTTTGACAATATACACCTCATGCAGTCTAGTGATGAGCGACTTTGGGCCAACTCATATTAATACATTTTAAAGTTGGGGAAAGTAAAGACATATATTTGAAATGTCATTGAACTGTTCAAATGTCTGACAACTATGATTATAAACTTGAAAATATCCCAGTAAAATGAACTCTGGATTTGCTCATGTTACAAAAATTAAACTAGTGCACATTGAAAATCTCTAAACCGTCCCTTTTCACACATTTTCTGTGCACCTCTTGACTCGGTGCCTCTATCCAAAATATGAAAGTTCAAGAAAGGAAAGGTCCTAGTTGGCAATAATATGAATTCTTTAAATACTTCTCAGAGTAAAACTTAAAAGTGTTAGTAGACTAAAAGGGTCCCTTTTCATATATTTACTTTGCCGAGATCGTTAGGTTTAACGTTTTGAGTATGATTGCACACATCTTAAACAAATGTTTACAATTTAGATATGACTTAATAATGTTTTGATAAACCTACTAAACCACAAGTACATGCTCACAAGCAATATCGATGATATAACCATAAGAATAATCATAAATGATATATACTTTAACTAACATACATACGCAGACGTATACGTTAACATAAGAACTGAGTGCATTCCTCTTGTACTGAACAAATTGATTAACAAAATTTCAAACAGATTTGACATGCTTTAACATTCCAATCCGGTAAAACGTTTTAAATGTCATAAAAGTACTGTACATTTCAAAATGAAACTTGTGGTTGAAACCTGAAGGTTGTATTATCGTCATACCATTTTTTAACCCCAAAACACATTATGATACACATGCATTTAGAAATTCAGATGTTTGTTTACCAAGGTTTTTGTATTCAGTGAATCCCGTTAATACGAACACAGCCGTTTCCAGAAATATTGTACTGTAAACAATCTGTTCCCCCAAACATCGTTTGGAAAGAAGGGGGTCCGGAATAACGAGGTTTCACTGTATAAGGATGCCCATGAAATAAGACCCCGTTAGGACAATGACGTCATTGTATATTGAAAGTATGCTTAGTTTGCCTTACCTTACAGGTATATAATCCAATTACTGGTCCAACAATATCATAACGATTAACTCACGTGTGTCCCTCTCGGGGTGCGAGCAGTAGTGAGTTATTTTCCGACGTAGAATATCTTTCGAATTTTCATTCAATTTCCCAATATCTTTATTACGAAATATTTGCAAATCTCAGTGAGGGATACAGCATGATAATGAATCACTGTGGGAAAGTACATACCAGAACTGAAGACGATAGGGACTTTAAAACACTATTGCGAAACAAGGGAAGGGTGCACGGGGTAGGGTCTGGGTGTGGACATTCTTTAAAGGGGGTCAAGGCCGAACTGTTTCCACTCACAATCTAAACTTCCCATTTTTTTATTTTAAATGTTATAAAATTTAACTCTGTAAGCATCTTCTTACAATTTCAAAATTAAATGTCACCTTGTATTATGTCGAACTTTACTCGTATTTTTTTATTTTATGTTGGGGTGGGGGTGGGGTTACAATGTCAAATATTCTAAATGTTTTATTTTTGTTTTTGTAGTTTGCTTTCTTATTTGATATTAAATTTCAATCATATTATTCTTTTCACACCAGCACCAGTATACCGTTAATCCTACTGTGTAAAAGATATTCAACGTTTGTGTATATATTTTTTAAATAATTGATGTATTCTGTATCAAACCCTGAATTTGCTTCAATCCCTATCTGTGGTAAGAAAACATCCACCATAATATCTGTTGATATTTTGTCAGGTTCTAAAAATATATTTCATTGCTATTTTATAATAATTATTATTTCAACCCAATTATATGATTGAAAAAGAAGCATTTGGATATATTTAAAGATAAGGGTTATCAAAATAAAAACTACAAATATATTCACCATGTGTATACAGATAAAATAATCTTCAATGTTGATCAAATGATTTTAATGTAGATATGTGCAGCAGACACTGTTTATTTATTAATGTAGTTTATTTTCGTCGTTTTAGTTTCCGTAGAATAAAATAAATATTATTTTAAAATAAGATGTGTATTGTGGTGACAATTGCGTTCCCTTGGAAACGGAACGCGCATATTCTGATGATGGTGGTGGAAATTTCCTCACTGGTGGAGGAGGCAGTGTAAAGGGTTGTGAAAGAGATGATTCATTCTTTTACTCAATTCAACCTCCCAAAGTCGAACTTCACGATGAAGCAATACTAGCTTTAGGAAATTTCCTAAGCTCGTTTATAAAGAGTGGTGTATATGCCGTTACTATGGCCTGTCCCGTAAACACTGATCCAAGGAGCACGTCACGTGGTTTGGGTTCTGTTTCATTTTGTTTATATTAATGAATATGTTTTTAAGCAGCATTGTGTATTGACCGACAGTGTTCTTTATTGGAGTGGAATTCTAGTGGAATATTTCAGGAGTATCCTTTTTTATAGAGACGTGTTCTAAAACTGTATATTATGAATGACATATTTAAAACAAGTCACTTAGTTTAATTGCTCGAGTGACAGAAGCACATTTTCCCCTAGTGTACACATAATGTATTATACTATATTCATCTATATATTATATATATGTACACACGATGCTTTAACAAGTATATCCCAGTCTATTCTGTTTAAATGTTTAAATCTAGTTGTTGGAATGTACACATACATGTTTAATTCACAGCTACATTCGCTCAAATTGCAGCAGGAACGGATTCGCATACAAATGGACGATCAAATGGAATTCATTGCTGCTCAAATGGCAAGAATTCCGTACTGATCAGTCTCTATATTGATTGTGAGGCAGTGGTTATTGAATTATCGTTGTATAAACGTCCGAACAGTTTCTCTATGCGTGTGGCGGAGTTCTTAGTTGAAGCATGTTGGTAGGATGGGCTGGAGGGGTTTTGGGGGTGGGTTAGGAGGGGGTGGGTTAGGAGGGTGGGGTGGTGTGAGAGGATGTTCGGTGTGCAGCAGTCCTTGTCACATCAATTTCCTCTCTTTTTCGCATCCTCGTTAACCATGTACACACTATGTTAGCCATATTGTATGTGTTGATGTTTCTAAACCATATATCGCTCTCGAGTGCTGTATTAGCGATAGCGACACAGTACTCGTTCTGGGAGCACTATGGTGGCGTTGTCGAATAGATTTCTGGGATAAAAGCTGTGGTCGTGCAAGTGTCGATCGAATATATGTGCATGTTCCGGTCGTGTATGTTACTAAGGGGGATATTTGCTGGAAGGGGGACGTCAGGTCATCTAACTAGATACAGTTTACGTGTTGCTATGCTGTGTGCATCTTTTCCCACCAATCATTCGTTCCAAAACACGGATAGCAAATCAAACACTGAAACTAACGCAGGTGGCGGGTGTCATGGCGATCGAGAGACCCAGGTATCTTGAGAGAAGGCTGTGTAAATACCGCGAATTCTCCGTGCAGTGGTCGCAGGTAAGTGATATCTGATATACCTGGATATACAGAATACCTCTCATGAGGGGCGTGTGAGCCTCGGTCCCCATTATTGTACTGCCTTGAAGCTAACATTTAGATAGATAGGACAGAAAATAAATCGCCATAATGCAGATTCGGATAATATATGAAAACTCATATATCTTTCGTTGTGTACGCATAGATATTTCTCATTGAAACTCTTCAGACCAAATACTGTAATACATTGTACCAATATACACAAACAAGCAAATACTGAAAACAGACAAATTTTTGAGATTGTTAAATATTTGACATTTAATAGTGATAACATTGTAAAAATGACAACATGATATATGAATTCAGAATGCACAATATACACTATGAAATGAGAAATCCAGGCGATGGGTTTGTCATGTGGACAGATCCGACATCCACTAAAATGAAATGAACACTTGAAACTAAAAATGTCATTGTCAAAGTTGTCAAGTTGCCAAGATGAGCACACAGGAGTACAGACAAGGGTTCCTAGATCACAACAGGATGATTTGGAGTCGGCAATGTCACATTCACAGAAACGATACTCAAGTCCTTGTTCGAGAACACTATGTCGGGGGTTCGGGTCACGACTCCAAAAGCTTGGCGAAGCTTGATGGTAGTGCAGCTCCAACATTAATAAATAAGCCTTTCAAAACGTTCAGTTCTTTGGTCAAAAGATCAACTTTCTTCTGCAGTCTCTCGTTCTCTCCAACAAGGTTGCTTACCCGGCCTTCTGTCTGTTTCTGCTTTTCCTTCGCCTTAGCACGGGACTTCCTCACAGCAATATTGTTCCTTGCTCGCTTCTCTATATACTCTTCAGTGCCTTTAGGTAACTGACGTTTCCTGGAGCTCCCTTTCCCACTTGGGGATCGAACCGGTCCGGGGCTTCCGATCTGACTGGAGGATGACACAGTTGGTGAAGCCAAGTTAGTGAGGGATGTGAACGTGGTCGTCTCACTGCAGGCACTGTAAGCCGCGTCCTCGGCCTTGATTGCCTGGTCCCATACGCTCTGGGAATCCTCCGATCCGGATGCTAGCTGCTCGAACTCAGGCATACAGACAGTTGTCGGATATGCGGTAGAAGACGCTGGTCCAAGTGCCACGAAGTCCGTTTGTACCGGACTTGTCAGTTCTGTTTTCACGACCTGGGCGTGTTGCTGTGAAGCCAGGGCGGAATCTGAGGATAGTACGTTAATATTTGCAGTTGAATTATTCAGATACGCTGAGATATCGAAAGATAGTTCGTGAGCTGGATCTAGCTCAAACAACAGTTTTTCGTCAAATGTCAAACCACTTGCACAGTTTTTCGAAACCTCACCTTTACTGGCTTCGATAAGAGGCGTGTCGTACATCTGGAGGGTATCCATAATTTCTCCTACGCTCGGACATGGTGATCCAGGGAATGCGTCTGTAAAAGACGGAATCGGGAAGGCAGAGTGTAAGGAATCTATCTTGGCGGTTAATGACAACACAACACGTGTGGTCAACTACAGCTTCTTAGTATCAGCTTAAGCCTTGATGTCAAATTTGCTCTGCGAGTAAGATTCGTTGAATGATGTGACGTTTGCCTGACGGGCCTTTTATACACAGCGGCAGCCACTTCACCAAGAATGCAAATTCATACGCCGTTAAAACACATAAACATTTCACGCAGTTGACAGTTCGTTGTATACCAACACGCATGAGTAAAAACATCTAATTAGTATAACGCGATCGCTTATTTGTATACTTCATGGTTGAAATTTTATTAATTACCCTTACCGGCTTTCGAACTATATTTTGCGCGCTAGGATACAGTATTCCCCAGCCGTGCGCGTATTGCTAAGTTTAGCCCTTTACGTCAATTTCCAATTTTACCAGTGAGCCTAAATATAGAAATGACGCGAGCTCGCAGCAAGCAGTGACGTGCATAGGGAACCCTCGCCTCAGAGTCTTGCGCAATAGGGTGGCAATTTAATTCTACAGGTGTTTATTAAATTAAACCATACTTGATTTGCATTGCATATTTTATTTGTAGATAATCTGAGTGAAACATGTATTTTTTAAACAGTTGTTTTCGATTGAAATTTTTACCAGTGAAACCATTGAACGGTGGAAAATTCCCATAGCTACACCGGGAGAAAGGCGGTACTCGAATCTGATTGGCCAGCTAAACGATTGCATCAGGTTTCTAAATTTAGATAGCTCCTCCGACATTTTACCAGTTTGTGTTGAAGAAGACGAAGAAATGGAGTAATTAGACAATCTACCGTAGGTCAGACGTTTTCAAGCAGTGCTTGTTTAGCACAGGTGTGAATTCTAGCAATTTTATCGTTTTTAATGTTGTGATGTTCATTATCTAGCCCGTAGCGTTCCTCCCTTGCTCACACATCATTGTCGAAATGTCAGAGTTTGTGTCAAGCATTGATCACGTCAGTATAGACTACGCTATGCTACGAATATAGCTTGCGACGTCGTCAGCTGTGATGCTGTAGGTTTTGTAACACGTTTCGTGGGATCGGGGACAAAATTGTGTTGCTTGTAGCGATGTGTGCGATGTGTTATGCATGCAGGTCATTTTGCCATGTTCGTTGACCGTGATATATTGGAGTGTATTCACCAGCTGATAAGGAAGGAAACCGGCCGGTGTCATTTATTGCCAGCAATTTCACCGACCGACTTCACTGTTTCATATGTTAACATGAATTGCTAATTATCAACATGCATGTAAGAGTAATTTCCAATCATTATCGTAAACAAACATAAACATTAGTAACTCTTGTTTCAAATGGTAAACAATGAAGGTATGGTACATGAATATAGTATTATGAAGTATTTTGTTTTCATTATCGCCATCGTTTTGTTTTCTAGGTAATTTCATAAAATAAGTAGCTGTAATTGTAATGATGATTATTATCATTAATGTCAGGACCAGATAATCCTGTGATTGACATCATGAGCATAGATCTATACAAATGGGAGATGATGACATGCAACAACCACTTTACCAAGTCAGCGAGCCTGACCATCTAATGGCATAAGCCACCTCTCATGATATATAATCATTCATATTTTGATGTTTTCGCTGTTCATGTTTATTAAGATTGTCAGTGTAAGTTTGATCATGTTTAAAACAATGATAGATGTTCAGAGGTTTTATGGAGTATGTTATTGTGGTTAATTGTAAATATTAATTCGTTAGGAACAGTGTCATAATTTATGTTTAACTTTTATCAGTTTTCTCAATGGACAGGGTGATCAACATAGATTATTATATTGCCTTTATGTATTTTTTAACATTAGCATTTAGATACAATTTTAATATATTAATGTTCTCTCTCTCTCCCTCCCTCTCTCTCTCTCTCTCTCTCTCTCTCTCTCTCTCTCTCTCTCTCTCTCTCTCTCTCTCTCTCTCTCTCTATATATATATATATATATATGAAAAGGGATGACCTACTATATATAAGACTTAGGAATCCGTTGCTATGCACAAAAATGTAAATATCAATTTTCTTCATAGGATGCATGGTTATATAAAATGATATTTTTCTTTGTTATTTATTACCAATTCACGTGATGTTAGTGACAAAGAAAACAATCCACAGATCAAATTTCATAATATTTATAAATTAAGACAAAATTATGAACACAAAAGCACAAATCGAGAAATAATGAGTACAGAATTACTCATTTTATATTATATGTGATCATAATAACTGTCCTCCGGACTTCACCACATATTTTTGAGAACAGGAAAGAACTATGATCAGAATTCATATCGTGAATGTGGGTGGGGTTGAGTATAACCCAAAATAATGGACTTGAACATCAGAACAGTTATGTTACAGTGTAATCTAGGCTATGTATCAAATTGGCAGATCGCGAAGCAAGGAGCAGAGATGTCGATTGCTCTCTGTGTGGTTAACCTCGATCGATAGTATTATAGTCCAAGGGAAGTAACTCCATTCAGAGGCGTCCCTTGGCCTAGTTTTCGCAGACTGCTCTCGGTCCGCGAACCAAAAATTTGTTAACGCTCACCGAACTATCATATCTTTTTCTTTTCTTTTTTCATTTGATTGTGCAGCTTATTCGCACACTAAGACAGAATGATAACAGCGTTGTAAGGTCTAAAATGCAGTATAACAGTCTGGGTGTGAATATAACTACATATCATTTGGCTATAGGCATACAGAGGATATTAATATATAACCTTAGATCTATATATATTTTTAATGTACCGACCAACAACTCAATCCTGAAATTAAAAAGAAGTGGCTTTTGACAGTTTTTTTGTGGACCACTCTGTTTTATAATTAGATCAAGGTTTTCTAACCCAAAACAACACATATCTTTTGGTATCAATTCGCAATCGTACTTCATCTATGATGGTGTTTGTAAACCAACTAGGACTAATAAAAAATATAAGGGCTAAGGTATATAACCGTAACTTAAGCTCAACCCACATTCGATAATGTCAATGTTTTTTGGTGTATAAGTAGTCTGGTCATAAAGTGTGAGATACGTGATACAAATATGTTGAGATAGCCAACCCCAACACATATCTATAACATAAGATTCACAAAGGGATGTTAACGCGAGACACAACGAGACTTTGTTCTATCGGTACCTATATTTGTACTGGGGATACAAGAATTTGTGCTAACTGATTATTTCAGCTATTTGGTCTTATGGTGCAGAGAAGGTGGCACAATCTTATGCTATTCCATGTTTTCACTGGAATTCAACAAGTATATATTAGAATCGTAATCATGACATATCACAACCATAAAACGCTGGTGGCCATGGCCGTGTTTGACTGTTGATCAGTAAATTTTGATACAACCATGTATATTTTCTGCTGATAACGAACCATTTACCGTACACACAGTATACACAAAGGTAATATTCTAACAAATGCAAACGCAGCGAATAAATATGTTTTCAAATTATTCCATTGTAATAGAATGTAATTTAGTAATTAAATATATTTCATTTTTTTTCATTCGCAGGTTGTGCCCTCCATTACAATCAGTATAGTACCCCACCTCTGCAGTAGTAGAACAGCGAACTCAGAACAGGCAACAATGGCTCCCAAACGTTCAATGCTCAACTCGTCTGATATGGAGGGCACAGATGACGAGGAATATGAGACCAAGCGCCCTAGGAAGTCTGAGAAGAAGCCGGAGGAGTACCGCAAGCGACGTGACCGCAACAACGTTGCGGTCAGGAAGAGCCGTGACAAGAGCCGGTTCAAGGCGAAAGAGACGATGGAGAAAGTATCCCGCCTCAGAAACGAGAACGAGCAGTTGGAACAGAAAGTCAAGATTCTCACGAAGGAGCTCAGCGTGCTCAAAGATCTTTTCTTAGCTCATGCGGGTACAGTTGCCGAAGGGAACTGCAACGTTGCTAGCAACCACGCAGTTCAGAACGATCATAAGTATTCAATGGATGTGAAGCAAGAATAAGATGGACACACCTATTCCTTGAACAAGGAAGCTCCCACAGTACTAGATCCTGGTGGTGGGAGAGTCCATTGTGAAGAATATAGGGTGTAGTTTTGGTTGAATGTGTACATATGATTGAATGACTTGGAAGGACCACTGTTTTCTGATATTCTTCTACTGGTATTTGTACACTGTGTCGTGCGTTGTATTGTATTGTATTACCCTTGAGATGTAATCGCAACTTTTCATTGTCTTGGTACTGCTCTGATAGTTGCATTCATGTTTTAAAAATATTGGGTACGAAATTGATTTAATGAAAGTAAGGAATGTTGTCACATGGACAACAAGGATTCACTGAATTATTGTTTATACTTGTTATTTTATTTATGTATTAAACAGTTTATGGGCCTTGACGGTAGACATCCCCATCTTGTTTTAGATTCAGATCATAATTCAGATTGTTCATCTGTAATTTTGCCCCCACCCGAAACGTGTTTCCCATGTTTCGTGTATCACGATCAGATATCATCAAAGAAACAAAAACAAGTTATGAAAGCTGTTCTTTAACCACAAGTTGCTGACGGTGACAGTGGAATAATGGGTTCCCGGAAACACGACACTTCTTGTTGCCTTGTATCATATGGAAATGTCATGATGATCATCGTGTATCATTCGGTGAAATAAATCATTTTCTTATTTACATCTGTTCATCTTCAGTTTGTTGAATGGTAACTCAGGAAGTATGGATTATTTAATGATCAATCCCCGTGAACATCCAGGGCTCATTTGCACAAAGCGATCTTAGCGCTAAGACTGTTGTAAGCCTATGTTAAAATATGGGAGTTACGATAACCGATGACAACCGTATCTGTCATGAGAGTCGACTAACGGGATCCGGTGGTCAGGCTCGCAGACTTGGTTGGTGCATGTCGTCGTGTCCCAAAAGCGTAGATCTATGCTCATGAGGTCAATCACTGTCCAGCTAACATAAACATTCTTAAGAAGTTTTGAAAACGTTTTTTTAATATGGTTACAAAACGTTCCAAAAAACCTTTAAAACATCTAAATGAGTGGGTTTTTTGTTACGTTTTCAAAACGTTTCGAAACATCACAGATTACATAGATCGATGCTCGTGATGTCAAACACTGGATTGTCTGGTCCAGATTCGATTATTCACAGACCGCCGTCCTTTTGCTGTGGTGCGGCGTTAAACAACAAACAGATATATTTAATGGTTATGCTAAAACTATGTTCCGGAACCAGACAAATCGAGCTCGGTCACGATGTATTGTTACTTAGTGACAAATTATTGGTAAGTAGATCATCGATTATATGTGACAAGTTTAAATATGCGTGGACAAGACAAGACATCTATTTTTGCACACATATAGCAGTATTTATTAGATGGGTCTTCGAAGGATCCAGGGGCAGAGAATGTCTCCATCCCCGCTTACCGTACACGACTGGGAGGAGGTGAGGTGAGGTGAAATGGGGTTTAACGTCGCGTCCAAGATTATTGCACTTATATAGCGACGTGCATGCACGTGTATGTGTGTGGCTGCTTGTACTAGTCCGGACTGATGCCGATTTATTGTGCTAGCACACTGAGATACCATGCCGCAGTTTAACATGAATACCCCACTCAGACACAGTATACTGACTCCGAGCCGACGAGTCCTTGTTTTAGCCCCTTAATGCCGAGCGCCAGACAGGGTAACAACAAGTACCATTTTTTAACGTCTTTTGGTATGACGCAGTCGGGGATCGAACCCCGGACCTTCCGCTCTCCGGGCGGACGCTCTACCACTAGACCACGGAGGCGGTCTCGACTGGGAGGAGCACCAGGTAGCTGCACTAACTGTATCTCCGTGCTCCTAGCTATAAACGAACGATTTTGATATTGACTTGTCGCTACACAGAGCTACGGGCTGTTCCCTGGTGTTTTCCTAATACTAGTATATTCCCGATTCGCTACATGCCGCACTAACAACCCGACCATAATGTACACAAGCATCCTAATCCCACGAAAACTGCAATACGAGTCGCATCTTAAATCACTTGCGTTCAAATATGCGTCCTTATATTTTCGATCATGCTCTTTTCCATGTACGTATCGGGTTGGAATCATCGAGACGGTATGGATGTTTGCCCGTCCACGCTGCACGCAATGGCGGTTAAAATATCTTTACCGGTCCAGTTTTCAACACGATAAGTAAATATACTGTGTAAATGTACTCGTATTTGAAGACAAGTGTCCTCTGCAGTGAATCACTTTGCTTTTGTCGTCAGATCACGACGCATGCACTTTGCTGGAGCTAATTTGGATTTGGGTCGGACATCTATTAGGAAAACACCGTGGAACAGCCCTTAGCTCTTTGCAGCGACAAGTCAATGTCAATTCTCAATTGAATTCAGTTGGGGTTTTTTCTAAAATCACCACCGACGGTGGTACAAGAGCATGTGTTTATAGCAATACATAACATGATGGCAATGACGGTCACCTTTTACATTTAGTTCTAAAGGTACGATGTACAATTGCAATAAGTTTAGAGAGTCTTTTTTGTCATGAAAACATTTTAGTACACAGATACTGGTATTTATATTTATGCAAAGGGTTGATATATTTATACGTTTTTCACTCACATGGATTTTCCGTTCAGTTGATTGATTGAGTATGGTTTTACGACGCTTTTAGCAATATTCCAAAAATATCAGGGCATGGGACACCAGAAATGGGCTTCACACATTGTACCCATTCGGCGTGACGAGCCAGCACTTCAACCACTAGGCAACCCCACCGCTCCATTTTATTTCCGTTCAACTGAGGTACATGTCCTACTGCAAAAGCGCCATGACATATTTGTTATGGTACCGGCCAGATCTACATCAGAAAACAACTGTCATTCACAGGTAATGAAATACCGCATCATGAAATAGTAAACCCGCTTCATGTTTAAGCCCCCGCGAGTACACATGGAAATAGATAAGATGGAACTATAAATGCCATCTTGAAGATGAAGCTCTTGCCAAACGAAAAAAAACAGATAATGATGACAATGTTCAATATTGCCCGGATGACAGCCTCTTCCGATACGGTCAAAGGGTAATTGCCGCCACTACTGGTCCAATGCTGCCGGTAAAGATGCCAGAATCTGCTCTGGTGGATCCTTTGCCTGTAACCGACGTCCAAGAATGTGCCAAACATATTCCAATTGATTCTGGACTGGTGGCGGGCCAAGGCAATGTGTCGATTGCGTTTGATCATTTGTGTTTGATCATAGTATTATGGTCAATACACACATTATTGATTTTTGTTCTACTCCGTTAAGATCTTGACCTTGACAGCCAGCTTTGTTTGTTGTTTAACTCCGCACTTGGGAACATTGCAGTTAAATAACGGGCTGGACCAGACAATCCAGTGATTGATACTGTGAGCAACGACCCACGCCGTCTCGGTACGATGACACGCAATCATGCACGTCACCGAGCCTGGCCACCCGATCCGATTGGTCGCCTCTAACGCCCAGCATAGCTTGCACATGTAGCTGGAACGTGTGCTTGTCCAACATCTCCAGTGAAAACTCTGTTTATGCGGTCATCCTGATTTTAAACAGCCATGGCATGCTTTGTATTTGAACACACACACACACACACACACACACACACACACACACACACACACACCATGCTGTCCTCACAATCTATACCATTGACTAATATCTCCGCCATATACCTTCGACAACTAAAACCCAAGTTGCGAATATGACCAATGGTGTTTTCTACTCCATAAATTCAGAACTTAGTTCTGAGAAAAGGTACCTACTGATCTATATGTGTAGTTCCACCAAACTCGTCTTGTTTCTTAGATTTGATAAATTATTGAAGATCCCACGTAAGAGACCTGGGTGACGTACAAAACAACATTAGCACTACGACTGTCGTAAGTCTATGTTAATCTATTGGAGTTACGGCCACCTTAGCGCTAAGATCGCTTTGTACAACGGCACCAAGTTTTACTACATCATGTGTATTCCAAAAATAACGAGCGTAAGTTTGTTTTACTGCACAGTCTTATATCGCGGAGACCTAGCTGTGAAATAATTGATTTTCTGTGTGTGAGCATAGTTTCGATTTGATTAAATGAAAATATATAGGCTAATGTCAAGATAGGTTCATTTTCCTGAGGCAAGGGAGTAACCTGAATGGACTTTTAAAGTCTTGTAACGCCCTTGCCTTGGGAGGATGCGATTAGTTATCTCATGACCTTCCTTGGTGGAAATTAACACGTATCCTTATGTTCAATAATGCATCACGTGGGGTTATTAACTTCCGGTATTCTGTTAATGAATTTGTAATAAAACAGTTAGGCGGGATAGGGGGGGCTGGGGTTGAGGAATTCACCCTACTGACCAAAGAAAACCCAGAAATACCTTCTTCTTTTCTTGAAATACACGTGCTTATTGTCAAGTGATTAAAATCTAAAATGACACCTTCTCCACATACCATTCCAACCCATTCTGGGGCGGTCGGGGTGCCTAGTGGTTAAAGTGTTCGCTCGTCACGCCGAAGACCCGGGATCGATTCCCGACATGGGTACAATGTGTGAAGCCCATTTCTGATGTCCCCCGCCGTGATATTGCTGGAATGTTGCTAAAAGCGGCGTAAAACCATACTCACTCACTGTTAGATTACGTTTATTTCATATTCACTATATTGACAATACGATGTGCGATTGACGTGACGTAGATGAATGCGTGAGTGAGTATGGTGTTACGCCTCTCACGGTTAGCATACTCCAGCAATATCAAGACGGGGGCCATGAGAACAAAAGCCATACAAAATCATTCATTCACCTATGTTGGGTACTATATATGGGTCATATAAACTATATGGCTATAAACGTCATATATATGTAGTATTGAAATGATTTTCATAACTCGCGTGTGGGCCCAGAATATTCACAACAATGCCATTATGTGTATGGAGTGGATTCGTATACGCATTTTCATACATCCATTCACACGATCCCTTCACCAGCATATACTACTGAGTTGTATTTAATCATGATCGGGGCGGCTTGCGTCATGTTTCGACTTGCTGGGGTTAGTAAGGAGGACGACACTGTCTGTATAGACTACCCTTAGTTGTTGACTTACACCCAAACACAAGTGTAACATTCCATTTCAAGCATTGACTCAAAACCACATGACTCTGGCTTTACAATCAATGTTTGCATGAATGAATTCGGCTATAGTGGGAGCGGCCCTCGTCTCGTAGCCCTGATAGGCCGGATGTGTGGGGGTTTCAACCCGTGGCCTTGACCTACAAGGTCAAGGATATTGGAAAAGTTCGCTGAACTAAATCGATAGATTGTTTCCTATGATGTGAGCTCGGTTCTTTCACATTAACACTCGGAACATGGAGTGTTTACGGATTTAGTTTCTTTGTCGTTGATAGTTTTGGAATGTCCATTTAGCGTATTATGTCTCGTTATTAAGCGCTTGCTAAGGCTCGTCTCCGAGATGTGTGGTTTGTGGGTGAAGGATATCGATACACGATCCCCAAGCTGCACCCTTTGGTTGGCAGACATGCTTAGAAAATGATTCATGCACTTATCGGCTAAAACTAACTGACATTTCAATGGATTTATCAAATGTGTTTGCATAAGGTATACCTTGTCGGATATAAAATGAAAAAAAACGCCTTAGATATTTCAGCGTATTTCCCACAGAGAGAGAGGAGGCTCGGACACTTAACGTTCTTGTATATACAACTTCTTCATCT